>NC_042616.1:407395801-407710234 GCF_901001135.1 Rhinatrema bivittatum | reverse complement strand
TGATCTGGGGTGAGAATAAACCTAGAATGGAGGGCACAGAGTATGTGAGGTAGCAGTGAAAGGGGGTTCCAGTTTGAAGACAACAGACTTTTATTTAAAAATAAATCCCAGCTGCCCACATAGAAACACTGAAATGTGATGGCAGAAAAAGACCATATGACCTATCTAGTCTGCCCAGCCACATCAACTAATTCAGTTTTACAAACTGTGATTAATTAGTGGTATTAGTTTTAGTCTCTGCACAAAGGACAGCATTAGAACTGGGGCACAGAACTATGAAGCAAGGTTTTAGGGTTTTTTTTCCCCTCTTTAAGAATGTGAATGGAAATCAAGATGGATTCTCAATTGAAATACATAGCGGAGAATTCCTGGTTCTTTATATTATTGGAAGCCCTGAGTGGAGGATCTTAGTCCCAGTGACTCAGCAGAATTATACTAAGTAGGGTTAGAAAGTGCTATAAATGAAGGAGACAGGCAGAGGAGCATTGGCGGGGAAAGACGTGGGAAACCAGCAGGGCAACCAGCTCACCTAATCCTGACATGGAGGAGGAATTAGATGAAGGGAATGAAGAGACTGACTGGGCATAAGTGGGATGCTAGACTGTTTAGGGAGAATCCTATCTGTTCTAATTACTGAAATTGTTAAGAGACTGACTTTAGACCAGAATAGTGACCTGTGCACAAACCCTCTGACAGACAAAGCTATTGGGAAATAGTGGATTTAAGCTGGATCTGAGCAACACAGTGGGATTTATAAAATTGTACCCATTCCTTTCCAGTGAGGTTGGTAATTTGGTTAAAAGATGCAAGTGGGAACACTGATATATGCAGGCTCTTTACAGATGTTGTACAGCAGTCAACCCCTGCTTTAAGAGAACAAGTAAAATAACAAAAGGGGAGTTCTTCAGATCCCTAGCAGCGCTCTAAAGATCATGTCACAGCTGAATTAATTAAGCACTGGTACACAGAAGGTATAATTACTGACATTGCCAGTTAGTTGTGAGTGTAAGTAAGAAAGTTTGTTTGGTGTAACTAATGCAGCAGGGTAATAATACTGCTGTGGGAACAGAGCTAGTTAACCTTAATTAAAGTCGCATGTTGTTATTAGTTCTGTGAGGTTTCCTTATTGCCCTAGTGAGAGTGTTTGATTGAAAAGGTTTGACATTTAAATCAAACTGAAAGTGGTCCAGGAAAGGGGATTGTCCTTTACCTTTGTTAAGAGAGAGGCTGATACCAGCCAGAAAAATTTGTATAATTGTATATTGTAGTTTAGCACCTGTAAGGAGTTAGTGTTGGAGCTAGCAAAGACCTGGTATCCCTACATGAATGAACTTAATCCAATGGAAATTAAAGAACAGCTGTCTTTTCCTTGTGAATGCAGTATCTAAATCCAAAGAAGTAAGATGAAATGTGTTTAAATCAGTATACCTGTTGCTATTAGTATACGCTATTAGTATACGCTATATATATATTAGTATACGCTATATATATACCTGTTGCTATTAGTATATACGCTACTAAAGTTCCTTGTAAAATGTGAACACAAATAATGTTATAATAATATTATCTGTTTGTTAAATACTATTGTTACTTTCACTGTTCCTTGTAATAATGTTCAATAGTTGATTGTTATTGTTCTATGTTCTATGTAAAAAACCCCAGTCTAACCTCCCAGACCAGGGCAACCTTTTCGTTACTTGTAAACCGGACTGATTTGTATTGCATACAGGAATTCCGGTATATAAAAATTAAAAATAAATAAATAAATAAATAAAAAAATAAATTAGTGTGAATAAGCTAAGGGAATCAGGCTCAGAGAATCTTCAGTGTTGGTATTGGTTATATTATAAGAAATACATAAGAACATAAGAACATGCCATGCTGGGTCAGACCAAGGGTCCACCAAGCCCAGTATCCTGTTTCCAAAAGTGGCCAATCCAAGTCACAAGTACCTGGCAAGTACCCAAACAGATAGATCACAAGCTACTTTTGCTTATTAATTACCATAATAGCAGGTTAAGGATTTAACCTCTAGGAACTTATCTGGCAATAAAGTCCAGAGTTTAACTATGCGCTGAGTAAAAAAGTTGTCTTCAATTTGTTTTAAATGAGCTACTTGCTAACTTCATGGAGTGCCCCTTGATCCTTCTATTATCTGAGAGAGTAAATAACTGATTTACAACAGAATGTTGGGAATTATTAGAAAGGGAATGGTGAATAAAATGGAAAATGTCATAATGCTTCTGTATTGCTCCATAGTGAGACCGCACCTTGAATACTGTGTACAATTCTGGTCGTCGCATCTCAAAAAAGATATAATTGCGATGGAGAAGGTACAGAGAAGAGTGACCAAAATGATAAGGGGAATGGAACAGCTCCCCTATGAGGAAAGACTAAAGAGGTTAGGACTTATCAGCTTAGAGAGGAGACGGCTGAGGGGAGATATGATAGAGGTGTTTAAAATCATGAGAGGTCTAGAACGGGTAGATGTCAATCAGTTATTTACTCTTTCAGATAATAGAAAGGCTAGGGGGCAATCCATGAAGTTAGCATGTGGCACATTTAAAACTAATCAGAGAAAGTTCTTTTTTACTCAACGCACAATTAAACTCTGGAATTTGTTGCCAGAGGATGTGGTTAGTGCAGTTAGTATAGCTGTGTTTAAAAAAGGATTGGATAAGTTCTTGGAGGAGAAGTCCATTACCTGCTATTAATTACGTTGACTTAGAAAATAGCCACTGCTATTACTAGCAACACTAACATGGAATAGACTTAGTTTTGGGGTACTTGCCAGGTTCTTATGGCCTGGATTGGCCACTGTTGGAAACAGGATGCTGGGCTCGATGGACCCTTGGTCTGACCCAGTATGGCATGTTCTTAACTTGTGTAGCTTTAACCTGGTTCTAATTGGGATTAGCTTGAGAAGTGCTGTGATGTATTTTTGCTTTAGAGTAAAGTCTTCAATGGAAGATTGGTTAAAAGCTTAGAGAGAAGTTCTATACCCCCAATGTTCTGTTTACTGCATAAAGAAACAGATGAATAAAGGGAGCTGTATGATTGTGAGTCTCATGTTTCAAGCCTTATAAATGGAAAGTTGTTGACTGCCAGGACCTGAGTTGTAAGAGAGAGAAAGAGAGAATCATTATTAGAAAAACAATGCAGAATTCAGGAGAGGCAGAATTTTCCCGGCCATTGGCCTAACCCATTGCTACACTAGCTATTCATTGTAAGTCTCCCACACAGAACCAAAGCAAATTGCAAACCCTACCACTTCCTCAGAGATCTCCTGTGTCTATCCCACAATTTCTTTAATTCAGATACTGTTCTATTCTCCACTGCTGTAATGTGTCTCTGACTCCAGTGGCATACACTGGGGCCAGCCCTCAGTACCTCTCTGTCCAGGCTCTGGTGTGGTGTCTGTGCTCCTCTGTGGCTTTCCAGCATGGCTCCCAGCATCCTGGCTCTATCCTGAAACTGACTAAGGGCATACGCAGGAAGTACTGATCTTTATAGGGCCTGAAGACAGGAAATCCTGTGGCACACCTTGATGACATAAGCACTGTTTAAAGTATTAAAGGAAGCCCAGTTCACTTCAACAATTTCCTGAGCAACAGGTCCTGTTATTGCTGTATCTAAGCATTTGCTTGTTCTTGCTTCTGCTTTGCTTTGACCTGGATTATTCTGACTTCGCTCAGCTTGCCACCTGTTCTGACCTTGGCCTGGTATTATGTCTCTACAAATGCATTCCATCAGTACCAATACTTGCCTGAGCAATTACTGTGCCTTCCTTGGTTCACACCATTATCTTCATAAGCTGCCACCTGTTGGAGCCAAGTCTTCTTGCAGATCAGGCAGCTTCAATCCGACAATGGTCCAGTGGGTTCACATCTCAGCTCTTGACAGCCCAAAAGGACCAGAAGAATAGCCTGAGGGCTCCCCCATTTGAGTTTGCTCAGGTCATGAACCCAGCTGATGTTCCGCTCCCTGACTTTGGGAACTCTCTAGTACAGTACAACAGAAGCAGAAAAGTCAAGACCAACTGATCGGCTCGCAGCTGAGGAGGAATCCATGCAGTTGGGGTGATCCAAGCTATTTGATGAAGAGAAACATCTGTGAAGACAAAACTACTTATGCTTGTATTGTGCAGGCCAGGGGCACTACTCTTCATCATGTCCAGAGAAGACAGGAAACACCAAAGCCTAGGGTTGATTGGGGAGGCAATCATGGGCACTACTCATCCTACTCTCCTATGAAGAACCATGCTGAAGATCTGGATAGAGTGCAAAGGAAATCATTTCTTCACTGAGGCCATTTTGGACTCCATAGCAGCCAGAAAATTCATAGATGAGGGCCTCATATGAGAGAACGGTATACCTCTGGTGCTGCTGCTATCCCACTCCATATCCTCTCAGTTCATGGAGAAACCCTACCAGATGTTTCACATTATACCACAGAACCTATCACCTTGAGATTGTACGCTGCAGGTCCATTAATCCTGTTTTACTGGGTTTGACCTGATTACAACAGCATTGCCCAGTTGTGGACTGGGGAAAAAGGGACATCTTCTCTTGGGATACTTCTGCTTCCAGACCTTCATTCATTCTCTTCCTCCTCCTGTGCAGCTGGGCTTCATAGATCTCCCAGATGGGTCCAAGGGCTACCCAAGCCTTACATATCGTTCACCAAAATATTCAGTAAGAAACAGGCAGAGACCGTGCTGCTCCATCATTCTTATGATTGAGCCATTGATTTAATACCCAAGAAAATGCCACCACAAGGCATTTGGGCAAGGTCTACCCATTATCTATCCCTGAAATGGGAGTGGGATTCTCTTTTGTGGACAAGAAGGATGGCTCCCTATAACCTTGCATCGATTATACAGATTTGATTGTCATCACCATCAAAAATAAATATCTCCTACTTTTAATACCTGAGCTTTTTGATCGGCTCTACAGAGCATCAATCTTCACTAAGCTAGACCTCGAGGGGGCATATAACCTCAACTGCATCTGAGAAAAGTATGAATGGAAGACCACCCTCAACACCCATGATGACCATTATGAATATTGGTGAGGCTTTGGCCTATGCAACGATCCGACCATGTTCCAGAACTTGGTCAATGATATATTTAGGGACATACTGTATACTTGCATCATCATATAACTGGATAATAATTCTGATCTTCTCAGCTAATCTGCATGCACACCAATCTCATGTGAGGTCAGTGCTTTGTCATCTAAGGGAAAAATGCCTTTATACTAAATTAGAGAAGTGTGCCTTTGAACAGTTTGAGCTTCCGTTCCTTGGATATATTATATCAACACTGGGTCTCCAGATGGGTTCAAGGTCATCCAGCTCTTTTTAGGCTTTGCCAATTACTATCGACAATTCATTCATCACTACTCCACCCTTACTGCTCCCATCACTGCCCTGACTATGAAAGGAGCCAACACTAGGGACTGCCCACCTTCTTGAAATCAGTCTTCCTCTCTGCACCAGTACTTCAGAGTCCTGATACCATCCAGCTCTTCTTAGAAGTTGATGCATCCTTGGTGAATATGGGGTCATTCTCTACCAGGTGGCCTCCAGCGGTAAGCTATAACCCTGTGCCTTTAAGTTTAAGAAGTTTTCACTGACAGAGGAATTGTGCCATTGGGGACAAAGACCTCTTTGCCATCAAGCTGGCTTTGGAAGAATGGCACCATTTATTGGAAAGCATGCTACATCCTTTTACTATCTTTACAGATCACAATAACCTGAAGTACCTCCAGTCAGCAAAAGACTCAACCCTCACCAGACCTGCTGGTCATTATTCTTCACAAGATTCAATTTCTGACTAACTTATCAACCAGTGGAGAAGGACACCAAAGCTGATGCCCTTTCCAGGTCCTTTGATCCTGCAGATATCACTTATGACCATCAGTATTTGATCAATCCTGCCAAGATTATAACCATCACTTCCACTGGTTCCTTGGGCCTTCCTACAGGAATTACCCTTTTACCTAGATGCCTATGACAGAGTCTTGAGATGGGCCCATTACTCCAAACTGGCCAGACATCCTGGCATCCACAAGATGTTAGATTTAATTTCTAGGCCTATGTCTCCACCTGCAGAAACTGCACTCAGAATAAGACATCCAACCAGTACCCTTGGGAATTGTTACAGTCATTGCCTGTAACGCAGAGACCATGGACACATATATCAATGGATTTCATGACAGATCTGCCTCTCTCCTTGGGTCACATGGTCATTTGGATAGTGGTTGACAGGTTTTCCAAGATCGCTCATTTTGTTCCCCTCAAAGACCCTGCCTACAGTATTAGCCCTTTCCAGGCACTTCTTTCAACATACATTTCAGTTGTACAGGTTTCCAAAACACATTGTTAGTGACTGTGGTGAACAGTTTACCTCGAGGTTCTGGCAGGCCCTCTGCAGACAACTGAATGTGACTCTAGACCTTTCTTTAGCATACTGCCTATAGTTTAATGGTCTGATGGAAAGAGTCAACTAAATTCTTGAAGGATTCCTTAGAGCCTATGTCTCTGCCAGCAGGATAATTGAATGATGTTTTCTTGGGCAGAATTCAGCTCAACAATCACATCAATGAGTCTGCTGGGGCTTCCCCCTTCTATACGTTATACAGCACGCATCCTAAAGTGCTTCTATCTCTTCCTCAGTCCACTCAAACACCAGCGATTGATCTGATTTCCAAGCTGTTGGAAATCTAGAAAGACACACAAACCTTCCTCACTTAGGGGGGTCATTTTCTAAGCTTATCGCACGCAAAAAGGGACTTTTCGCATGTGAAAACTCCCTTTTCGCGTGCGATAGCTTGCCAGGGGCTGAGTCGGGGTGGGGAAGGGAGGAGTCGGGGTGGTGAGGAGGCGGACACTGCGGTATCTTCCACTGTGGCTATAAGGTAAGCACTGTTATCGCCGCCAGTAGCGTGCCTAATAGTACCACCTTTCACGGTGGTGCTATTGGGTGCGAAAGCTGGCAGCGATAACACCGCGGTGGTGCAATCGCTGCCGGCTTTAGCAGGCCCGCCCCCCATTAACGCTAGGATTCACTATTCTCTGCGAAAATGGAAAATCCATCCCTTAGGCTGCTAACTGGTATAAAAAAATATGCTGAACAGAGATGCATGCCAATATCCCAACTCTCTCTGGGAGACAAAATGTGGCTAAATCAAGTTCACTTTTGGTCATCTATAAGCTCCAGATTCCACATTCATTTCACATCCCTATTTCCTTCCATAGCTCTATACTCAAGCATCTATCCCACAACAGGTACTCCAAGATGGCACCCTCCCCAGGCTCCCTTTATCCTGATACCATCAAGTTGAAGTAAACATTGATTCCAAGGTAGTGAAAAATAGATTTTATTAGTTAATGGACTGAAAAGTATATGGGTCTGAAGAAAGATCTTGGGAACCAGAAGAAAATCTTAATGCCCTGATTTTGATCAGGGGATTTTATTAACCATTCTGAATAAACTGAAGAATAAAGATCCTGGAAGGGGCCTTGGTGGGAGGCCTAGGAGAGGGAGTACTGTAACATGTCTGAATGTAAACACAGAATGCTCATCACAGATGTGCTGTTTGTACCTGACCTGAAGGGGATCCTATTGTCAGTGGAATGCCTGACAAATAAGGGATGTACAGCTTTCTTTCACAAAAACACATGCATGATTAAGAAGGGGACAAGAATAGTGGCACAAGTGTTGCAAGTGACTGCCTGTACAAAACTCATTTGCACAAATGAGGAAGTTAAAGCAGCCATCCAACCTCTACACTAGAACTGCATAATGCATGGCACAGGCAGGGACACATGGGGCACAGATGCCCAGATGTAATCAATGAGCTGCTGAACAAACAAATGATGGTGGATTTAAAAATATCCCTGTGGCCAGAGATACTGATAGAGATTAAGGTTGTCAGCTTTCAACTGTGAAAATTCTGAACTCTTGGAAGAGCCGAGAACAATTTTTGCTGACAGTCCTTCTAAATCTACACCTGGATGTTCTTGTAACCTGCCCTTAGGAAGCTTCATGAATACATGTCATTTATCAGTATTATACAAACTTTCTAATAACTCATTGTACACTAAGAGGGCCGGATTTTAAAAGAGTTACGTGCATAAGGTACGCGCGTAACCCTTTTAAAACCCCCTTGCGCGCTGCCGAGCCTATCTTGAATAGGCTCGGCAGCGCGCGCAAGCCCCGGGACGCGGGTAAGTCCCGGGGCTTGCAAAAAGGGGCGGTCGGGGGCGTGGGCAGGAGGCGCGGTTTTGGATCGGGGGTGTGTTCGGGGGCATGTGGGCGGTCCGGGGGCGTGGCCGAGTGCCCCGACACAGCGGCCTGTGTCGGGGCCTGCCGCGTCAGCGCGCGTAAGTTACTACTGCCCGGAGGCAGTAGTAACTTTTCAGATAAAGGTAGGGGGGGTTTAGATAGGGCAAGGGGGGGTGGGTTAGGTAGGGGAAGGTGCGGGAGGTGGAAGGAAATTTCCCTCCGAGGCCGCTCCGATTTCGGAGCGGCCTCGGAGGGAACGGGCAGCGCGTGCAGGGCTCAGCGCGTGCAAGTTGCACAAATGTGCACCCCCTTGCACGCGCCAACCCCGGATTTTATAAGATACGCGCGGCTACGCGCGTATCTTATAAAATCCAGCGTACTTTTGTTTGCGCGTGCGCTGTGTTTAAAATGTACCCCTAAGAAAATTAAAATTATTCTTCAGTCTGGATGGAATTTTTTTTTAATTTTGTAAAAATTCTTGAAGTTTCAAAATGTATTCAAATATGTACATGACATCTTGTTAAATTATTGGTATTTTACAAAAATCTTAATCTTCTATAACATGCTAAAATCGCTGTTGGTCCAATATAAAGAATGACAAGGTATAGATAGATATTCAATTTATAAAGTGGATGAGGACATGTAAAATACAACCACTAGAACCCAGGGGAACCAGAGAAATGTCTGCTGCAGCTAGAGGTTTGTTACCCAGCCTGGGACCCTGACCCTGCTGTTAGCCCCAGCCTCCTCACTTGGTCCATAACATGTAGTACTGACCCCTTCCATCATCCATTTTAGCAACCACAGCTGGCCAAAGCAATTATCACACATGGGCCTCAGAAAAAAATTGCAGCATTTGCTAGAGCTACACAAACCTTCATTTGGGCACAAACACAGAAGAAAATCACTACAAATACCCCCGCCCCCCAACCACCAACCAGTCCACTCTACCAAAACAGTAGAACTGGAAGTACCACACTCAGAATTCAGGGGAGGCAGGGACTGGAATCGAGTGATTTATGAACAGCATAAAATCATGGACAGTGAGCTATATACCTTCTCCTGTATCTATTTTGCCCATAAAAGAAAGACATTAAATAAGGATATTTTGGATTTGGCAGAAAGGTTGAGGGTGCTTAAGTTTTTTCCCACTATTCAAGAGCAATATAAACAAGCCCAAAGAACTTTGAATGATCTTACGCACTAGGGCTCAACATACCATCACTGTTTTTAAACTTAAACTCTATGTATACAATAAAGCAATAAAGCTGGGAAGATGCTGGCAAACTTAGGCCAGGATTGGCCGCCGCCAATTCCATAATTCCCTCCCTAACTCCACCCTGACTCCTCCCCTCCCCCTAATTTAAATCTTACCACCGCGATAAGGCCCTAACGCACGCGATAAGGGCCTATCGCGGCTTGGAAAATAACCGCCTTAGTTAGAGGACAAAGGTCTACTAGCTTTATTCCTCCTTCACATGATAGTCATGGTAACTTATGGACCCAATCTAAAGAGGTTAATAGGGTATTTCAGGAATTCTATATTTCTTTGTATCAAAGTTCAGATGAAAGAATAGAAAAGTGTGTAGAGTTCTTGCAAAATGTACATTTCTTAACAGTATCGAAACAAGCTTTACAGAAGTTGAATTCTCCAATCACAGAAAAATGAGGTCCAGGTAGCAATAGCAGAATTGGTCAATTTTAAGGCTCTGAGCCCAGGTGGCCTAGATGCTGGGTATTTTAAAAATCTTAAGGAGCATCTCGGAGGGGCTTTATGTGAGTTTTTCAATGTATTACCTACATATCTTTGCCTTCCCTCTACACTTGGGGAATCAATTATTACACTAATCCCCAAAAGTGGGAAAGACCCTTCTTATTCTGCTAGTTATAGGCCCATATCACTTCTTAATTTGGCTATCAAGCTGTATGCAAAGATTATAGTCACTCGCTTACGATTTATAGCCCCTCTTTGATTTCTAAGATTCAGATGGGTTTTGTGTGGGGTAGGAGGTCTACCATGAACATCACGAAAATATTTCTAGCCTTAGAGCTTGTCACCAAACTTTGATATCAGACCTGTTGTTAATTGGATGTGATTCTGAAAAGGTATTTGATCAGGTTTATTGGAAATTTTAAAAGTTGGCTTTACCAAATTATAGTTTTCAAGGGCAATTTTTAACAGCAACTAATATTTAATACACAAATTCCACTGAGAGAGTGCTGACTAATGAATATCTCTCTGAGGCTTTCCCATTGTTAAGGGGAATAAGACAAGGTTGACCATTATCACCATTACTTTTAATCTTATCATTGGAACCTCTGGTGTATTTACTGAATTCAGCTGAGGGAGTTAAGGGAATTTCCCTGGGGACAAGTGAAGTGAAGATCTCTTGTTGTTTGCAGATGATCTTTAATTACTGCTATGACACATGTTCCTCTCTTCCGATAGCTTTAAAAATCATAACTCAATATGGACAAATATCCGGTTTTAAGATTAATTTCGATAAGGCTGAAGCCATGGACATTTTAGGAGAGTTGCAGGGATCCTGGAGGGACTTTCCTCTCCAATGGCAGTTGGGTACTCTTAAATATTTGGGCATACGGATTCATAACAATCCTAACCAGTGGCATTTCTCTAATGTACCGACACTAATTAGAAAGTGGCAGAATTCTTTAGAGAATTGGATGGTGTAGTGCCAGGCAGAAGCTCGATAGGACAATTAAACTTTCGGATTAGAGGCAGTGTGTCTGCCTTTTGCTTAGAGAAGACATCTTCGAAGTCAGAGTACTGAGCCGGTAGGCCGGCGAGGGTTGTAGTCTTCAGGTCGGTAACTGCTGGGGGCACTTGCTTTTAGCAGTGTTGCTTTTAGCAGTGTTTCTGGAGGGATTGCCAGTCAAATTGGGGTCCATGAGTTTGGAGCCAAGGAAGTCCCAGTATGACTGGGTGTGTGGAGTGTTTCAAGACATACAAGGATATTTCTTCCTTGTGGAAGGTTCCCACGGTGAGGCGAAAGGCCACCATGCAATGCGTGATGTGTACAGGGAGATGTTCCCCTTGGAAAGATGCGATGCGGAGAGGCACCTCTAGAAGTTACACGGGGATTTCCAAAAGGTTGACAATATCATCCATGATGAAATTGCCACTTGCTCCAGTGTCAATAAGAGCAGTGGTGGCGAAGAAACGGGATTCCATGGAGAGGGAAACTGGAAGTAACAGTTGGGGGCTGGTGACTGTAGCACCCAAGCTCGGGACCCCAGCCAGGCTCAGGTTTTGAAGTTTTCTGGACGGACTGGATAGGATTGCCTCAGGTGTCCGGAGGCACCGCAGTATAAGCAGAGTCCCTGCATCTTGCTCCGAAGACGCTCTTCGGGAGACAACCGCGCACGATTCACTTGCATAGGTTCTTCTGTAGATGGAGGTGGTGCTGATAGAGCCTTCAACTGAGGGCTTGGGGCACATGCTAGGCATTAAGCAGGAGGCCGGGATGCTTTCACTTCATGGTGCCATTGCAGGAGGCAATGGTCAATTTTCCCAGCGAGGGAAATCAGGTCCTCCAGAGACATGGGAATCTCACGGACAGCGAGCTTGTCTTTGAGAGCAGGAGATATGCCTTCCAGTTAGAGTGCCCTGAGGTAGTTCTCTTGCCATATCAGTTCAGTGGCCAGTGTCCGGAACTCCACCGTAAAGTCAGAGAGGGATCTTGAGCCTTGATGGAGGTGGAGAAGGCGATAGTCCGCAACCACCTGACGACCAGGATATTCGAAGGTTCACTTGAAGGCGGTGATGAACTGTGACAGTTGCGTGAGGATGGGGACAGAGCGCTCCCAAAGTGGAGAAGCCCATGCCAGGGCCTTCCCTTCAAGGCAAGAGAGGATAAAAGTTATTTTGTGGATTCCTTCAGGAACAATGATGGCTGAAGGGCAAATTGAATGAAGCACTGGTTGGGGAAGCCTCAGCAGAGGCTTGGATCCCCATTGAAATGAGGAGGAGCTGGCAGTGCCAGTGATGCTCTTGTTAGCAGGGTAGAAGTCAAACCTGTGGAATTAGTCACTACTACCTCTTGCATTTGAGAGCGGAGTTCTTCTACTGAGGATGAGAGAGTCTCTAGGATTCATCGTTGCTCTTGAACAGACCCTGAATGGTCCATATGGCGGGAGACTCTGCCGAGTCCATGGCCTTGGCAACCTGTTGCGCCAGGAGGTGGACCTTTGGCCTAGTGCAGGATTGGTAAGCTCCTTGGTTGGACCCAGAGAGCTCTGCCACGAGGAACTGGAGCACAAGAAGAGACAGAGACTAGCTGGAGCTTCACCAATAGCAACCCGGGTTTCCCTCAGGTTGAGCCCTTGGTTACTCGGGCCACCTGGTCTTAGGTGGGCCTCGCAAGATCTCCTTGAGAGAAAGTTCAGAGGTGTGCCCACCATGATCAAGGGTGCATGGTCGATGTTCAGGCTAGAAGCCGGGGTGCCAGAGAAGGCCAGAATAAAGTCTCTAAAGTGTGGCAAGGATTAAGGCCAGAGTCAAGATAGCAAAGTCAGCCAAAGCAGGGGTCAGTTCCAGGCAGCATACAGACATGGTCAGTGGTCAGGTAAAGGTCAGTTCCAGGCATCGTGCAGACATGGTCGAGGAAACAGAAAAAAGGTCAAATCCAGGTGGCGATCAACTTAGTAAAGAACAGGTAGTACCGAGAAGACAGTCCGAGAGGTACTACCTGGTAGGGGTGTGCATTCGTTTTCACCGTATTGGTGACCTGCAATGTATATTACACTATTCGTAGTATTCGTGGGGAAGCGAAATGTATCGCGATTCCCCACGAATACACAAATCTTCCCCGAATTATACGGCCATCTAAATAAAAATTTAAACAAACCCCCAACCCTCCTGAACCCCCCCAAGACTTACCAAAACTCCCTGGTGGTCCAGTGGGGAGTCCGGGAGCCATCCCCTGCACTCACACCCTCGGTGCCAGTTTCATCATGGCGCCGATAGCCTTTGTCACAGGGGCTACCGGTGCCATTAGTCAGCCCCTGTCACATGGCCATCGGCACCATCTTGTGCTCCTACCATGTGACAGGGGCTGACCAATGGCACCGGTAGCCCCTGTGACATAATATGGGCAAAGGCTATTGGCGCCATTTTGAGTACTGGCATCGGACGGACGGAGTGCAGGAGGTCGCTCCGGGACCCCGTTGGACCCCCAGGGACTTTTGGCCAGCTTGGGGAGGCCTCCTGACCCCCCAAGACTTGTCAAAAGTCCAGCGAGGGTCCGGGAGCGACCTCCTGCACGCCGGCCGTCTAATGCCAGTATTCAAAATGGCGCCGATCGCCTTTGCCCTCACTATGTCACAGGTACCGACGGTCGGCCCCTGTGACATGGTGAGGGCAAAGGTGATCTGCTGCCAGTATTCAAAATGGCGCCGATCGCCTTTGCCCTCACTATGTCACAGGAGCCGACCGTCAGTACCTGTGACATAGTGAGGGCAAAGGCGATCGGCGCCATTTTGAGTACTGGCATCGGATGGCCGGCGTGCAGGAGGTTGCTCCCGGACCCCCGCTGGACATTTGGCAAGTTTTGTGGGGGTCAGGAGGCCCCCCCCAAGCTGGCCAAAAGTCCCTGGGGGTCCAACGGGGTCCCGGAGCGACCTCCTGCACTCCGGCTGTCCGATGCCAGTACTCAAAATGGTGCTGATAGCCTTTGCCCATACTATGTCACAGGGGCTACCGGTGCCATTGGTCAGCCCCTGTCACATGGTAGGAGCACAAGATGGCGCCGATGATCATGTGACAGTGGTTGACCAATGGCACCAGTAGCCCCTGTGACAAAGGCTATCGGCACCATGATGAAACCGGTACCGAGGGTGTGAGAGTGCATGGGATAGTTCCCGGACTCCCCGCTGGACCACCAGGGAGTTTTGGTAAGTCTTGGGGGGTCAGGAGGGTGGGGGGTTGTAGTTAATTTTAATTTTAGCTGGGACATGAATAGAAATCGCCGTATTAACGCATTGGGGCGCCATACGGCCGAATGCAACGTATCTGCTCCCCGACGAATCCGAATCACGAATGCAACGTATGGCGTCCCTCTGCACATCCCTACTACCTGGGGAGATGAAGGAACAGAAGGATGCTGGAACAGGACTGGAACGAGACTGGAACAAACACTGGAAATTCAGAGGCAAACTAGAAATCACAGCGTGATCGACCCGATTGCCGAGGCAAGGAAGTGCAGGCAGGCACTTCCTTTTGAGTAGTGTTCAATCAGGACACGCCGCAGAGCTGGGATCTGCCCCTGGCCCTTTAAGGTGCCGGGCGGTCCACGCGCACGCCTAGGGGCGGGGCCGATGCCACAGAGGATGCCGAGCCCTGCCGCGAGGCCTGGCTGGAGGTGGAAGGCCCGGCGACCACCGCTGCGGGACGCCGAGGCCTGGCTGAGCTCGCTGCTGAAGCAGAGGAGGACGACCCGGGACCCTTGGGAGTCTTGGTGGGGTGAATAGGCCCGGACATGGGTTGAGCACAGACGGGATGCGCAACAGTTGTTAGACATGATGACTATGGAATATTGGACAGCAGACTTGAAAACAGAAAAAGTAAAAACTTTTTACATAGCTGTATGGAAATCTTTTTTGAAAATCTTAGATTCTGAAGTATGGAAAATATACAGTTTTTCACCAACAGGTTAAATCCAAGGTTATGAGATTTATTTTCTTTCAGCTATTGAATCTGTGAGTTTTGTGTTATATATGGGGGTTAGAGGGATGGGGAAGGGGTTGGATGAATGGGTGGGTGGCTTATAAGGATAGAAAAATGTTCCTGAAGTTCTTAATTGTTATGTATGCAATATTGTGAATAAACAGTTAAATAAAAAAAGTTATCTGGGAATGTGTTTCCAGATAACTTTAACTTAAATGGCAATATTCAAAGTATTGTTGTCAGAGTATTGCTTTGACAGCAACACTTGTACTTTATGTGACCTGCATTTCTATCAAAGCAACATTGGATGCACCTGTAGCTGGCTGCAAGTACAGAGCTCCCAGTCACACTAAAGGGGTTTGTTGGGTTCTGGGTTGGGTGGAAGGGTTAGAGTGGGCTTGAGGGAGGAGGATGCTTTGGACCTGCAATGCCATTATTTATAGATTTTTGGGATGGAGAGAGGCTTTTCAGGCCTTTAGACCTATAACATTAAAGAAATATTTTGGGGAGAATCTGGGGGTACAACAGGACTAGCCCTACTAGCTCACTGGGGATTCTTTTTTTAAAACTGTAGAGACAATGATATTCTTTGAATATTGCCTCAAGTTAAAGTTATCCAGATAAATACACATGGATAACTTTAAAGTTATCCAACTAAAGTTAGGCAGAATACTTTATTCGGGGATATTTAGAAGGATGCCCAGATAACTTTTCCAACAAATTTTAGCCAGATAAGTTATCCTTTTTTAGTAATTTTAAAAAAAATTACCTTTTATAAACCAGCAACATAAAAAAACTGCAAAACCAAATGTTATCACAACTGGGCCATCAATATGGTGTCAAAGTAGCCCAGGTCATATATAACCCAGAAAACTGCTTATCAGTAGACAGAGACAGTATATTTAATCAACAAGTTCACTGAAGAAAAGCTTTCAAAAAAATAATCTTCTTTCATTTCTTCCTAAAGCACATATAGTCCTTATCTGAGATCAACTGGGAGGAAATTCCACCATTTCAGTCCAGCCATTGAAAAGAACCTATTTCTAATCTCATTTAAATGAATCTCTTTCTTTAAGAGAAGCAGTGTTAAAAATAAGTAAGGAAACGTTCTGCTTTCCTGCAACCAGTTTCTCATATTGCCTTGTATAATAATTACAAGACTGAGATGCCTCATACTAAAAGAAAGGCCAAAGGACTGTAGCGGAATGGTTAGGATCCACTCAAGTAGCCCCTGTTGAGGAAACCGCGATAGGAGTAGAATCAGAGCGGAAGCCACCTCTAATGGTTGAGGACATCACTTTAAGTCCGGAGGCGCCGGAAATTCCATCGCCGCCTGGAAAAGAAGGGGTAACACCCCAGGAAATACCAGGCATATCCCAGACTGACCTAAGAAAACTGGAGAAGGAAGAAGAGGAATCGAAAGAAATTAGACTGACATCTAGTGAAATAGATTTACAAGTATCTTTTTCAACATTAGATCCTAGAGGAGCTGTTAGCTCTCCATTGATTCCAACTGGAGAGAGTACACCAAAAGATGATAAAAAATCTGATTATAATATATGTCTAGAAACTGAGAAAAAAATTTAAAGTAAAAAATACTACGGATGTTATTGTAAGACCTGCTACCATAACTATGGGTACACTATGGAATTACATTGCTAAGTTTGACTCATCTATTATGAAACTAACAGAAGCAGTAAATGAAACTAATAAAGTTGTGAAAAGAAATTCCGAAACTATAGAAACTCAGCAAAAGCAAATTACTAAGATAGAAGAACGTTTAATTTTAGCTGAGAAAGTACAAACTCAGCATATAAAAACAGAAGTAGAATTTCATAAAAAGCTTGAAAACATAGAAAATTATAAGAGTTCTTTCAATCTTAGAGTTATTAATTTTCCTTTCATGGATAAAATAAGCCCAATAGAACTATTTAGGAATTATATTATACAGATATTAAAGATACCTGAACAATGTATGCCCACGATTGTTAAAGCTTTCTATATAAATACATCAATAAAGAAAAAAGTTTCAGATCAAATAACAATGAATAATGAAGAAGCAAATAAACATAAATCTAATGCTGAGTTATCTTTAGATATTTTGGAATTTCTTCAGAAGTCACAAGAAAAGATGAATATAGACAACAGAGGAACAATGCTGGCAAAATTTGCTTTCGTTTCAGATAAAGAGAATGTCCTGAAGTTCTTCTTTCGAAATAGACTGAAAACATTCTACGGACAAAAAATCTGGATCTATCCAGATCTTGTCAGAGTAACACAATTTCAAAGGAAGAAATTTTTAGCACGTAGAAGTGAAATAATTGAAAACAGGGGAAAATTCCAACTTAGATATCCATGTAAATGTTTAGTTAAATTTAAAGGGCATAATTATTAATTCACCAATCCAAAACATCTCAAGTCATTACTCGGGAATGTAGCTCCGGCAGAATAGAATTAAAAAGGGGAAAACTCATTTTTATTTCTTATTCTTATTATTTTCTTAGGCTGTAAGAGCCGTGTGATAACGCTCATTTAATCTAACAGCTTCTCTTTCTTTTTCTTATAGTATATATAGAATATGTATGTGTAAGTATATGATAATACATTTTTCTTTTTTTCTTCTTGCTCTTTTTAAGTAAGAATATATATGATTTATATCAGAGTACATGCATATTCTGTAAATTCATATTGCAAACTTTCGGGCCGATACAGTAAAAAACGCGGGAGAGCGGGCGAGCGCTCGCTCTCCCGGCACACGCACAGGACACTCTCCTGTGCGCACGATACAGTAAGTTAATTTATTTAAATTAGTCCCGGCAGTAAAAAGAGGCGCTAGGGACACTAGCGCGTCCGTAGCGCCTCTTTTTGGACAGGAGCGGCGGCTGTCAGCGGGTTTGACAGCCAACGCTCAATTTTGCCGGCGTCAGTTCTCAAGCCTGCTGACAGCCACGGGCTCGGAAACCGGACGCCGGCAAAATTGAGCGTCCGGTTTTCTGCCCGACAGCCCCAGGCCAAATTCAAATTTTTTTTTTTTTTTACTCTTCGGGACCTCCGACTTAATATCGCTATGATATTAAGTCGGAGGGTGCCGGAAGAAATTAGCGCCAAAGGTCGGCGCTAATTTCTGAAAGTGAAATGTGCGGCTTGGCTGCACATTTTACTTAGTGAATCGCGCATGCATACCTAATAGGGCTATCAACATGCATTTGCATGTTGATGGCGCTATTAGGTGCTGCGGGTTAGATGTGCGTTTTCCTCCCCTTACTGAATAAGGGGTAAGGGAAAACGTGCGTCCAATTGCAGGCTAACAGTGTGCTCCGTCGGAGCGCACTGTACTGTATCGGCCTGTTTATTTTTTGTAATAATATATTGAAAATTTAATAAACAAAGCATTAAAAAAAAAGAGTCTCTTTCTAAGAAGGCAAGAAGAGAAACAGCTTTTCTGCACAGCAAAGATGGCATCCTGTTACATATTTTTTATATGCAACCTGCATAGCCTTAAACACTAAAGTAAATGGTTTAATTCTGACCCATAGATAAACAAGTAACCAGTGCAATCTCTCCAGGACAGGGGTAATGTTCCTGAAACCACACAGCTGCTGCTTTCTGCACCAGTTGAAAGCCTTTTATTGAGAACTGGGAGAGACATCAATATGGTGTCAAAGTAGCCCAGATCAGATATTATAGTAGAAGCAAATATTTAAGTTTTCTAACAAGATGAAGTCTAAAAAAGGCTAATCAAGCTACTGTTTGGATATGAGGTTTCAGAGGTAAATTAGAATCTAGTATAAAGACCAGATTACATGTGCAAGGGGTACTTTGTTCTCTTAGCACTAATTTTTCTCTTTTCCATCTTTAGAGGAAAGTTTCTGACATTTATTGGACCATCCCTAAGATGTTTTCCCACCTTGGGTGCTGGGATTGGACAAGCCCCCCATATAACCTGAGCTGAGCATGT
Organism: Rhinatrema bivittatum; assembly: GCF_901001135.1. NCBI lineage: Eukaryota > Metazoa > Chordata > Amphibia > Gymnophiona > Rhinatrematidae > Rhinatrema > Rhinatrema bivittatum. The sequence continues at coordinate 407,691,301 of NC_042616.1, read as the reverse complement.
GCAATGTGTGGTTGGTTGTAGTTTGGGGTTTGGAGCAGGAGTATTTTTTTATGATGGATCCCAGTAGACCCCATAGCCTGCAGAATTGGAGAAAAAAGCAAGAACAGTATCCTTGCTAGAGTCCTCTTGGACCTGGAGGGTTCTGTCTTGTGTGAGTAGAGAAGGAAGAGTTTTCTTTTTGAGAGAGTTGGTTTTTTTTTTTTTTTTTTTTTCTGTTCCTAGCTCAGGAGGGCAGACAGCCTTGCCTGAGGGGATTAGATTAGGGTACTAATTTGCTCTGCATCCAGTTAGAGGTGACTGTAGTTGCCAGAAGGAAGAACTGTTTTGGAGAATTATTTTCTTTATTCTTGATTGAGAGGAAGTCTTTTTACCACCCTTTTTATGTAGAAGACGTTTTCCATCTTTTCTGTCGCCAGGAAGGGACATTGACTCAGAGTTGGAGACAGAGAGAGGGAGAGAGAAAGAGACTAAGGTACTTGGAGTTTTATTCCATCTGTATACAAATATTTTGTTTTTGTTTTTTTTGTTTTTCTATTTTTTATTTATGATCAAGTTTTGTGAGTTATAGAAAACTGTTTTATTTGAACACCATATCAAGCATTTGCTTGCTCTTTCTGAGATTTCAAAAGAGTCTGCTGTGATCTATTGGAGTGAATACTCTTATGAAAAAGGTTGAGTGGGACTAGAGAGACAATGCAGTGATCCTCACCTTGAGTGCATCTAAGGCCCTGGAGGCTTGTTCTCCTACCCGCTGGTGGAACCCTGGCACCCCAATGGTTAACAGTGGTGGTAAAAGGAGAGAAGAGTTAGAGATCTGGGAAGGTAGAGTGGTTCCTACATTCTGGACATAAGTCGTAGAGGAGGTTATAGATGGTGCCTGATCAGGGACCTGAAGATGTTTACGTGGTACAGGGTGACTATGAAGATTTTCAACTTGTCAGTTCAGCAATTTGGACCAAAAACCATGAAGATGCACTAAAATGGTGCTGTTCCCTCTACTGGATGAGCTGGAAAGCGGGAGCACGCCAAAATTGCAGGAAGGAGATAGTGCGCAGGATCATGATAGCTAACATGTCATCTCCAGCTAACCATCCCTGAGCTACAGATTATCCCACATGAGGGGTGGGCCTCTCGAGAAAGCAGGAGAAAACACATGTGCCAGCTACTGAGTTTGGAAGTGGATGCTACTGTTTGCAGCAAGCTCATTAACCAACCTTTGAGCCATTGGAAAAAAATGTCTGACCTTACCTTGTCCTGGGTGGAAGAAGGCAGTCCTCCTAGAGAAGGGTTGGGTGTTAACAGCCAACGATTTGATCAGCAGCCTGATGAGCGAGGCTGCTCCTAATACCAGTCCCTCTAGTTTGTGAGATCAAGTCAACAAATGCCTGGATCAGAGTGGGGGGGGGGGGGGGGGGGAGTTGGGAAGTGCCAAAGGCCAATATCCCCTTGTGAGTCAGCAGGGAGCGGGACAAGCAGTGGTACCCATAACCAGAGTCAGGAGTTGGCTGCAGTAAGAACATAAGAACATGCCATACTGGGTCAGACCAAGGGTCCAACAAGCTCAGCATCTTGTTTCCAACAGTTGCCAATCCAGGCCATAAGAACCTGAGAAGTACCCAAAAACTAAGTCTGTTCCATGTTACTGTTTCTAGTAATAGCAGTGGCTATTTTCTAAGTCTACTTAATTAATAGCAGGTAATGGACCTCTCCAAGAACTTATCCAATCCTTTTTTAAACACAGCTAAACTAAATGCACTAACCACATCCTCTGGCAACAAATTCCAGAGTTTAATTGTGCGTTGAGTGAAAAAGAACTTTCTCCGATTAGTTTTAAATGTGCCCCATGCTAACTTCATGGAGTGCCCCTTAGTCTTTCTATTATCTGAAAGAGTAAATAACCGATTCACGTCTACCTGTTCTAGACCTCTCATGATTTTAAACACCTCTATCATATCCCCCCTCAGCCATCTCTTCTCCAAGCTTAAAAGTCCGAACCTCTTTAGTCTTTCCTCATAGGGGAGCTGTTCCATTCCCCTTATCATTTTGGTCGCCCTTCTCAGTCTGTACCTTCTCCATCGCAACTATATCTTTTTTGAGATGTGGCGACCAGAATTGTACACAGTATTCAAGGTGCGGTCTCACCATGGAGCGATACAGAGGCATTATGACATTTTACGTTTTATTCACCAATCCCTTTCTAATAATTCCCAACATTCTGTTTGCTTTTTTGACTGCCGCAGCACACTGAACCGACGATTTCAATGTGTTATTCACTATGACGCCTAGATCTCTTTCTTGGGGTGTAGCACCTAATATGGAACCTAACATTGTGTAACTATAGCATGGGTTATTTTTCCCTATATGCATCACCTTGCACCTATCCACATTAAATTTCATCTGCTATTTCAATGACCTATTTTACAGTCTCACAAGGTCGTCCTGCAGTTTATAACAATCTGCTTGTGATTTAACTACTTTGAACAATTTTGTATCATCTGCAAATTTGATTATTTCACTTGTCGTATTTCTTTCCAGATCATTTATAAATATATTGAAAAGTAAGGGTCCCAATACAGATCCCTGAGGCACTCCACTGCCCACTCCCTTCCACTGAGAAAATTGTCCATTTAATCCTACTCTCTGTTTCCTGTCTTTTAGCCAGTTTGTAATCCACGAAAGGACAGCGCCACCTATCCCATGACTTTTTACTTTTCCTAGAAGCCTCTCATGAGGAATTTTGTCAAACGCCTTCTGAAAATCCAAGTACCCTACATCTACCAGCTCAACTTTATCCACATGTTTATTAACCCCTTCAAAAAAATGAAGCAGATTTGTTAGGCAAGACTTCCCTTGGGTAAATCCATGTTGACTGTGTCCCATTAAATCATGTCTTTCTATATGCTCTACGATTTTGATCTTGAGAATAGTTTCCACTATTTTTCCTGGCACTGAAGTCAGGCTCACTGGTCTATAGTTACCCGGATTGCCCCTGGAGCCTTTTTTAAATATTGGGGTTACATTGGCCACCCTCCAGTCTTCAGGTACAATGGATGATTTTAATGATAGGTTACAAATTTTAACTAATAGATCAGAAATTTCATTTTTGAGTTCCTTCAGAACCCTAGGATGCATACCATCTGGTCCAGGTGATTTTCTACTCTTTAGTTTGTCAATCTGTCCTACTACATCTTCCAGGTTCACAGTGATTTCGTTCAGTTCGTCTGACTCATCACCCCTGAAAACCATCTCCGGAACTGGTATCTGCCCAACATCCTCATTTGTAAACACGGAGGCAAAGAATTCATTTAGTCTTTCTGCAATGGCCTTATCTTCCCTAAGAGCTCCTTTAACCCCTCGGTCATCTAATGGTCCATCCGACTCCCTCACAGGTTTTTTGCTTTGAATATATTTTAAAAAGTTTTTATTATGAGTTTTTGCCTCTATGGCCAACTTCATTTCAAATTCTCTCTTCGCCTGTCTTATCAATGTTTTACACTTACCTTGACAATGCTTATGTTTTATCCTGTTTTCTTCAGATGGATTCTTCTTCCAATTTTTGAAGGATGTTTTTTGGCTAAAATAGCCTCTTTCACCTCACCTTTTAACCATGACGGTAATTGTTTTGCCTTCCTTCCACCTTTCTTAATGCGTGGAATACATATGGACTGCGCCTCTAGGATTGTATTTTTAAACAATGTCCAAGCCTGTTGAACACTTTTATCCTTTGCAGCGGCACCTTTCAGTTTTTTTCTATCTATTTTTCTCATTTTATCAAAGTTTCCCTTTGAAAGTTTAGTGTTAGATCTGCAGATTTACTTCTTGTCCCCCTTCCTGTTATTAGTTTAAATTTGATCATGTTATGATCACTGTTGCCAAGTGGCCCTACCACCGTTACTTCTCTCACCAAATCTTGCGTTCCACTAAGAATTAAATCTAAAATAGCTCCCTCTCTTGTTGGTTCCTGAACCAATTGCTCCATGAAGCAATCATTTATTACATTCAGGAACTTTGTCTCTAGCAAGTCCTGATGTTACATTTACCCAGTCAATATTGGGGTAATTGAAATCTCCCATTCTTATTGCACTGCCAAATTGGTTTGCTTCCCTGATTTCTCTTAGCATTTCATCATCTGTCTGACCATTTTGTCCAGGTGGACAGTAGTATACTCCTATTACTATACTCTTACCCAACACACATGGGATTTCTACCCATATAGATTCTACTGAGCATTTACTCTCTTGTATGATCTTTATCCTGTTGGACTCTATACCTTCCCGGACATAAAGTGCCACACCCCCACCAAGTTGGTCCTCCCTATCATTGCGATATAATTTGTACCCTGATATAGCATTGTCCCATTGGTTATCCTCCTTCCACCAAGTCTCTGTGATGCCAATTATGTCAATCTCATCATTTGCTGCTATACACTCTAACTCTCCCATCTTACTTCTTAGACTTCTGGCATTGGCATACAGACATTTCAAAGTGTGTTTTTTGCTTGTTTTAACAACCTGCTTTTCAGTTGTTTGGGATAATTCGGAAATCATTAGCTTTGGTGATTTTTTACATATAGGCATATGAACTATATTTGCTTTTAATGGAACCTCTCTGATGGGATGCCCTAACTCTCCTGTTTCATTAGTATCCTTCAAGGATACATTTCTCCGAACCATGCACTGCTGAGTGACTGTCGGCTTTCCCCCTTGTTCTAGTTTAAAAGCTGCTCTATCTCCTTTTTGAAAGTTAGTGCCAGCAGCTTGGTTCCACTCTGGTTAAGGTGGAGCCCATCCTTTCGGAAAAGTCTCCCCTTTCCCCAAAAGTTTCCCCAGTTCCTTACAAAGCTGAATCCCTCGTCCCTGCATCATCGTCTCATCCACGCATTGAAACTCTGGAGCTCTGCCTGCCTCTGGGGACCTGCACGTGGAACAGGAAGCATTTCAGAGAATGCCACCCTGGAGGTTCTGGATTTCAGCTTCCTACCTAAAATCCTAAATTTGGCTTCCAGAACCTCTCTCCCACATTTTCCTTTGTCGTTGGTGCCCACTTGTACCATGACAGCCGGCTCCTCCCCAGCACTGTCTATAATCCTATCTAGGTGGCGCGTGAGGTCTGCCATCTTCGCACCAGGCAGGCAAGTTACCAGGCGGTCCTCACGTCCACCAGCCACCCTGCTATCTACATTTCTAATAATCGAATCACCAACTATGATGGCCGGCCTAACCCTTCCCTCCTGGGCAGTAGCCCTGGGAGATTTGTCCTCAGTGCAAGAGGACAATACATCACCTGGAGAGCAGGTCCTTGCTACAGGATCACTTCCTGCTACACCAGGGTGATGTTCTCCTACTGGGAGACCTTTCTGATCCAAGGCAGCACTGGGGCTGCCAGAATGGATTTGGGACTTCGCTACTATGTCCCTGAAGGTCTCATCAATGTACCTCTCTGTCTCCCTCAGCTCCTCCAAGTCTGCTACTCTAGCCTCCAGAGATCAGACTTGTTCCCTGAGAGCCAGGAGCTCTTTGCACCGAGTGCACACATGCAATCTCTCACCGGCGGGTAAAAAATCATACATGCAATAATGTGTTCACAAACACTCCATCACTCACTAACTTAGGTACACAATTGTATTTACACATCATTCACACAATGGACAAGGTTTTATGTACACTATGATGCCTCACACAATGAACATTCTTGTAAACGGTAGTGTATTGTTTCCTGGTTCTTTTAGAAAAACCCCTTTGGTAAACTGTTATGTCATTTCTTGGATCTGCTAGAAAAGTCCCCAACAAGGCCCTTGCTTCGCCAATGAAGGCTTTCTCAGAGGGGACCCTGGCACAAAACACAGTGAAAATCTGTTGTAAAATGAAAAAAATGGGTGAATGAACTCAAAAGAAACATCTCATCATCTAAAACTAGAGGCTCGCCCTGGCTAAATGACTGTAAATATGATTAAAAGAATACAAACCTGAGTTCTGTAAATGACTACTTCCGGTCCTAATGAATAGAAAGAGCCTATTCAACTTAAAGATAGTGAGAAGCAAAGATGATGCCTGAAAAAATATCAATTTGAATTAAATCAAGAAAAAATACAAAATGAAAGATTAGTATTGGTGAGTTACATGCAGTTTTTCTCAGCTTTAGCAGAATAACAAATGATCTTTAGTAATGTTCATTACAATCCAATATTTTCCTGGGTGGCTACCCTGCATAAATAATCATATAATAACTGGTTGGTTTTCTCTTGTTACTAATCTTTTAATTATATTTACAGTCATTTAGCTGAGATGAGCCTCTAGTTTTAGGTGAAATGAAAAAACACTGTAATATATGGAACTAGAGTTGATTGTTTTTTAAGTGTAGTAGGCAATGCTCATTGATTTTAGTATGCTAGAAATATGATTTTAGTATGCTAGAAATAAAATAAATAAATAAAATGAATACAATTATTTTTTTAAATAACTTCACATTAATGTATTTTTTCCCATTTGGGAATTTTTTCTGTAAATTCCATAGAGCTCTTTACATAGTATACACATTGCCCAATTTCTGTTATTTTATATTTTATATATGTGTATATAGTGAAAGTACAAAAACTAAGGCAAAAAATAAACTAAAGTGTTCCAAAAAATTACATATTATTTATTTATTTATTTATTTATTTATTTATTTAGAAACTTTTATATACCGGTATTTGTGGGGACATCATACCGGTTCACATAGTAACTGAAAGATTGGAAAATACATTGCAACAGGGGAATGTAACTGGGCGGGGGTAGAACAGAAAGGCAGTAGGAAGGATAGGAGAACAAGAAGGTAATAACCAAAACAATTTACAATGAAAGTCTCCTTAAAAAGGGGACTACAGGGGGGGAGTGGAAGGCGTTATTCTGAGTAGGCATGGTTGAACAAAAGGGTTTTTAGTTTCTTTTTTAATTTAAATGCACAGGGTTCAAGTCGCATGTGGACAGGTAGTGTATTCCAGAGGGCGGGACCGGCAATAGAGATGGCACGGTCGCGGGTAGAGGAGAGATGCGCCAGTTTCAAGGATTGAGCATGTAGGGTGCCTTTGTTGGTCGATCTGGTGGCTCGGGTGGACTGGGGGGCAGTGAAAGGGAGGTCGAGCCAGTTGGAGTTGTGGGTGTAAATGGACTTGTGGATTATGGTCAAGGTTTTGTAGTGTATACGGGACATTATGGGGAGCCAATGTAGATCCTTGAGGATAGGGGTAATATGGTCATGTTTGCTTGTGTTTGTAATGAGTCTTGCAGTAGCATTTTGCAGAAGTTGGAGGGGTTTTATAAAGGATATTGAGAGCCCTAAGAGGAGGGCATTACAGTAATCTAGTTTAGAGGTGAGGGTGGCTTGGATCACTGTGCGGAGGTCATGGGCGTAGAGCAGGGGTCTGAGTTTCTTTAGTACATTAAGCTTGAAGAAGCCAGTTTTGAGAATGGAATTGATGTGAGGTTTCATACTTAGATTGGGATCAAGAAGGACTCCAAGATCTCTAACGGATGGTTGAGCTGTGAGGAGGTTAAGTTTAGGGTCGTTAGGCAGTAGGTCAGGGGGGTGCGAGGAGATGTGGCGGAGTTCCGTTTTGTTGGTGTTGAGAGCAAGCTGGAGGTTGGTGAGGAGGGCGTTGATGGCTGCGAGGCACTTTTCCCAGTGCTCCAGGGCATCAGATATGGAGTTGTGAATGGGAATGATGATCTGTACATCATCAGCATAAAGGTAGAATTTGAGTTTAAGGTCAGAGAGGAGGTGGCAGAGAGGAGTGAGGTAAATATTGAATAGGGTAGATGAGAGTGATGAGCCTTGTGGGACTCCTTGTTGTAGGGGATATGAGGCAGATAGGTTGTTTCCAATTTTAACAGAGAACTTTCTGTTAGAGAGATAGGATTTGAACCAAGTTAGAGCTATTCCTGAGATGCCGATGCTTTCTAGCCGTGTCAGGAGGTGGTGGTGGCTGATAGTGTCAAAGGCCGCTGAGATGTCAAGGAGGGCGAGGAGGTAGCTGTGGCCTTGTCCAAGACCTCTGAGAAGATAGTCAGTAAGGGAGAGCAGTAAGGATTCGGTGTTAAAGTGCTTCCTGAATCCAAATTGGGAGACATGGAGAATATCATGGTTTTCTAGGTAGTCCATGAGTTGTGAATTTACCACCTTTTCCATAAGTTTGGAGATAAAAGGGAGGTTGGAAATGGGGCGGAAGTTGGAAGGGTCTTTCGGGTCTAGGGAGGGTTTCTTGAGGAGGGGTTTGACAACAGCGTGTTTGAGGGAATCTGGGACTATCCCGTGGGTGATGGAGCAGTTGATAATCTCAGCTATGGCGCTGGATATGCTGTTGGGAATGGCTATTAGCGCTTTGGTGGGAATGGTGTCGTTGGGATGAGAGGCGGGCTTAAGTTTTCGAAGGAGGCCTGTAATTTCTTTAGAGGAAGTAAGATCTATTGTGGCCATTGAAGGTTGGGACAGGGAGGGGATCAAGGGTGGGTTAGTAGGGGGGGAAGGGTTGGTGGGGGAAAATCTGGAGAGAAGGTTGGAGATTTTGTTTTGGAAATAGTTGGCCAGTTCTTCACATTTGGCCACGGCTTCAGAGTCTGGGATATTGGGGGGGATAGGGGTGGTGAGACTGGCAACGTAGGAGAAAAGAGCTTTGGGGTTGAAGTTATAGTCATGGATCTTCTTACCATAGAAGTCTCGCTTATGTTTGAGGGTAGACTGTCTATATGTGTGTAAGGCTGTTTTGTAGATGGAGGAATGTTGCGGGGTTGGGTCCTTGCGCCATTTTCTTTCTTTTTGTCTGAGATTGCCTTTTAGGGTTTTCAGCTCCTGAGTATACCATAGCTTAGAGGGTTTCGCTGCGGTGTTTATGATATGTTCGGAGATTGGGCATAGTTTGTTTGTTGGCAATGTCTTCTGTGAGGCAATGCCAGGATGCTAGGGCTGTGTCTGGGTCTGAGCAGATAAGTCTTGGTAGGGATGAGGCTAGTGCGTCGGTTAATTCGTCGCTAGGGCAGGTTTTTCTGGAAATGATGGTGGTTTGAACAGAATGGTTAATTGGGAGGGGTTTCTTCAAAGTGAGTCGGCTTTCAATAAGGTAGTGGTCAGACCAGGGCACTGGGGTGCAGGTGGGTGGGTTGGCGGTCTGGAAGTTGGAGTTAATAAACATTAGGTCCAGCGTATGACCAGCTTTATGAGTTGGTGGTGCTATAATTTGTTGGAAGCCTATGGCAAGGAGTGATTGAATGAAAGTTTCGCAGGATGCAGTAGGAGGGAGTGAGTCAACGTGGAGATTAAAATCTCCAAGGATGATAGAGGGTGTATCTGTATTTATCCATTCTATAAAAAATTCAATTAGGGGGAGGGATTGGACTCGAGGACAGTGGGGGGGGGGGGGGGCATAAACTAGACATATTTGGAGGGTATCTGCCTTAAAGAGGCCGATTTCAAGTTTGGGTGGGGCTGCTATACTGATGAGTTTAAGGTTAAGATGTTTCTTGGCTGCTAGGAGAATTCCTCCTCCTCTTTTTTTAGGTCGGTGGATGGGGAAGATGTCATAGAGGGAGGATGGGAGTTGGTTTATGAGGATGGTATCTGATTCTTTGAGCCATGTATCGGTAACTGCACAGAGCTCACGCTTCCGGCCTGCCTCCACCCTCGATCCGGCCTGCTGCTCCACCGCGATCCGGCCTGCCTCACCCGCCGGGCCCCGAGCCCCCACCCCCACCGGACCCGCCGCGCCGAGATCCGCCCCGCTGGGCGCAGGGGTGACGTCATTGCCACGAGACGAGCAGGATTAAAAGCTCCTGCACTCCCTGGCGTCCTCCTCTTCGCATCGGGATCGGCGGTGAACTGGGCCCGCGCAGCCGGCGCTGAAAGCCCGTCGGGGTAAGGCCTCTTTGTTCCGCCTACCCCAACCGGGCTCCCACGCCGGCCACCAGCCAGTTCTCGACCCGATCGGACTTACCTGAAGGCCCAGAGCTCACGCTTTGTTCCGGTCTGCCTCCACCATCGATCCGGCCTGCTGCTCCACCGCGATCCGGCCTGCCTTATATAGAACACTAATGATAATCTTTGTTGAAAATTTATTATAGTATTTCATTTAAATATATATGAAAGAAACTGTTAACAATTAACCAAAGTTTATAAAGACAAAACAGTGACACAGAAAGGAATAAATGTAAACATGTACAAAAAATGTCATACAAAATACTTTTACAAAATATTATACTGTAGCGATGACTCCACATTTAATTCATAAATATAATGCATGAGTGATTTCAATATTGTAGTCCAATAGCCTTGTGTGCAGCCTTAGAAGTAATTAAATGTTGACGGAAGCAGAAATCAGTTGATGAGTGTTAAAGCCCAGAACATAGAAACCCCGACAAAGCCTTTAGGTTTCGGCGGACAAGGCTTCCTCAGGAGGTATATGCAACATCAGGCAAAACAAATGCAAATCTATAAAGAAGCATGCAAAAATTGTATAAATAAAATGCCAAAATGTATAATTTTAAATACAATAAAAATCCAAGAGTTAAACGCACTTATTCTTATACAAAGCATATTGGTCACTGAAATCCCGAAATAAGACATATGTTTAAACTGCAAACTAGTTCAAAGAAGGCAATATCTGTGAAAAACAAAACATATATAGAAAAACTTTAAAATGTAACCACAAAAAAATTTCTAAAACCAGAAGGTCGTGTTTAAGAAGATGATTACCGAAATGGATCATACCTGAGCCTTCCTACCATTGTCAAAAGTAAGGAAATCAAAAACACACGAAAACCAGGAACTTTAAATACAAACATCCTGAATCCTGCCTACTTCACGATCGCTATGATGGCTAGGTTCAAATGGATTTTTTGTGAAAAAAGTTGTTATTTATTATAAAAAGATTATAAAAAAAGCCTCCCATTCTATGGCTGGAATACTTTGGGGTGCCAAAGTATTCCATTTGTAAGTAAATATTTGTTCATGATGTCACATGAGTGAAATATTCCCTCCTCGTCCACAAAACAAACTCTGTAAAACAAAACACTTTAAATCATCCAGAGAATGGTGAAATTCCAACCAGTGCTGGACAATCGGTGCATCAATTTTCTTAGTCGGTATGCAACTTTTATATTGCATTATATGCATTTTCACAGAAACTGAGAGGTTCTACCCCAGATGTTTTAGAGGAAGACTGGACTTTTATCCAGTTTCTAAGAGGAGAAAAGGAAATAAGGAACAGGAGAGAAGTGGTACCCAAATGGCACATAACCACTACAACTATCCATTGAATATTCAGGGAAGGCTTTGGGAGGTGCACTTCAGGTATAAAAAGGATTGAGAGAGACCAGGAGAAGTATACAAAACTGATACCAAGGCATCTAATGCAATGTATAGCTATCTCAAGAGGAAGCCCCAAACTACCCCCTGAGTAGGGAGGGATCTGGTTGGAACCTCATTGCTGAAGACATCATAGATTCACAGGGTGCACACTCTACCCGGCACGCGCACATGTACACCCGATTTTATAACTTGCGTGCACATTTGCACGCAAGTTATAAAATCGGGGGTTGGCGCGTGCAAGGGGGTGCACAATTGTGCACCTTGCGCGTGCCAAGCCACGCTGCCTTCCCCTAGCCTGACCTTCCCACCCCTTCCCCTAACCCTTCCCCCCCTGACTGTTATCTTACCTTTTGCGCCTGCCTCCAGGTAGGCGCAAGTTGCGCACGCCGGCAGCCTGCTGGCACGCGATCCTCCATCACAGCGGCAATGGCCACTGTGTCGGAGGCCTCTGTCCCCGCCCCTGCCCCTGGACCTCCCCGCCGCCAGACCGCCTCTTTAGTAAAGCCCCGGGACTTACATGCAACCCAGGGCTTTACACGCGTCGCTGGGCCTTTTTAAAATAGGCCCGGCGCGCGTAAGGCTGATTTACACGTGTAACTCTTTTAAAATCCGGCCCTTTGTGTTTTGGATGTTGTAGAAAGAGACTTGTAAATGGTGCTATGTTTTTCGCCTTTAAAGAAACTCATCAGTAAAGCTGTTATGGAACACCAGTTTTGAGTCTAGCATGATTACTGGCACCAACAAAAGTGAGCAATGACTTACATCCAGGGCCCAGGAGGTTATTCTCCTCCCCCTGTGGTGAATGCTGTAGGTCTGGTGCTACTGACATTAGCCCCAGTGTTGTGTGTATGCCCATGGATTCCTATAAGACAAACCTGGCCCAGGAGTTACATGATGATGATGATTGATGCATATATGTAGCTGATTAGTTATGCCAGTCTTCACACACAAACACTCTCATAACATTTGATTAATAATTCTTGCAGTCCCAAATGACCATAAAACCATAAAATGCCTGGGTAGCAGAACAGGTGCTGCTCCTACAACTGAAAGCTTATAAAGGAAAAATATGGAAAAAAAACAATGTTAGAATTCTTCTAATGTATCAGCTAATTATTTTGTCAAGTGAAATAGAATTTCTGGCCCACAGTGGTTTCCAGCATTCAATACTTGCATATAATTAGTAGCGAAAGTAGTCATGCATCCCTTGAGGGCTCTTGGTCAACCATGGTTTTTGGTTTATGATTTCATTATCATACTGGAAGAAATTGATATATCTGACAGACTAATTTTGTACTTCCATGTCTGGTTGGCCACTAGGGATACATGGAAATAGGGAGAAACTTCCTTCTCTTTGGTATCATATACAAGCTATGTTGTGAGTTGTCTTTGTCCATTGTCACACATGATATCCAAAGTCACACAGCATCAGTAGCACAAGTTAGAACCTATGCCTGAAGAGCTCACCTAGGAAAATGTAGCTGTTTGGCGCTTACCATTTGTCTTTGCTTTTAGTGATTTTGAACAGCTACCGGACGATGTACCAACTTCTGCCAATATCGCCGACACCCTTGAAAAGAAAGGCTTCTCCAACTATTATGTAAGAGCCCAGCCTCTCCCTTTTAATTCTGATTTTCTGTGCCAAGGCAGTGAAGAGTTACTAGCTGGCGCATTCAGACTGCCTGTCAGGTGTAGGGTAACTATGGGGATTATTTTTAAAGTTCCTTGGTAGCTTGCAGGTCTGTGAGTGCATTGCACCCTCAAAACTGCATGCTAATTTTCAGAGGGAAACTTGATGTGGTAGTTTCACTTTGAAAATTTGGAGTATGTTTTTATATTTAGCTGGTCAAATGCCTTAGAATATTGTACTCACTATTTTGTGGTGTTAGGGAAGATTGTTTTCCATAGGCCTAGATTCAGAAAAATCCCTCTTGGAGTAAATCCCTTTGCATCAACTTTAAATTTGAGAAATAAATGAGTACAAAAAGCCATAAAGTATGCAAATTTGAATGCATGCACTTTTTGCCCAGGCATTTAGCGGCCAATTTTCAAAACAGCCCATGTAATTGTAAAGTAGGTGGGTGCTTTTAGCATGCTTATTTTAGGGCTATTTATAAAGAGAAACCTTGTGAAAATGAATGAAAAGTGCGCATGTTCAAAGCAATCACACACTTTTATACCCACTTTTTTTATGCAGATGGTTGGAGAGGGGTCACACGTGTATGTGTGAAAATGTCATGCGTGTGCACTTATCTTGTCCTCCGACCTCTGCATTTCTCTGGGAGTGCTCCCTGGTAGCCCAGCTAAAAGTACACAGCCCATAGAAGACTGAGTACGCTTGTAGCTAGCCAGAAGAGGACAGATTTTTGACAAAAAGTTTTATGCTGGGAAATGGATTTGAAAATAGTCCTCCGAATTTCTTTCATCCTCAAAGAGGGCAGAAAAAACGCACAGAAGGAACTGCGCAAAAAAGTTACGCAAAATGCATGGTGGGGCCTTTCCCCTTGAATGTTACACATAAGAATCAGCAAACGTTCCATTGTGCTTTTTGTTATCGGCTTTACCTGGACATTTTTTCATGAGGAGGGGAAAGGGGATTACTTTCAGCAATTGCAGGAAATTCAACCTGTGGGCCAAAGATGTACTATTTCCAAAGATGCAAACTGACTTGCAGGCTTTTGCACTTGTTTGTCCAACTTTTGCCTAGAATTTAAACTGGCCTCTGCTGTCCTCAATAGAAATAATTGTATCCCACTGTAAGAGGGACTCTTTCACCTAAGGATGGGTTATGGGGGGAACAGTGTTACAAGAGTCAACAGACCCTTGCGCCCTAGGCAGACCAACGTAACACTGCCCCCCCAAACCCCACCCTGAGTTAAAAGTGCCCCTCTTAAAGTGATATATATATATATATATATATATATATATATATATATATATATATATATATATAGTGTGTCAGATTGACCCTTTAAAAGAGTCTCTCTTTCTCTCTCACTCACACACTCATGTAAAGGCAATTTAGAGATGTGCGAAACCTGAACCTTTTAGTTCAGGCTTCGTTTTTGGCCCGCCGCTGGAAATTTCGTATTTCCCGCGATTCGGGCCTTTTAAATTCGGGGTGAACTGAATTTTGGAGTTAGTACGCAATAAACTCCCGTTAGTGCGTGCTAATATTTTTATGTTAGTGCATGCTAACATTTTTACGTTAGCGCGCACTAACCCGAAAACAAATTACTTGAAAAAAAATAACTCCTTCTCTATATGTACCCAGATCAGTTCAGACTCTGGGTTATGCCTTCTTTCCAGCAGATGGAGACAGAGAAAAACTTGAAGGGCACCTCTCTTAACCTGGTGTGCCGCCTGCATCCCCTCAGTATTTCTCTGTCTCCAGCAGATGGAGGTGGTGCAGTCCCTGCAGTCTTTACTTGTTCTGGGTTTAAGACACTTCCCCTTTAAAAAAAAAAAAAAAGAAGCAAGTTATAATTCTCTTCAAGGAATCAAGCAAAGCAAAAAAAAAAAGTGAACTGAGACATTGATTCCTCCCAGGGGGTCGGTAGGTCTTGCGAGGCTGTCCCCCCTGGTTGTAGGAGAAGGAGCTGAGATTGGTTACCCCGCGGGGCTCCAGGCAGGTAAGACGCCGGAATAAGACACTGATGGTCCGGTCCCTCTTCTCCCTACGCTGTTTAGCCCGACGAAAAGAAAAAAAAAATTTTCAAAATTCAAACTAACTTAAGCCTGGATTTATCAAAATGCACTAAATATCGCATGCAATAGGAAAAGGGGTGTGTTTTGTGGTACTAGGCAGTATATCACAATTTGTGCTAATACCTATGCGAAGCACTATCTTAGCTCAAATTGTGATAACTTTTTCACACTTTGCGATAAGTGCCAGAATTGTATTTCCTACATTCAACCACTGGGGGGGGGGAACCATGTTTAGTAGTTTTAAGCTCCTGGAGAGCCAGCCAAGCTATCAGGGCCCGGGGGGGGGGAGGGGGAGAGAGAAAGAGAGAGAGCCTAGCCATGTGGAAAACATCGCAACCGTGATAAAGCCCTATCGCACAGCTTTACACAAATGAAAAAGGTGTATTTAAAGCCATATGATACGGCTTCACAAAACTGTGAGCCCAGCCCACTTGGCCAGTGTGTTAAAGGTGTTTTTTCCATGTGAAAATGCCATATAGCACGTTGATAAATGACCCTCTTAATTTGAAAGCAGCCTGGTTGTCTACTTTTTTTAGCGGCTGCTTTCTGTTCAGTTTCGGGCACATTTCAGGCGCTTTTCACAGAGCTCTGACTCCCTGCTGCTTCCCTCGCTGCTGTGCTGCTTTTTTCATGATGCCGCAGCCATCTTTGAGCACTGCCTGTGGAGAGTCTTCGACCAGGCTTTCCCGGGCAGGCCTCTGCTCGCAGTGTTTGACAGGAGGGGAAGGCAGTTCTCTCCTGCCTGTGAGAAGCACTTTCAGGCCCCGAGGCGCAGTTAAAAGATCAGCACCTTGGGAGCCTTGGGCCGATCCGTTTCCTCTCAGTGCGGGAACGGCGGCCATTTTGAGCACTTTTCAGGAAGATCAGGCCACAGCAATGGACTCAGGAGAGTTCTCACCGATCTATCTCCTGTCCTTGCCAGTCCTGGGGATCAGTCTGATCCAGACCAGGACAATTTTTATGATGTGCCAGATCCCCTGTGGGGGGAGGGGGGGGAATGAGGCTGGCTCTAATAATTTTTCTTTGGACTTTGTGCTCCAGCATATGTATCTTCCAAAGCTCAACTGGGTGTGCTGCCTTTCAAGGGAAGATTTCTCTTTGGGAACATCTTAGAGCAATTATTTAAATCCTTGGGAGACCACAAAGTCCATAAGCTCCTGGAGGACAGGCCAAGACCTTCCAGAGGTTTTCCATCCATGTTCCGTGTTTCCGTGGCCAACAAAGATTTCGTCCCAGCAGACCTCAGCCTCTTGGACAAAGACAACCATTGACTAGACCGCAGTCCTGGTCTTCCTCCTTTCGAGGGAGAAGACCCTCCCGTGACGGTAGCGCCGTTCAAGCTATTGCCTCCAAGACTTCTCAATGAGATACGGCTGGCCCCTCCCTCAATTCCTCGTGTAGGGGGATGTTTATCCCAGTTCCACGAGGCATGGGCCAAAATAACCTCTGACCAGTGGGTGCTAAGAATCATAGAACACGGCTACGCTTTCGAATTTGGTCAGCCGCTCCGAGATTTTTATCTAGTATCCCCTTGCAGATCTCGTACCAAAGTTCAAATCATCCAGCAGACTCTCGAGCGCCTGCTTTCCCTAGGGGCGATAACTCCTGTCCCCCGGGACGAATGGAAGTTGGGATGATATTCCATCTATTTTGTAGTCCCTAAAAAGGAGGGTGTCTTCTGCCCTATTCTAGACCTGAAAAAGGTAAACAAGGCTCTCAAGATTCCGCACTTCCGTATGAAAACTCTTCGCTCAGTTATTGCGGCGGTACGCAAAGGCGAGTTCTTGGCATCCCTGGATCTGATGTAAGCATACGTACACATACCCATCCGCGACGACCATCAGAAATTTCTTCACTTCATGATCCTGGGCAAGCATTTTCAGTTTTGTGCTCTGCCGTTCAGGCTGGCCACAGCTCCCCACACGTTCACCAAAGTTATGGTGGTAGTGGCAGCAGCTCTGCGGAGGCAAGGTCTGCTCATTTATCCCTACCTGGATGACTGGCTCATCAGGGTGAAATCAAGGGACCTTTGCCTGGAAGCAATCAGGATGGTAGTCAATCTTCTGGAGTTGCTTGGGTGGGTAATCAACCGACCCAAAAGCAACCTTCTGCCGTCGCAGTCGATGGATTTCCTGGGAGCCCGGTTCAATACCGAATTAGGAAAGGTATTTCTTCCACCGGACCGCATAACCAAATTGACACCTGTTGTCACCTGTTGTCGCTCCCACTCCACAAAGCCTGGGACTACCTGCAGGTCCTCGGATCCATGGCATCCACCTTGGAGTTGGTCCCCTGGGCTTTTGCTTATATGAGACCATTACAATGAGCATTGCTTTCCCGTTGGGATCTCAAGTCAGAGGAGTTCCAGTTCCTCTACTGCTCACTGATCTCGCAACATCCAGTCTTGGTTGGTGGCTTTGCCCCCAAAATCTGTGGTGCGGCATAGACCTCAAAATCCCATCTTGGATTGTGGTGACCACCGATGCCAGTCTCTCCAGCTGGGGGGTAGTCTGTCAGTCCCACTCGGTCCAAGGACACTGGTCAGAGGAGGAATCCAGCTGGTCCATCAACCACCTGGAGACCAAGGCAGTCCAATTAGCTCTCCGGCACTTCCTCCCTTTGATCCGTGGTCAAGTGATCCGAGTTCTGTCCGACAACGCAATGACGGTAGCTTACATCAACCGTCAAGGCAGCACCAAAAGCCAGGCTGTAGCCGAAGAAGCAGAACAGATCATGGTTTGGGCGGAAAAGCATATTGCTCTTCTGGCGGCGTCTCACATCGCCGGCAAAGAAAACATACAGGCAGATTTCCCGAGTCGGAAATGCATAGATCCAGGAGAGTGGGAACTGTCCAACAGAGCGATGGATCTCATCTCACACAGGTGGGGGACACCTCACATGGACTTGATGGCAACGCGGGACAATGCCAAAGCTCCTCATTTCTTCAGTCAAAGAAGGGATCACAGAGCAGAGGGAGTCGATACAATGGAACTTCCTTGGCCAACCTCAATACTTCTATACGTGTTCCCTCCTTGGCCCCTGGTGGGAAAAGTTCTCCATAGAATAGAGGTTCATCCAGGGTCCGTGATCCTAGTCATGCCAGAATGGCCCCGACGGCTGTGGTTTGCAGACCTAATCAATCTGGTGGTAGATGGGCCTCTGAGGCTCGGCCATCTTCCAAATCTGCTTCGTCAAGGTCCTATATTTTTCAACCAGGCAGATCGCTTTTGTCTAGCGGCTTGGCTTTTGAAAGGAGAAGGTTAAGGAAGAAAGGTTACTTGGAGGAAGTCATTACTAATCTAGTTCAAGCCAGGAAAACATCTACCTCTCTGTCATATGTGAGAGTCTGGAAAACCTTCAAAACTTGGTGTCAAGGTCACGGTGTCCTTCCAAGAAAGGCTTCTGTCGTTCATATTTTGGTGTTCTTGCAAAGCAGCTTATCCAAAGGCTAGTCCTTTAATTCACTTCATGTGCAAGTGGCGGTGTTAGGTTCGCTTGTCGGCAGTTCTGTAGCGTCTCATCTTGATGTAGTGCATTTCCTCAAAGGAGTAAAGCATTTTAATCCACCCGTCCAGCCGATATGTCCATCCTAGAGCCTTAATTTGGTGCTTCGAGTTTTGTGTGATCTGCCCTTTGAGCCCCTTAAACACACCACGTTGAAGGATCTCACATTGAAAACAGTGTTCCTTGTTAGGGATGTGAATCGTGTGCCCGATCGTTTTAATGATCTGGATTGGCTGGGGGGAGAAAAAAATCTGATCGGCATGATTTTTTTGCAAAAAAAGTCGTTTTTCTGAATAGTGTGCACTGAAGGTTAGTGCGCAGTAACGAAAGGTTAGTGCACACTATCAAAAAATTGTTACTTAATGGTTTAAAAGTAACATTTGAGGAAATGTTCGTTAGCTAGAGGTGCACACTAAGCCGTGCATGCTTGGTGCTGTCCCCCGTGGCCATTTTGCTACCAGATATAGCACGCACTAGCCAGAAAGAGAAAAAAAGTGCCAGCAGGCTGCAGCAGTGACAGTGCCAGCAGTAGCCAGTAGCCAGTCTAGCTAGCCTCAGCCTGCTCTTTAAATTTAACCACTGTAAATATTAGGGATGTGAATCGTTTTTCAACGATTAAAATTATCGTCCGATAATGTTAATATCGTCTTAAATCGTTATAGAACACGATACAATAGAAATTCTAACGATTTATCGTTAAAAATCGTTAAATCGTGTTAGTGCGCACTAACGGGAGTTAGTGCGCACTAACTCCCCGTTAGTGCGCACTAACTCGATTTAGTGCGCACTAACTGAAAATGATACAAATAAACACTTTCCAGGTCACTGAAGGTCAGTTAGGAATGAATATGTGTTCCTATTGGCTGGCTGCCCTCTTATCTATTGATGTTACCAAGGTTACCACTGAGGTGATGGTTGGGGGGATGGGAAATGGAACTGGAAACTAACGAACACCAACAGAAAATGAAACAAAGTGTTCACACTTCCCAGGTCAGTAAAGGTCACTTAGGAATGAATATGTATGTATGTATTCCTATTGGCTGGCTGTGCTCTTATCTATTGATGTTACCAAGGCTAACACTGAGGTAATGGTTGGGGGGATGTGAAATGGAAACAGTTGGAAGCTTGACAAAAAAAGTAATGTAATGATCAGCACTCACGTGACTAGAACTTGTTTGTTTATTATTTTTGTTAGCAGGCACCTGAAATGCTAGTGCATGTTGAATTTGCCAATCACTGTGCATTTTAGAAAGGTGGTCCTGGCTGGAACTGTACACAGTTCAAATATATGTAATTGATTGTTGGTAAGTGTATTTTTTAAGTAGCCACACTGGCACAAGTATGTTTACTTTTCCTCCTACTTAACTCACTAGCTCAGCTTTGTAAGAAGGGCTTCTCTGCTTGTGTGTTGTTTTTGTTTGGTGTGAGGAGAGCAGAAACATCAGATCTTTATTCAATCTACTACAGTCATCTCTTACAGTGCCCTATCCCTATTAATACCAGGAGTGTTGTGATCTTCCTGCACACAGTGCCCTAACCCTGATACCAGTCTGAGACAGCTCCCTCCCTGCATTACTAGTGAGAGGCTGGCTTCACAGACAGGGGGGAGCTGCCTGACCCTCACTCCTGACTTCCCCCATGTCCCAGCTAGTGAATGGTGTGTGGGTGAGGGGGGGGGGAGGATTGTGAAGTCTGAGACAGCTCCCTCCCTGCATTACTAGTGAGAGGCTGGCTTCACAGACAGGGGGGAGCTGCCTGACCCTCACTCCTGACTTCCCCCATGTCCCAGCTAGTGAATGGTGTGTGGGTGAGGGGGGGGGGGAGGATGGTGAAGTCTGAGACAGCTCCCTCCCTGCATTACTAGTGAGAGGCTGGCTTCACAGACAGGGGGGAGCTGCCTGACCCTCACTCCTGAATTCCCCCATGTCCCAGCTAGTGAATGGTGTGTGGGTGAGGGGGGGGGGGGGGGAGGATGGTGAAGTCTGAGACAGCTCCCTCCCTGCATTACTAGTGAGAGGCTGGCTTCACAGACAGGGGGGAGCTGCCTGACCCTCACTCCTGACTTCCCCCATGTCCCAGCTAGTGAATGGTGTGTGGGTGAGGGGGGGGGAGGATGGTGAAGTCTGAGACAGCTCCCTCCCTGCATTACTAGTGAGAGGCTGGCTTCACAGACAGGGGGGAGCTGCCTGACCCTCACTCCTGACTTCCCCCATGTCCCAGCTAGTGAATGGTGTGTGGGTGAGGGGGGGGGGGGAGGATGGTGAAGTCTGAGACAGCTCCCTCCCTGCATTACTAGTGAGAGGCTGGCTTCACAGACAGGGGGGAGCTGCCTGACCCTCACTCCTGACTTCCCCCATGTCCCAGCTAGTGAATGGTGTGTGGGTGAGGGGGGGGGGAGGATGGTGAAGTCTGAGACAGCTCCCTCCCTGCATTACTAGTGAGAGGCTGGCTTCACAGACAGGGGGGAGCTGCCTGACCCTCACTCCTGACTTCCCCCATGTCCCAGCTAGTGAATGGTGTGTGGGTGAGGGGGGGGGGGAGGATGGTGAAGTCTGAGACAGCTCCCTCCCTGCATTACTAGTGAGAGGCTGGCTTCACAGACAGGGGGGAGCTGCCTGACCCTCACTCCTGACTTCCCCCATGTCCCAGCTAGTGAATGGTGTGTGGGTGAGGGGGGGGGGGTGGATGGTGAAGTCTGAGACAGCTCCCTCCCTGCATTACTAGTGAGAGGCTGGCTTCACAGACAGGGGGGAGCTGCCTGACCCTCACTCCTGACTTCCCCCATGTCCCAGCTAGTGAATGGTGTGTGGGTGAGGGGGGGGAGGGAGGATGGTGAAGTCTGAGACAGCTCCCTCCCTGCATTACTAGTGAGAGGCTGGCTTCACAGACAGGGGGGAGCTGCCTGACCCTCACTCAAGCAGAGAAGCCCTTCTTACAAAGCTGAGCTAGTGAGTTAAGTAGGAGGAAAAGTAAACATACTTGTGCCAGTGAGGCTACTTAAAAAATACACTTACCAACAATCAATTACATATATTTGAACTGTGTACAGTTCCAGCCAGGACCACCTTTCTAAAATGCACAGTGATTGGCAAATTCAACATGCACGTGTCTGCTAACAAAAATAATAAACAAAGAAGTTCTAGTCACGTGAGTGCTGATCATCACATGTCAAGCTTCCAACTGTTTCCATTTCACATCCCCCCAACCATTTCCTCAGTGGTAACCTTGGTAACATCAATAGATAAGAGCACAGCCAGCCAATAGGAATACATATTCATTCCTAAGTGACCTTTACTGACCTGGGAAGTGTGAACACTTTGTTTCATTTTCTGTTGGTGTTCATGAGTTTCCAGTTCCATTTCCCATCCCCCCAACCATCACCTCAGTGGTAACCTTGGTAACATCAATAGATAAGAGGGCTGCCAGCCAATAGGAACACATATTCATTCCTAACTGACCTTCAGTGACCTGGAAAGTGTCTATTTGTATCATTTTGAGTTAGTACGCACTAACTCGAGTTAGTGCGCACTAATCGGAAAAAACGATTTTTAACGATTTTTCAACGAAATAATCGTGCCAAACACGATTTTCTTCTCCTGCCACACGATTTCTATCGTTAAGACGATATGGAAAACGATTCACATCTCTAGTAAATATAATAAATTGATAATAAAGTTTTTTGTTTAGTTTTTCTATAGTATGTTAATGTTTTGAAGCTCAGGTTGCAAGTTTCTTTATTAAATGTTTTGTTTCACTAAAGTAGAATATAGAGAAGTACTTAATTTCATGTTATGTAAAGTTTCTTTAGTTTAATACACAAAGTACTTCATTTTATTTTATTCTACTCTAGTGAAAAAAAAGTTTAGTTTAACACAGGAACTACAAACTTGAGCACAGTGAATGGGGGGGGGGGGGGGGAAGAGGGATGTGAAGGGGGAGACAGCCCTGCATTCAGCAGCTCTGATTTTCTGAAGAGATCTGTCCTTCAGAGACCAGGAAGTGGAACTGCTTGGCCCTTCATCTCCCCCTTTCCCTTCCCTTTGTCAAGCTACCAACCGTTTCCATTTCCCATCCCCCATATATTAAACCATCACCTCAGTGGGAACCTTGGTAACATCAATAAATAAGAGGGCAGCCAATAGGAATACATATTCATTCCTAACTGACCTTAACTGACCTGAAAAGTGTCAAATTGTATCATTTTCTGTTGGTGCGCACTAACTTCCTGTTAGTGCGCACTAACCCGTTTAACGATTTTTTTACGATAAATCAGGGGAATTTCTATTGTATCGCACTCTTTAACGATTAATGACGATATTAAAAATATCGGACGATAATTTAAATCGTTAAAAAACGGTAGGTTCTTTCTTGTAGGGAACCTTTTTTGAGGATATCAGATTCGGGAGTAACTCTTCGTACTGTGCCTTCGTTTCTTCCAAAGGTGGTCGCCACTTTTCATTTAAGTCAGTCAGTAGAGCTCCAGGCTTTTCCTTCTTTATTGGCCAATGCCCCGCACGCTAAAGAGCTCCGTCAGTTAGATGTCAGACGATCTCTACCGCGTTAGTTGGATGTTACAAATCCTTTTCGACTTTCTGATCATTTGTTTGTCTTGTGGAATGGTCCTAAGAAGGGTCAAAAAACTTCTAAACCAACAATTGCGAGATGGTTGAAAGAGGCTATGTTGTCCACCTACATTTGTAAAGGCCGACCAGTTCCTGAGGGTCTGAAAGCACATTCAGTTCGTGCACAAGCTGCTTCTTGGGCTGAATGACAGCTAGTTTCCCTACAGGAAATTTGTCAGGCAGCTACATGGAAAACTCTTCATACGTTTGCGCGTCACTACTGCTTGGACGTTCAAACTCCAGATGTCAGCAATTTTGGTAGTGGAGTTCTTCGCGTGGGACTCTCGTCGTCCCACCCTACTTAGGGAAACTTTGGTACATCCCACAGTCTGGACTGATCCGGGTACATACAGGGAAAAGAAAATTGGTTCTTACCTGCTAATTTTCATTCCTGTAGTACCACGGATCAGTCCAGACGCCCGCCCAAAGAGGCTCAGGAGGCTACGAAAGTCCACGCTCATACAACGTTTTTCATTGCAGAAAGCTAAAGAAGAAAACTACAGGGTGCTTTCATGTTCAAAGTTCTATTGTTCTATTATTCTAAAATGTTCACTTATTTGCTTGATTCGATGTTTTTACTGCTTGGATAATCTTTAAACTGAGGGGATACAGCCAGCACATCAGGTTACAAGAGGGTGCCCTTCAAGTTTTTCTCTGTCTCCATCTGCTGGAAGGGAGGCATAACCCACAGTCTGGACTGATCCGTGGTACTACAGGAGCGAAAATTAGCGGGTAAGAACCAATTTTCTTTTCACAGGGCAGATCAGTATTTCCTTTATAAAGAGCACAGTCCCCTCTTCCTAAAGGTACGAGCTCCACTTTAAGTATGTGGGCTTGTTTCTCGGGAACCAAGCCCCACTGCCATCTCCCTCTGAGGCCTGCAGCTGGTATTATATCTCTCAGTTGCTTTCCAGCCACAGGTACAGTATATCATTATCCACCCTCATCTGTGTTTCACAGTAGTACTAAATTCTAGTTCCTATGCTTGTATCTTCTTCAGAGGTAGGTCGCCACCACTTGTCCATCACTCCTGAACTTTTCTCCAGTTCTGGCAGAACATCCACATCCATCTCCTCTGCACTTTTCTCTGGTTTTGATGTTTCCTCCTTCTGTTTCTGCCCCTTCTTACCTCATCTGAATAATCCTGGTCTCTCGCTGGCTAATGGCCCTCCTTGGTAGTGAAGGGCCTGAAAGCTTCTACTCTCCCTGCTCTTGGGAACTTTCCCTTCAGAGCCCCTATGCCTCCTGGTAGCTGTAATCTCTTTCTTATCTTGACATTTCCTCTACTCTGGAGGTTTCACTCAAGATTTCCCTCTAAGCTATCTCTCTCTCTCTTGTTAGCCATTATCTGGCTGTGCTTGTTAGCTAGATAAATCTATCCAGCCAACATAGCTGGAATATTCAGTGGTGTGGCCATGAAGCTGAATATGCCCGGCTATTTAAAAGTTAGCTGGATATTTAGCTGGTTAACTTTAGGACAGGAGTTGAGTTAGCCGGATAACTTATCTGTCTAACTCAACTCCTCCCAGTTATGCTCCTACCTCGCTGTTGGAAATCTGTTAGAAATCTGCTAGGGAGTTAGCAATCTGATGTGAATCTCTGTACGGAGTTAGCAATTTGTTGGGGTTCTCCGTAAGGAGTAGCAATCTGTTATATCTGTTAAGAAAGCTGGGCGTAGATGGGAGGAGCAATCTGAATGAATGGCTCCTAAGAAGGAGGAGTCAGCTATCTTGTAGTGTCTCAGGTTCAGTTATATTCTGCTATGCTGGTAGTTAGCAATCTGTTATGAATCTGAGATAGTAGTGGTGAATCCCTGGGCTGGTGGCAGATGACCACGCCCCCGGGAGGATATCCCGAGAGGGACCACCGGCTAGGCTTGAGTATGGAGACAGACACACATTAGTTCTTTTATTAAACAGGTTTTTGAAACCACCAGAGGTGGCAGTAGTGAGCTGATATGCCCGGCAGGACTGTAGTCCCTCAGGCACTGGAACTGAGATCCAGGATGACTGAGCTGTTGAGAAACTGTAGAAAGTGAGTAGGTAGAGTAGACAAGGTTCATGAACAGAACTAGATGACAAAACTCACATAAGGTCTCAAGGAAGCTCAGGAGCTGGAAAGGTTTAGGCCCTCGAGGAGCGAGTACCTGGTTCCAGGGAAAACTCTGAGAGAGCGATGGTAACTCACAATTGTTTGTAGCAGCGATAGCTTCCAGGCAGTAGAGAATCTTCAGAGTGTTCAGGAACATGGGCCCTCGAGGAGTGAGTACCGGTTCTTATCTGTAATCTGAAAGTAAAGAAAAGAGCGAGGCCCCCGAGGAGCGGGTACCTCTGGTAAGTCCGAGGAGGCAGAGTAGCTTGGAGGAAACATAGCCGAATCCGTATCTGAATCCTCTCCTTGCTTACTCAGTTAGTGAATTAGAGACCTTTAAATATTGGAAGCAGATGACATCATCTCAGGGGGACGCCCCTGAGGTTCTCGCCCTTGCTGGTACTTCTATCATAGCGTGCACCCTAGGTCATCAGGCAACATGGCAGATCTGCAACGTCGAGCCGGTCCGGGGACGCCGGAGGGAGAGGGCATGGAGATGCCGCGGCAGCCAGCTGTCCATCAGACCCAGAGGGAGTCACCACAGAGGTAAAGAGGGCGGAGTGAGGGCGACGAGCAGCGACGGATGCAACACCCACCCACTGCTTAGCCAGCTATGTAGCTGGCTAAGTAGTTATCAGGCTAAATGGTAGCTGCTGATCCTCGGCAGATATTCAGCTGCCTCCACTTAGCTGGAAGTCAGAACTTATCCAGCTAACTGGTGCTGAATATGGACCTCAAATATATATATTGGTGGAAGGGGGTAGAAGTAGGATATATATATATATATATATATATATATATATATATATATATATATATATATAAAATCTTTCCCAAATTTAGCAATTTAGGAAATACCTCAAAATGGTATTTTATAGGGTTGGTTTATAATAATTTTGCTACAAAGGGTGAAAAAGCCTGTTTGTAATTTACTAAAAACAGCAAACAACTTGTAAAATTGTTACACATGTGCCAGTAGGCATGGCTTAAAAAATGTCCTTCTCAAAATTGTAATTATTAAATATCTATTGAATGACTTATTGTAAGTTGAAGGTAATCTATACCATTGGTTGCACAATTCTGAATCCAAAAGCTATTTATATTGCATTTCAAAGCCTTAGAACCAGTCCATATTTCTTAAATTGAGGGATGTTTAGAAAATCCTTATCTGGTGTGAAGTACATAGAAAGATGTCTACAAAAGCTGCAAAATACTGCAACTTGAGGCTTCCTTTTCACCATCAACTGATGGCTTCTTCTGGGGATTACCACTATAACATTTATATTCTGCAATAAACAGTGTTAAACATTGCTGGTTCTGTTACCTATTTATAGATACATATATATTGTTATGGTTTTGAGGTGTTGGAGTGGATTCTTGGGTACTGCAGCGGTGAGGAACTGCAGTACTAGGCTAGACCCTATACATGCAGACACAGAGGATTTGTATTTATTATACAGCTTGGAGACACTGGCCAGGGGGTGCAGTAGTGAGGTAATCCAGTAGAAGTAGTCCAGGGGTCCTCAGCAGAGGAGGCCAGTCTCACACTTGGATAGATGGTAGGCAGAGTGAGGTAGTAGAGGAAGTCCCGGATTCAGACTCCCAGCACTGAGCTGTAGGGAGACAGACTGGCAAGATTAGATTACTCACTGAAGTAGATAGCTGTATTGATGGAGATCCTGGCAGGCAGAAGTAGTTGAATTGTAGGCACCAAGGCAGGGAGAGCAGGCCCTCGAGGAGGAGTACCCGGTATCCCAAATAGGTACCTGAAAGAAAGCATAAGGGCCCCCGAGGAGCGGGTACCCAGGTTAGAGATGAAAGACCCCGAAGGGCAGAGAGAGCTTCCAGCGGCAGCAAGAAAGCGTCAGAGCAGCTTAGACCGGAGGCAATCCAAACTCGATCAATCCGATCCGATGCTATCCTTGCTAACTCAGTTTGTTAGCAAATGAAGGGCAGGCTAAATACCCGGATGTCGTGATGTCACTCAGAGGGGACACCCCCGAGGTTCCCGCCATGACGTGGATAAAGATGTGGGTGTCATGCGCGCGCGCACCCTAGGAGGCCCTCAGGAGAAACATGGCGAACACCGTCGCCGTTGCCATTCCGGGGACGCTGGAGAGAGCGGCATGAAGATGCGGCAGCAGCCATCTTCCCAAGGCTTGAGGAGAGAGAAGGAAGAAAGGTGAGGCACAGAGGTCGAAGCTATCTGAGACCGACAGACACAACATATATAGATATATATTTATAGCTGTTTTCTAATTCTACCACATATCTATCTATATGTGTGGTAGAATTATAAAACAGATATAAATATATATCTATATATATATAGAAAGAGAGAGCGAGAGAGTAGAAAAATTTTATATATATATAAAAAAAAAATATATATATATATTTTATATATATATATAAAAAAATGTATATATATATAAAAAAATATATATATAGAAAGAGAGAGCGAGAGAGTAGAAAATATACAATTTTTCTACTCTCTCACTCTCTCTTTCTATATATATATATATATATAAGAACATGCCATACTGAATCATCGAGCCCAGCATCCTGTTTCCAACAGTGGCCAATCCAGGCCATAAGAACCTGGCAAGTACCCAAAAACTAAGTCTATTCCATGTTACCATTGCTAATGGCAGTGGCTATTCTCTAAGGGGTAGATTTTCAAAAAGCGCGCCTTCGCGTACTTTTGTTGGCGCATCAGGCGCCAACAAAAGTACGCTGGATTATAGTAGATACGCGCGTATCCGCTAAAATCCTGGATCGGCTCGCGCAAGGCTGCCGAATTCGTGTAGCCGGTGCGCCCGAGCCGCGCAGCCTGCCGCCGTTCCCTCCAAGGCCACTCCGAAATCGGAGCGGCCTCGGAGGGAACTCGCTTTCGCCCTCCCCTCACCTTCCCCTCCCTTCCTCTATCTAACCCACCCCCCCGGCCCTATCTAGACCCCCCCCTTCCTTTGTTGGGGGATTTACGCCTCCCGGAGGGAGAAGTAAATCCCTGCGCGCCAGTGGGCTGCTAGCATCGAGACGCAACCTGGGGGCAGTTCCGGAGGGCGTGGCCATGCCCCCGGACCGCCCCGGGCCGAAACCACGCCCCCGGGCTCGCCCCCGAAACGCCGCGTCCCGCCCCCAAAACGCCGCGCCGATCCGACACGCCCCCGACACGCCCCCCTCGAAAAACCCCGGGACTTACGCGAGTCCCGGGGCTCTGCGCGCGCCGGTAGGCCTATGGAACATAGGCGCACCGGCGTGCAAGGCCCTGCTCGCGTAAATCCGGGCGGATTTACGCGAGCAGGGCTCTTAAAATCCGCCCCTAAGTGAACTTAATAGCAGGTAATGGACTTCTCCTCCAAGAACTTATCCAATCCTTTTTTAAACACAGCTATACTAATTGCACTAACCACATCCTCTGGCAACAAATTCCAGAGTTTAATTGTGCATTGAGTGAAAAAGAACTTTCTCCGATTAGTTTTAAATGTGCCACATGCTAACTTCATGGAGTGCCCCCTAGTCCTTCTATTATACGAAAGAGTAAAAAACCGATTCACATCTACCCGTTCTAGACCTCTCATGATTTTAAACACCTCTATCATATCTCCACTCAGCCATCTCTTCTCCAAGCTGAAAAGTCCTAACCTCTTTATATATCCTATTTCTACCACCTTTTCATAAGTGATGAGATGCAGATGGGATATGTGAGCTATAAAGAGACTCTGCTGAACTGAAATCCAATCTTCCCTGTTCCAGAAGCAGCTGAAATCTCTCATTAGTCATCTGTGTGAAAAATCTTTTCATATGTTTTATGTTCACATTGGATATGATATACTGACCTCTTTTTAGATGTTTGTGATCGAAGTGAAGACAAAAGGTGGCGGAAAGTACCTGATTTACCGACGGTACAGTCAGTTCTATGTTCTCAATGCAAAATTGGAGGAGAGGTATGGACCAGAGAGTAAGAACAGCCCATACATTTGCCTTCTACCTGTGCTCCCAGGTGAGTTTCTTCCCTACTTACAAGCAGCCACTGGTGTGGTCTCATTACATCATACTGGAATGTTATTCATGTCTGTTCTTCCATTACCCTGGCACAAACGTTCTCTCATCATGTCTTTTTATTTCATTTTGTGCTTTTCTAGGAAAGGTTTATGTAGGTAACAAGCAGGAGATTGCAGAAAGTCGGATTCCTCTTCTCAATGTCTACATGAAGGTATGAATTTTTGAGGCTGTATTACAAGATGTAATCCTGCTGGTCTACATTACATCATATGTTACTTCTGTTTCATGCTGCATCTGATCCAGATGGTACAGTGTGGGCCCTGCTGAGCTATATTTTAACGGTATCACAAAAACAGAGGGTTCTATTTTCAGTTTCCCTACTACTCAAATTACTATACACATGAAGAGAAGCACCATAAGAACATAAGAAATAACCATGCTGAGTCAGACCAAGGGTCCATCAAGCCCAGCATCCTGTTTCCAACAGAGGCCAAACCAGGCCACAAGAACCTGGCAATTACCCAAACACTAAGAAGATCCCATGCTACTGATGCAATTAATAGCACGCAGTGGCTATTCCCTAAGTAAACTTGATTAATAGCCATTAATGGACTTCGCCTCCAATAACTTATCCAAATCTTTTTTGAACCTAGCTACACTAACTGCACTAACCACATCCTCTGGCAACACATTCCAGAGCTTTACTGTGCGTTGAGTGAAAAAGAATTTTCTCCGATTAGTCTTAAATGTGCTACTTGCTAACTTCATGGAATGCCCCCTAGTCCTTCTATTATTCGAAAGTGTAAATAACCGAGTCACATCTACTCATTCAAGACCTCTCATGATCTTAAAGACCTCTATCATATCCCCCCCTCAGCTGTCTCTTCTCCAAGCTGAACAGCCCTAACCTCTTCAGCCTTTCCTCAGAGGGGAGATGTTCCATCCCCTTTATCATTTTGGTTGCCCTTCTCTGTACCTTCTCCATCGCAACTGTATCTTTTTTGAGATGCGGTGACCAGAATTCTACACAGTATTCAAGGTGTGGTCTCATCATGGAGCAATATAGAGGCATTATGACACTATTTAATACAAATTTAATACAAATTTTTAACATACATTTATTATATCCAAAAATCCAACAACCTATCTAGACAATTAAAAGCTATCTATCACAAACATACTCCATTTACACAGTTAAAAACATATTATATTGCACTTTAATTTTAACAAAATAATATTTAATACAGTTTACATTCTCAATCAATAATGTTTGTAATTCTTTCTTCTTTTTTTCAATGTGGTTCTATATAAATCTTCACTTGATCACTATTCTCTGAAGTCTCTTCTCTATATTCCTTTATTGTGCTATACTTGTTCACCGGGTATTACTTTCTTATCCTAGTCCCACCAAGATATCTCAGTTTCACCCTTTCGCTAAGGGCTTCCTCAGGGACTAACCCGAATACTCATAAAACAAGCTTCCTTCGTTCTCATTCCCATATTCGACAACCACATCTGTATGTCAATTCCACAGCGTTTATGCATACTACTTGTTCCAATCAATTTCTTAACATTTTCTTTCAATTCTCCGACACGAACATCAATTTCAGCATATTATCCCGGAACTGACGTATACTGCCGTCAATCCTTACACGTCCACAATGGGCACAATGGGTACTTGTTTTAACAAAGCACCTAAATGCAAAGGTACACACGTATTCGTTAGCCCTCGCACAACAAGGTGAATTTCTAACACAAGGTATATGCATACATTGAGTTTGAAAATGAGGTTGTTATGCATACACTTAGAAGAAGCAAAATGGGGCGGGCATGCCCCCTATATGCATACCTTTAGAAAATGTAAGGGACCCGCACATATCTATTACATGCCCTAAGAATGCTTTTTGTATGCAGCCAAAATTTGTGCACATTATGAAAGTAATCTAACAGCCAAAACTCCACACAACTGCATAGGGTGGACTTAGGGAGGATAACTCTATTTTTATCTGCCCAATAAATGACTGTCTTTCAAACTGTACCCCACTTTTGCTAGTTCACTTTACCATTTGGCTTTGTGAAGACATGTCTCCCGTTTTGGTACAACAGGAGGAAATCAGGAGCATGACCTTGCAATGTCTGCCACATAGAGGAGCTATAGATAGTTCTCAGCAGTTTCAGCAAATATGTTAATCTTGGCTTTTCTTACTAGCATGAACATTTTTGCTGTTCTGCATTTTGGGTAAGAGAAGTTAGCATGAGTTTTCTTCAGCTTGTAGACCTGGAACCTTATCCCTTGTATTACATGCAAAATAATAATTGTGTTACAGAACTATGCAAACCGCAATATACAATTGACCTGTATTTTTGCAGATATTTTTTTTACATTTTTTATTTATAAATTTCAACAATTACAATCAAGAAGATTCTTGAAAAAGAAAATTCACAGCTTCTACAATAGTTGGCTGTTATTTAGACCATATCAAGGGAGATAAAAAACAGAAATCACACTAAAGGAACATGCTACAATCTTAATGTGTCCAAAAAGAAAAACCCTACTTTATGGGCAAGATGAGCTCAGAATAATCTGATTTTGAAGAAACTATCCTAAGTAAGTAGGATAATAAAAAATATAACTAGTACCTTTATATTTAATACAACATTTACAAGCGAATTTTAAAAGGAATGTGCCTCCCATACCAATCACTCTCTGCTTATTAAATAAGAAAGGCCTTCCTCTTTGGCTAAATCTCTTTTAACACATCAGGAAAAAGTGAAATAGCTTGGCCATAAAATACTGTAACCTGCTTTAGTGAATTATATATTCAAAGAGGCAGGCTATAAATCGAAGTAGAAAAAAATAATAAGGTATGATCCTATCAATCTGGATTATAACATAGAGTCATGCATCTCTCTAGTTATATGGAGATCGATATTCAGTACCATTTAACCGGATAAGTTCAGAATTATCCAGCGAAGTGGCGGCATCTGAACATACAACTACACTCAGTGGTCACTATTAGCCAGAAAACTATTTATCCAGATAGTTATCCATCTAAGTGGTAAGTGGAATAGGGATGTAACAGGGAAGATCTACTTATTTAGCTAACTTACAGGAAGATTCACTAAGTCCCATGATATTTGGCCCCTCCCTGACATACTATCACAGCAGTACTGCGGTGCAATTTTGTTTCATGACACAAACACGTGACAAAATATTATGGTACGGGATCTTCCCGCATAATGGCGGCCCACCTCAGTCGGGGCCACCATCACTTAAAAGGCCCAAGCCCTAAAAATACCAAATAGCAAAAAAAAAACCACCCCAGGGGTCATTGAAGATCCCCACTCATGCGCCTTCCAAGGTGGCCCTGGTCCCCAAAATAAAAACAACTTTGGAAATCGTGAGATGACAGCTCACTTCCTCATACCCCACCCCCAATGCCCTTGTTATCTGACAGGGGCAAAGTCCAGGAATGAGATAGAGGCAAGATCAGGTCAACCCCATTTTGAAAAATGGTGTCAATGGGTTTGGAACTAGGAGGCACTCTGGGCCCCAGTGAGTACCGAAGATTGATTTTAGAGGTTCATTTGTGTGAAAAAAATGAATCAAACGTTTATAAAAAAAACAGCCAAAAAAACAAAAACAGGGACTCCCAAGGCCTCCCATCCACTCACCTGGAAAAATGCCAGGGCCAGGATCCCCCCCGGCCTATACCTCATCGGTAGGTTGGGGGGGGATTGGTCACCGTATCCTTGGCCTACTCATGGCTGATGCCTCAGCCTAGGCTGAAGCACAAGCCCAGGGCTGACACCACAGCCCAGCTTGAAGGCTGGGTCCCAATGCCAGGGCCTCAACTGGGTCCAAGGCACGATGCCTTGGCCTTGGCCTTGCTGAAGCCGAGGCTACGGTAGGTCATTGTGACCTTGGCCTTAGCCTACTCAAGACCGCCTCAGCCTAGGCCTGAGCCTGGGCCTAGGCTGACTCTGCAGCCCGGTCTGGAGGCCAAGTCTCAATGTTGAGACCTCAACTCAAACCCAGGCCTGATGCTGGGGCACAGCCCAGAGACCAGGCCTGGGCCTCAGCCTAGACTGAAGCCTGGGCCCAGGCATGATGACCGAAGCCTGGGTCCCAATGCCAGGGCCTTGACATGGATTCAGGACTGATGCCACAGGTCAACCCAGAATCCAGGTCTCGATGCTGGGCCTCAGTTCAGACCTAGGCCCCAGCATCGGGCCATGGTCATCCGCATGGAAGAGGGATGCCCTTCAGGCTGAGCTGGGAGTTAGCCGAGACACAACTGGATGCTTAACAAGACAAAGCTGAGTTGAGGGTGAGGGTATGTGAGGGAGTCCATAAGAATGTCCCTCAAACCATCTTAAAGGACTGGTCATAGGTAGCTGGCCCAGTCCTTCTTAAGGATCAACACTGCAAGGGATTCTGGTCCAGGAGAGTTCCCTATAGCCAGGGGGTTAAGTTGAGTGGACAGAGAGAGCTTGAGGAAGCCCCAGGAAGCAGAGAGAGAGAGAGAGAGAGCTACCGATTACAAGGACCTCCCAAGAGTTAAGATTTATGCCAAACCTGAATTAAGGTGAACGATATTGTTTTGTGTTATCTGAAGCCAAGGCTTGTGGCCAGATTGTTTGAAGTTAATCCCACTGAAAATAAAGTGCACTTAAGCAACAGTCAGAGCCTATCTGTTGTTTCTCTGGCTGTTATCAAGCCACTCACTGCTCAAGCTGCCACACCCATATGATGTCTCATTTTAGTTTGCCCCAATCTCTTCTACTTCCCCTAAATTTTCCCATCTATCTTATCAACTCCATGAGGTCCTCCTCCATTTTTGTGCTCTGTTGTCTTCTTCCCACTGTTAGGGCTCTTCTCCCCTCTTTTGGTGTCTTGGGGCGTTCATGTCCTTTTTACCCATTTTTTTGTTGCCATGTCGTTGCACACACCCCTTTTACCCTCAGAAGTGAAGCAGTTGTTACACTGACTGTAGCAGTCAGTATGCTTGTTCTCCCTTGTGGAGTCACAGCAGATTGCATTGTAAATCACATGCCCTTATGAACAACCCTTCGCCTCCAAGGATGGGATTCTTTCCTTGCCTGGAAAAACCTAAAGCAAGAGCTATCTTCCACTTGTCAGGAAACTTTTCATTCCTTCTCATCCTCAAAAGTTTGGACACTATCGACATACAGTGGAAAGCTTGAGTTTTGCTTTCTTCTCCCTTACGCTTTGCAAGAGGGAGAGAGCTGACAGACCCCTGCATTTGAGTGTGCAACTCCTCCTTTGCTCTTTCTGTATGGCTCCCTCACTATAGCAAAACTTCTGGAAACTCTTGGTCTCACTATACCTACAACTTAATCTTATCCCGTTAGAGCGGGGGCTTTGTTTGCCCCTCTAAACTTCCTCTGGTAGATACGAAGGGATCTTTACAATCTTGTAAGACCACCCCTAAGATTTTCTTTTTCCCACCCAGGGTGCTGGAATTGATCCAGCTCAGGCTATATAAACCCTGTCTGTGCATGAGCAGCTGTGGCTGGATGTCGATTTCTTTCTGGGAGAAGAAGTAGAGTTTTGCTGATGGATCCCAGTAGGCACCACAGCCTGCATAATTGGAAATTCAAGCACAGAAGCTCTGGCGGGACACTGTCTTGTGAGGAAGTGAGGAAAAGGGAGGATTTTTAGCTTTTAAGTGGGTTCTCTCTTGACTTGCTCCCATTCCAGGAAGACTTTTCCCCCCTTGCCAGAGGAAAGGGAGATTTGGCTCCTGTGCTCTGTGCCCAGTTAAAGCGGCATCATCAGTGGTCAGAGTACTGTTACACCTCCCCCCACCCAGTAAAAGTGTGGGGTGTGGTGTCCTAGGAGTAAGACTGATTTTTAGATAGGATATGTTTTTGCTGAGGAGGAATATATTTTTCCACCACCGTCTCTCTGCCTAATTTGGAGAAGAGCGTTTTGGTTTCCTATCACTGGGGAGGGACTTTGGACATTGTTTCAGAGGTTGAAGGTGGCAAAGGAATTTGTGGCACTTGGAGTTTTCATTTTGCTATGCATCCTTATGATGTTTATTATTTTGGCCTGGATTCTATCTTTTAAGTTGCAATACATTGTTAGTTAAATACCGTTCCAAGTCTCTGCTTTTTTTTTCCCCGACTGAGACGCAGCCTGCTGAGACAGCTGTGAGATAGATTTGTGAGCACCTATTGGAAGCGTGATTGGAAGCCGCAAAAGACTGTACAGGGTATCCATTCCCATGGTTCCCGGAGGCTTGTCCTCCCTGATGATTAGACCCCGACATCCCAGTGGCTGACTATTGCACAAATGATGAGAAGCGTGAGAGGTCTGGGACATTGAGCATGGCCCCGGGACTGTGTGACCCCTGTAATGGGGATCTCATACCAAGAGGGGAGGTTACACCTATTAATGTATGACCTTTTCTCAGACTGGCAAATTATTCTGTAATTCTGTACCTTGCTCTGAGAACTCCAGTAGTGGAGCGAATAACATGTCCTTGTAATAAATAAATACACAAGAGGGTAATATTTAGCTACTGGCTTGCTTGCAAAGTTAGCCAGATAAACTTATCTGGATAAATTTGGCAGGATGTTCAGCAATGCAGCCGCACCGTTGAATATACCTGACCATCTTAAAGTTAGCCAAATAGGTTTAAATCTATGGCACAGCCATAAGTTGTCCATTTAACTCTGAATATTGGAGTTAGCTGGATAAGTTGTCTCCTGGAATGCCCCTATGCTATCCAGCTACATTTTAGCTGGATAAGTAGCAGAAATATATAAAAGCTGGCATTTATTTATTTATTTTTATTTTTTTTATTTTTATCTTTTATATACCGACATTCTTATATCAAATGCCATTTTCTGTTTTTAATGTACACCGGTATACATTAAAAACCGGTGTACATTAAAAACAGAAAATGCAGAAAATATATTTCCATAGTCAAATACAATGAACATTTATAATAAAATTGTTAACAAGCCATAAGGTAAGAACTTGGAAAAAAGGTTAATTAACAAAACAAATGAAAGAATTTTAAATGAAGCACAAAGGGTTGCACGAAGGGGTGCACAAAGGGGAGAACCCCTTTGTCGCTCCCCTTCGGCGCGCGACGCACGGCGCGCGGCGCCTGGTGGTGAGGTGCTTTTCAACTGCCCACGGAGCTCTCAGTGACGGCGGGGGGGGGGGGGGGGGGGGCGTAGTCACACATCTCAGTCACACATCTCACCATGTCCCCTCACCTCCTGATGTTAGTTTCCTTTTTTTTTTTCATGTTGGTGTTAACTTCTTGCGGGAGCCCAAGGATGGAGGGTGGCCTCCCCGCTCGCCAGCGCCTGGTGGTGAGGCGCTTTTCAACTGCCAACGGAACTCTCAGTGACATCGGGGAAGGGGGGCGTGGTCACACATCTCAGTCACACATCTCACCATTTCCCCTCACCTCCTGATGTTAGTTAGTTTAGTCAGATAACTCACAATTTATCTGGATAGATGCCATTGAAGATGGACCCCATAGTGTAGATTCTTTGCTGTCTTAAACATTTTTTTTTAGTTCTGATTTATTTTTTAGGATAGGGTGATCAAAATTGCAGTGTCCAATTCTGGAAGCAGCTTCACTAGAACACCCAGTAGGAAAATATCAAAATCCCTATACTTGATCCTTTGTTTTATGCAAACAAAGGTGTTTTGCGGCTTAATTTATTGCATTTCAAGTTGTTGAAGACTGCAAAGATGAAAATAGCCCCCAGATCCTTTACAATATCATCTGTGCCAGCCTCCTTATGCAGTGCAATATTTAATTTACCATTGCCAATGTACTAAAACTTCTTTGTTATCTGCTTGCTTAAGCCACCAAGCAGTTCAAGTTAGTCGGTAATCAGCAGCGCTGATACTATCTGCATTACTGTAAAATGTGTAATATGGTCCAGATTGCATAGAATGGCCTTGCTGATCTATCTTATAAGGTTTTCCTCTCTGCCTGTAGAAGCTGCTATGTCTGCCTGTGTGGGTGCTGCTGGATGAAGATGTCCGAATATTCTTCTACCAGACAGTTGCTGACAGAGACAACGTGCCCCAGGCACTGCGTCGACTGCGTCCTCCCACCCGCAAAGTGTAAGCATTCTGCTCCTGTGGTCTCTTTTTAAACAGTTCTGTCAGGTTGGTTTCAGTGGTAAGGTTTAACCCCCTTGATTCCAGAACCATGTTTCCTAACATGTATCAAAAGCCTTGCAGGTGAATCTGTCAATCAGGGAATATTCTGGGCTGCCATTGTGCTGTATTTCTTAATATTAAGAAAGACGCCCATCATTCTGTGATCACAGTGCCACATTAATTCCTACACGCGTATCATGCATGGAATAGTCTTCTTAAATGCAATGGGAGGGCTTTTACTAACCCCTAGATGCATAAAAGACTTGTGCTAGGTGAAAAAAGAAAATTCTACGTTGATCTTGTAATACTTTCCCAGAAAAGTCATGGCCATGCAATGTAAAATCAGCAATGTAAGCAAGGATTACAATTACTTCTGAGCTGTTCAGCATCACTTACCATCCTTAAATTACATTAGCTGTAAGAATTCAGAAAGTAATTCTTAACAGTGCCACAGGTGGTTTTATCTGTTAACAAAAACATAAATAAATCATAGAAAAAAAAGCATTCATATGATTTTGGCTTAATTGTTCCATGAATGTAGCATTGATATGTGCCCCAATTGCATCCTGTAACTCATGCCTGCATAGGCTAAAGTCAGTGGGTGCTTTTTACCCTCAAGACCTTAGGGCAAATTTTCAATGTGGAATCATGCACTTACCGTAACTTTGCTTAGAAAATTTGCGGGTGTGTGCAGAACCAGTGCGGATGTACTTGCACAAAATTACTTTGGGTGTGTATATTAACGTGCACGCTTTAAAAAAAAAAAAATGGAAATTTGCATGTAAATCACGTCACCACCCCAATGCCACTCTCCGGGACACCTCTTTGTAGTGCAAAAGCCCATGCAAAAGCACTTTTATCCATACTTTTACATGCACAGCCCCTGGGTAATTTTTAGAAGTATATTATTTATTTATGCATATAAAGCCGGGGTTTAAGTGAGTAAATCCTTTTGAAATTACCCCTTGCATGTACACAGTGCTGGGTTACTGTTTAAGAGTTAGAATTAAGGAAAAGCTCTTTAGAGTCATAGTGGACAATGCATTGAATCCTCAACTTAGGGGTAGATTTTATAAATTTGCGCAAGGGCGTACTTTTGTTCGCACACCAGGCGCGAACAAAAGTACGCTGGATTTTATAAGATACGCGCATCTTATAAAATCTGGGGTCGGCGCGCACAAGGGGGTGCACATTTGTGCAACCTGCGCGCGCCGAGCCCGGCGTGCGTTGCCTGTTCCATCCGAGGCCGCTCCAAAATCGGAGCGGCCTCGGAGGGAACTTTCCTTCGCCTTCCCCTCCCTTCCCCTACCTAACCCACCCCCCCGGCCCTATCTAAACCCCCTCTCTACCTTTGTTGCCAGATTTACGCGTGTCCCCTCCCCACCCCTTTTACGAAGCCCCGGGACTTACGCGTGTCCCGGGGCTGTGCGCGCGCCGGCGGCCTATGCAAAATAGGCGCGCCGGCGCGCGAGGGCCCTGCACGCATAAATCCAGCCGGATTTATGCGTGCAGGGCATTTAAAATCCGGCCCATAATGTGCAACAGCAGTCAGAGAAGCAAACTAAGGATTAGGGATGTGAATCGTGTGATCGATCGTCTTAACGATCGATTTTGGCTGGGGGGGGAGGTAAATCTTATCGTCGTGTTTTTTTTTTGTTAAAAATCGTTAAAAATCGTAAATCGGGGGAGGGCGGGAAAACCGGCACACCAAAAAAACTCTAAAACCCACCTCGAACCTTTAAAACAAATCCCCCACCCTCCCGAACCCCCCCAAAATGTTTTAAATTACCTGGGGTCCAGTGGGGGGGTCCCAACGCGATCTCCAGCTCTCTGGCCACTGCTGTGTTGAGAAATGGCGCCGGTGCCCCTTTGCCCTTATCATGTGAAAGGGCAAAGGTAGCGCCGGCGCCATTTTGGTTCCTGACTCCTGACGTCACGCGTGCAGGAGATCGCCCCCGGACCCCCACTGGACCCCCAGGGACTTTTGGCCAGCTTGGGGGGGTCTCCTGACCCCCACAAGACTTGCCAAAAGTCCAGCGGGGGTCCGGGAGCGACCTACTGCACGCGGGCCGTATTACCAATCTTCAAAATGGCGCCGGCGCTACCTTTGCCCTCACTATGTCATACGGGTGACCGTCGCCCGTATGACATTGTGAGGGCAAAGTTAGCGCCGGCGCCATTGGCAATACGGGGACCTATTGCCAATCTTCAAAATGGCGCCGGCGCTACCTGTGGCATGGGCATAAGGTGGAAGTCTTTCAGGATCTCTCCCCGATCACAATTAAGAAATGTCGGGACGTCAGAGAAATCTTTCAAGTGTTGAGGAATGGTAATCACCTATATTGCACTACCTAAAAAAGGAGTGACCAGGGCACTACTGGTAATGAACCCCAGTGGGACATTACAGTAGCAATTTTGAAAAGCCCACTCACACAGGTACAGTGCATTTCCGCATGTAAAACCCAATTTTAAGCATGTGAATTCTTTTGAAAATTAGGCCTTATGTGTGTACTATTCTAGCATCTTTCTGCCTCCGCAGAAAGTAGATACAAGTGACCACATGTACTTTGTACCCATGGCAATTTTCAAGAAGAAACTACGTGCAAAGCCTGTGAACAAAAAGTATGTGCAGCCTTCAGTGACGGATTTAGGATTTTGCTACCCCTAGGCACTAGTCATGCTGGCTCTTCCTCCCTCCTTCATACAAGGGACACCAGAGCAAAAGGTCTAAAGCACGCACAGCCTGCATTGCTCTGCTCTGTCTGCTCCATGCTCACTTCTTCCCCTTATATCTCTGAATGACAAAGAGGAAGGGGCTGGATTAGGGAGCAGAGTGGCTTGTCTTTACTCCCTGGAACCGGGGGAGGCTGTATTACAGAGTAGAGCAGTTTTTCTTTGTTCTGTCTCTTCCAGCATCATTCTTTCCTTCCTGTTCTCTGCTGAATGACATTCAGTACAGCTGGGAGGCAGCAAATCTTCAGCTGGCCTTCTGCCTCCAGATTTTTGCCACTCTAGGCACAGGCCTAGTGTGCCTATTGGTAAATCCAGGTCTGGCAGTCTTTGTCTCCATTCAGGCAGTCGGAAAACTCATGTTCTTAAAGCATGGCTTCCCAAACTTTTAGCCAAAGTGACCCCATTTTGGAACTTGAGAATTCATATGACCCCAGAGGTATACCTGGGAACTTTTGATTTCCTGTTATCCTGAGATTGTCGAGGGTCGGGGGGGAAGTGATAGCAGTATGCGCAAAAACTTTCTCTCTCACACCTTAGCACACTCACATGTTCACTCACTCACATACATGCTTATTCTCACATACTCATTCATTTCTCTCCCTTGTTCCACACATATACAAGCACTCAGATACACATGCACTCACTCCTCTCCCTTTTACACACACACACGCTCCCTCTCTTCCAAACATATACACACTCACTTCTCTCCTTCCACACACACTCATGCACTCACTGCTGTTTTACACACACACAAACTCACTCTTCTTCCTCTTCCAAACATATACATGCACACTCACTCCTCTCCCTTTTCCACATGAATACACTCGCACATACATACACATACACATACATACATTCTCTCCCTCTTCCACACATTTATGCACTCTCATTCTCTCTTCTCATCTCAATTCTTATCAGTCACAGGAGCCTCCTCTTTCCGCAGGACATGTGCTCCACTTCCTCCTCCTCCTGCAGTGTTGGGTTGCTCTGTCCTTGTTTTATTTTCAGCACGCAGCCTGACGTTGTTGCTCCTCCTCCTCCATCTACAGGTTCTTGTTTTCCGCCGGGGAGTGCAACGCTCCTGCTCATCTCGCTTTCCACGTCATTTTCCTGAGGCACAGGTGTTGACGCTCCTCCTTCCTTGAGCCTGCACTGCTCCAGACCCTTTTTCTTCCAGCCTTCTGCAGCAGGGCACCTGGAGTTATCGGGTGTTGGCCCAGAGACCCAGCAATTCATTCAGAATCCAGAGTCTCCTAAGTATGCCCAGAGGATGACCAAAACAAATTAGCAGTGATGCAGTTCCCCTCCATCAATCACTGCTTCTCACCCTTCCTGTACTCCATCTAATGCCCTCTCTTAACCTCCTCCCCTCTCTCAATCTCTGTATATCTCACTCCCCAAGCCCACCCCTTCTCTCTCACCTCCCCCAGTCCTTTTCATATCTCCCAGTTGATTCTCTGTCAT
Source organism: Rhinatrema bivittatum (assembly GCF_901001135.1). NCBI lineage: Eukaryota > Metazoa > Chordata > Amphibia > Gymnophiona > Rhinatrematidae > Rhinatrema > Rhinatrema bivittatum. Next base: position 407,649,673 of record NC_042616.1, on the reverse strand, counting down.
CCACTCCCTCTCACGCCATCTCCCATTGCCTCCTCCCTCTCATCCTCTCTCTCAAACCTTCCAGCTTCATCTCCTCCCTCCAACCCTTTTTTCACATCTCCATTCTTTTTACATCCCTCAGAGAATCTTCTGTTATTCCTTCTCTCTCACTCTCCAGAAGTAATCCCTCCCTACCTTATCCAACACAACCCCCCCCCCCCCCTTGCCTCTCACCCCTTTCTTCAAATAGCCCCTCTTCCAAACATCTCACTGGCCAGAGTCAATGCTAACATTTTCCTTGGGGCTCTGGGCAAAAGGTGGATGATAACAGTGGGAAGAGAGAGCAGGCTGATGACAGGGGCAACATTTTTCTCTTGGTTAGGTTCAGTGGTTGGTGAGGGGAGGGCGGCAGTGAAAATCTCCACACAACCCTCCCCTGCTTTCATGGGTGGTCACAAGCTGCTGCCGCATGCAGATCACATCAGGCCCTGCAGCAGTCCTGATCCCTCCTTGCGCAGGGTTTCCTGCAACTACAGAAACTCACGCAAGGGCTGTGCCACTGCACAGCCTGTGAGTGTGTGCTTATTCACAGGCCCCATGCTGACTTCCACTACTAATGCTGCTGCTGCTGGCACCTAAAGAGTGCTGTCACTTCAGGGACTTGTGACCCCAACTGAAGGGATGTATGACCCTATTTGGGGTCCCAACCCACAGTTTGGGAAGCCTGCTTTAAAGGTTTGCAGGGCTGACTGATAAGTACAATTGACAAGAAATAGCTGGCCACACTTCAAATGAAACTTGTTGAAGGAATTGTTTGCCTCAAAATTTTGCCTGAAGATATGTATCATATATAAATATTCAACCAATCCGATTAGGTATCAAAAGTTGGACAATGCGTTGATAAAATGAACCAATTAGCAATATAAAAAGAACTACATAAATCTAGCTGTACAGTAATGATTGCTTTGGCACAAGAGAGCCGTAGCCAGGACATTTGGCACTTATAGCCTAGTGAAAAAGTACGCCCTGAGCAGCACAGTCGGGAGGCTCTGTTAAATAGAGGTGGCTTTCATTTTTAATTTTGTTTTCTTCCAGCAGTTTCCTCCTGCTCCTTGGGCTTCCAGCTCAGCTGGAATCAGTTTGGGGATCCTGGCATCATGAGCCTTATTTATTTATAAAAACGTTTAACCTGCTCTATCTAAAATTCTAGGCAGGGTACAAAATTACATACATATTAAAACGTATAACCATCAAAAAGTTCACAAACAAGACTAACAAAAATATTTATAAATCCATAAATGAGTTAGATTTCTAATGTCGGAATAATGAACATAGAAAATATTTATATCTGTATCTTATGAATAGATCAAAGGATTCAGTGTCATCAGACAGATCCGATGTATCTATTGTAAGAGGCTGGGAAATGGCCCGCAAAGTTTCTCTTTAAAAATCTGGGAGCCAGCTGGAGCCGTGGGTACTTGCACACCCACAGACTTTGCTCCTGCTTTGTAGTAGACACATTTTAGGCTGATGCAATACCATGCGCTGGCCACAGTGCACGGCTCAACACGCGTCCATAACCCCCCGATGCAAAACGAGGGTTAGTGCATCCAAAACGCACATCCAATCACATGTCCAATCATACACGTAGGTAATACCGCTCATCACATGTAAATGTATGTTGATGAGGTTATTACCTATTCTTCCCCGATGCAAAAAAAAAAAAAAAAAAGTGAGCCCGACGCACACATTTTTACTCACCATAATTAACACTTGCCGGCTCCACCCTCCCCCTTAAAGCGTTATGCTTCCTTTCCATCTCCCCCTTCCTCTACAACAATCATATCTTCTCCACATATGCAATAAAAAATTATGAATTTAGAATATATGAAAGAACATTCAAAGTCCAGGTTTTTGAGGTAAAAATTATCTGTAACAATATGTATATCACATTTACATGCTCTGCTGTAGTGCCAACCAAAAAACCCTGTAAAAAAAGACATTTAGAACCCATAAGATATTAGGCCTATGATAACGTGTGTTGGGTGTGGAATCGGCCCTTAGAAGGCCATGAATAAAATGAATTAGTTACAACATAGTAAACCTCCCATACCAAAACAGCACTAAAAGCCAGCACAAACAGTAACAACCCTACCTATAAAAAGACAAGACCAATACACCTATTAGGAAAACAGAATAGGCCAAGCTGCAATAGATCCCTACCCAGAAACTACAAACTAGCAGAATCCCTCCCCACAGTCATATGCGCAGAACACAGACAGACCCTCAAGCCCAGAATGAGGAGACCATAAAGTATGAACAGAAATATGCAAACAAAAACTGAATTAGAAACCACAGCAAGCCAAACTCTGTATACATGTCACATCCTGTCAGGCTACCTGTAAGTCCTGGGAAATAGCACTAATGCAGTTAGTGAAAGGAATAATTAGGGGAGGATCAATTCATGTGCGGCCCTTCCCCTTGAGGGTGCTGGAATGGACATCCCACTCAAAGGTTTTATAGCAGCGCTCTGCCAAGGGCTCAGGAGGCTGTCTAAGTTTACAGTTCAGGAGGAAGGTTGCAGGCTTTTTCCTCAGTTGTATTTTTGGCCTACCCGGGGGCCTGGGCTCCATCCTGCCTGGGATCCTTTGGGTTAGGTCGAGAGATCCACACCTATACTCTTCTCCCAAGGTGCAGAGTGGTTGTCCTGGGAATATTTTGGCTTTTGGACTTTTAAGTGGTAAGAGCCTTGCTGGATACCTGGGTCTTTCCTGGATTCGGGGAATGAGGAACCCTGTGTTTGGGACGCCCAGGGAGAGGGAAGACCTGCCCTCGAGGTGGAGAACTGTTGCAAGGGGCAACTTCGGGGTTATTTCCTTTTTGGGGAACCAGAAGAAGTTATTTCTGAAGATTTGGAGGAAGTGTTTTCTGCCCCTCTTCCTACCCATCAATAGGACCTGTGACATAGCCGTTCCATCCAGGATCCCTCCCAATAGGGATCTGCATCAAGTTAAAAAGAAATACTAACTGTGACTAAGAACCTATTTACAATTAGGAGGACACCCATCCGGAGTCTCCATGTCCCTGGGGAGAGAGAGAATTTGCTTCAGTGCAGAGATGGGATTTTTTTGTCCATCTTGGAAGGGGTTTTCCCCAACCATCTAAGGGTTGCCCCACCCATGGTACCACCATTTTCCTAATCCAGGAAGCTGAATGGTTCCCTCACCTACTTAAAAAGATTCCTACACAGAAAGAGGACAAATGATTGTAAAAAGAGCCGGGAAGACTGTGGTGCTGGAAAAATATTTATTGTGCCGTTATTCAATCAGGACGTGCCAATTTTATAACACGTTCAGTCATACACACACATATGCTTTCTGCTCTGCTAAATCACACACACACACACACACACACACACACAAAAGCACACACGCTGTCATACACACACTCATGCTCAGCGTCACCTACCCACCCACAAGTGCGCTCATTCTTTGCTATGCTCAGTCACCCACCCACACACATACTTGCTGTTTGTCATGCTCAGCCTCACCCACTCACACATGCACTTGCTCTCTGCCAAGCTCAATCACACACACACACCCAGACACATGCTCAATCACACACAAACACACACACACACACACACACAAACACACTCTCATTCTCTCACTTGTTTTCTCCATCTGGAAGCACAAGGAGCAGAAGCAATAGCAACCTCTTTCTAACCTTGGAGCGTGCTGCTGCTCCTGCTCCAGACTGAGGGAAGGCTAATGCTGCATCTTCTGGCTGGCAGACAGTACTGCTCTTCCTACTCCTGACTGTGGGGGAAGAGAAGGAGATGATTATTCTTCTTGTGACCTCGCAGGCCACACGGATTCTCCTGCTCCTGAGTGCCAGGAGTGGAGGAGGTTGATGCTCTCTGACTGCAGTTGGGGGGGGGGGGGAGGGAATGCCAATTAATCTTCTTCCAGCCGACGGGCAGTGCCGCTCTTCCTGATCCTGACGGGAGTGATGGAGGCTGATAATTCAACTTGTGGCTTCGCAGACCACACTGCTCCAGGCTGCAGAGGGAGGGGATCCCACACAGGCCACCTCCACTGGACGGCAGCCCATCTTAATTTGCTCAGAAATCTGCTCTCCAAAACAATCTCTGTCAATCCTGCCCCTGCTTGTTCTTGGTTTTCTCTCTAATTTCAAAGCAGCACCGGGATCTATCCAAATAGTAAAAGAGAAAAGAAGTGATACATGTTCTGACCAGAGAACTGCTTGAGTCCCAGTGAATTTGAATGCATGCTTCTCAACCATGTCACTTGTGCCAAATTCCAGATCTAACATATGTCCTGCTGAATGAGTGGGCACAGCAACCAAATGGTTCAAACCAATGTTCTGAAAAATTGACAGCAGACCCTCGGATAACTGACAATTTTGGTTCCCTGTGTACACACTGAAATCACAAACCACTGTGCAGACAGGGATTCTCTAGGTCCCCTGCATCTATTTTTATTCCTAGCTTAAGCTCCCTTAGGATTGGTGTGGGAAACAGGAATTGGCAGACCATCCCTGACCAGCGCCTCCAGTGAGGCTGCTTGGATTGGTCAACCAGCCTGTATACATGTAGGCAGAGCAGAGAAAAGGTGGGGCAGTATTTTGTTTAGAGCTTGAAACAGGAGGAGAGTTTTGATAGTGCTCCCAATTTCAGGCCCTACAGCCTGATACCATAGAGAAGGCAGTTCCCCAGCCCAGTACCCAAGCGGTCTAGCAGGGATTGTGTCAGGAGGGAGAATACTTTTGGAGAGTCTGTGTTTTATGAAAATTGTATTTTTAGTATGGCTCCTGGTTTGCCCTCTGGGAGAAATGTTCACCCCGGCTGGATGAGGTGAAGGTAGAGTGTGTATCCCTGCCTGCAGTGCAAGGAGGGACAGCAGTGTATTGCTATCATAGAAGTGAGTTGCTTTGTTGAGAAGATCATGTTTTCCTGTTTTTAGTTGGGTGCATTTTTAATGTCATCATTCCTGCCCATGAGAAGGAGTAGTTTTTGATGCTTTGGGGACTTCTTAACCCAAAGGTTCAGTTTAATACCAGAGAAGAGATAGGAGATCCCAGTCTCACTAGGAGCTCACCTTTCCATCAACGAGAGTTTTGGAACTTCTCTTAGTATCTGCTACATTTGGATTTTTGAGATCAATTGGAGATTTATTGCTGATGAGTTTGAAGCTAATTTTGGTTGCAATAAATGTTTATAAGAACACCCCACAAGTGCGTCCAGTGTCTTTTTGAGAACTAAAGGTGATCCTGAAATCAGGACATTCATATTGTAAGTACATCTGTGAGAAAAAGAGATGGAGGGACTGCTCCTCCTGTGTTCTGTGGGCCTTAGATTATCCATCCCCCACCATCACCACCACCACCACCGGAAAAGACCCTGATACCAGCAGCCTATGAACAGAAAGACAAAGAGAGAGAGAGAAAGGGAGAGGAGTTGATCCCAGGACACTATGTACCCCTGTATTCAGCACACCCACCTAAAAGGGGGTTCCTCACAGGATAAATAAAATGAAGCTGGTGGAGACATACTCACACATTGACAGAAGGGTTGATTAACTGTGAACTGATAAACTAAAATAATAAACAATTGCATAAAAAGACCCTCAGTCACAAACTTTGTAACCGTCCATTTCTCATACACTCTAGCAGCTACCTAAACTTGCACCCCCTTTTTTTTTATGGCTAGAGCATCCAAAGAAATTAAAACCATGAGGACAGAGATGGATATTGATAAACACCTCCCCACACCCCTGCCGCTGCTGACCAATTTTCTGTAAAAAAAAAAAAAATCCAAACCATTCCTTTAAATAAAAAAAAATTAAAAACATGGCTTTTCAAACAGGCATTTGACTAACTCCTAACACCTACCAAGTAATCTACCAACTAATCACTCACATAATCCCATATCCTACCCCTTGCCTTCACCCCAGCCCCTCCATCTACCCTTAACTAGCTTAACTCTCTTTCGTTAACGCTATTCTCTTAACTCTTTATCATTACGTACTGACCGACTTATTTAATTATTTAATTATTTTTCCGTTAACTATATATGCTACCATCTGTACATAGTTTATCTCTCATATGTTTCATATGTTAACGCTTTTCTCTTAACACTTTATCATTTCGTTCAGACTGACTTATTTAATTAATTATGTTTCTGTTAACTATATATGCTACCAATTGTTCTATGTAATATATAATCACTGTTTCTTGTAAACCAATACGATGTGCAAACGGTTATCGGTATATAAAAGCTCTTAAATAAATAAATAAATAAACAATATTATGGATAATTAAAGGGCAATATTCAAAAAAGCCACAAATGGATATGTTATCCCAGATATTCAATGGGATAATGTCCCAGTGAATATCCCATTCCCTGATTAAAGTTAACTTTTGAATATTGCTAGTTCGGTTTAAAGTTATCTGGCCTCATTTGAATGGATAATTGTAGCCTTAACTAGTTATTTTCAAAAGAACATAACCATTTATGAGGCGATAGACCTTAAAAAAGACCTTAAAAAAGATAAAGTTCAAGCAGACTTCACTGCCCGAATCGGTAAGGATGTGCATTTGTTTGAAACAAAAATGAAAGGTTTGACTAATGATAATGAGCCTGTTTTTGTTTCGTTTTAAATGAACCACTTTTTTTTTTTTTTTTTTTTTACCAAAAATGAATAATTTAGGACTTTTTCATTTTAGGGAAACAGTGAACCCTATTAGCAAATAGGATGCACTATTACCAAAATAGCCTTCTGGTGGGACCAGGCTTAGTCTCATTGCCTGTGCCTAACCTGAAACTGGGTCCTTTCACTGAGACCCGGTACTAAGCCTGGGCCAGATGCTATGGCTCAGTCTAAGCTTAATCTAGTTGCTGAGACTCAGGTCTGAAGCCTAGGCCCAGACAGACCCAGGCCTGACACTAGAGTTCAGTGAAGGCCAGATCCCAATGCTAAGGCCCTGGCCTATACCTAGGCCAAGCCCAGCTGTAGGCTTGACACTGGGTCCTGTCAATGAAGCCCAGGCCCAGGTCTAGACCTGGAGGCCCAAGACCAGAACTTCTGCCATCTTCTTTCTCCTTTTGTCCTTTTCAAAATGATGCCATCTTATGGAAGAATGCACCTCAGTGAGGTTACTAAGGCGCCTTCCTCATGAACGTATAGTGCCATATTGTTGTACATCTATTGAAATGTACAACCATACATCAATATGGAAGGACTGTTGTCACATCATTGAGGCGCAACACTGCACTGGACGGCATTATTTTGAAAATGACAGAATAAGAAAGAAGACAACAGAAAGCATGGTCCTAAGCCTCTGGGCCTGGGCCTATGAATAGGCCTAGGCCTAGATCTCAGCAATCAGGAACTAACCTTGGGTCTGGCTCCAGCATCATACCAAGGCCTAGGACTGGACCTCAGTTGATGGAACTCAATCTTGGCCAGGCCTCAGCATCAGGTCTGGGCCTGGACCTTGGCCTTAGCAACAGGAACTGGCCTTGGCTGGGCACCAACATTAGGCCTGGGCTTAGGCTTCAGCAATGGGTCCCAGCCTTGGTTTGGGCCCCAGTGTCAGACCTGAGCCTAGGCCCGGGCCTTGGTGATGGGACCTGGTCTAGCTCTGAGCCCCGGTGTCAAGCCTAGGCCTAGATACATTTTTTCTTTTACAGTGATGAAAATGGGGCCCTATGGAGTTCTTCCCCCTTTGACTTCACTGAATAATGACAAAAATATATGAAACAAACCAAAACATTTTGTTTTCATTTGAGACAAACCTGACAAATGATCCTTTAAATGAATGAAAACGCAAACTGAAATTTTTTCCTCTGCATATTCCTATGAATCAGATTTCCCACTCACTGTTAAGAAAAAGAATTATGCTGAGTTGAGGCCTCCCCAAGCCCTTCCATGTGTGTGTTTAAAAATAAAAGTAGTCTAGTAGCTCTGGCCTCCCCTTCTCCCTTCATCCCCTCCCTGGATAGCAAAATCTTTCTTGGATGACTCCCCTCCATTCCCCCCACCTGGTAACTTTTAAAACCCCTCTCTCTTGCCAGGATTGCATTATGCTGTGAACTCTGCATCTCCCAAGGTTGCTCAGAAGGCAACACTGGAAGCATACGCTACCAGCAAGGCCATTAACTTCTTATTCTGGATCTATCATGCATTAATCAGTGCACATTTCAGATCAAATACCGATGGCTCCCTCAAAATGTCAGAAAGAAGGGATTTCAACACTGGGTGGAGTGCTCAACCTGTGATATCTCACCCTCTCTCCATTACACAATATATGGATCGCTCTTGAAGTACAACTCCTTAAAGCTCCTTAAGTATTTCTTTTATAGAACAGCAGTGTATAATTTAAATAAACTAACAAACAGATAAAACTTCCTTTTCACTATTTGCAGAAGCAAAAATAAATTTGAGATGACTGCTTTATACTGTTCCCTGGTTATTTTGTTTCTCATGCTATCTACAAAGGAACCTATAGAATGCCTTAAACATTCCCTGTTTATTCATGCTTTATTATTAAATATAAGTGGGTAAATTGAAGCCCAGTGCAGTGCACTACAGGAAACTGCACACAGCAAATCAGTGGCAGAGGTAGAATTAGAACAAAGGCATTCCAAGTTGTCTCTTGTTAACAAGGACCAGAGAAGTCAGCACCAATTTATGTTCTCCTCCAAAATTCTTGTTGAGAAACTCTCATGAATGTATTCAAATGGGTTATAAACAAAATTGAATTGAATCACCAGTTCTTTAAAATCACAAGGATGCTGATGTACTGAAGGGCACCAGATTTTGCTTCATTCATAAAAAGGACATCTTGGGTGCAAGAATTTTGCTTAGGCTCAAAATGTTCCCTTTCATTATATGAAGCAGACGTTGCAAAATTGTTTGGCTTTGCATGTGGTAAGCTTTCACACGCAAGTTTACGTTTGAGAAATGTTTATGCAAAATTAAAGTAAATGAGCTGCTGTGATGCAAATTCATGCAAAGCAGCTCATTAACTCTGTTCCCAGTGCTAAAATATGCGTGAAAAGACCTTTGCAGGTTGAGCTTTTTTTTTTGCAAAGAACAACTCAATGAGGCATTGACTTGGTTCATACGTTCACACCGATCAATAAGGACACAAAATGACTCCCATTCTGTCAGTGCTGTGCATCTCCCATGTCATTCTAAGAGAAAAGTGGCAGGGTAAAGAGAAAAGGCTTTACCCTGCCTCTGGAATAGAGGAAACCAATAGGTTTCCTCTATTCCATTCCCATGGAAAAACCCAAAGTATATCTGCCTACAAGTTCATATTTAATATTTATATACTGCTCTCACATTCTGCATTTAAACATTACAAAATAAGTATCTTTCTTTCTGCAGCAAGAGCAGCACTCCACAAGTTCCTGACTATGACAGACCACGGGCGGAGGTGAGTACTTGCTGTCACACTTTGGGGCCATATAATAAGGTGCGTTGAAGCTGCCACGGGTTTGTGTGCAGATGTATGCATCTTTGTACATGGGTTTTCCTGCCTAAAGCCCTATAGGGGATATAATAAGGGATTTGTGTGCGGGAAAAAAAGCGCATACAGATTACGCTTACGGATCCACGTTTTTTCCTACGTGAGTACATGCTAACGGCATGCAAAGGAGGTGATTAGCTAATCATAGGCCATGCAGAGAACATGCTCTAATGCTAGTGCGGGTTTTTTAATGTGGGTTTTTTTATCACCATGGTCAGGCCACGAGTTAAGTGTCAGCACCAATTCGGGGGGGTGGGGAGCTGTGTGCCTATCTCGGCATCCAAGTGGCCAGCTTAACTAGGCGCTTTTCTGGGCGTCAGAACAGCCAGCTTAGGTAGGTGCTTCCCTAGTTGCTGAGCTGAGCTGAGTACCTAGCTCAGTGCCCAAGTGGCCAGATACACGGCCAGAAGAGTGCCTGAGCAGCAAGATTAGCTAGGCGCCTTTCTGTGTGCCCAATTGTGCAGATTTGCGACCAACTAAACACATAGCTGAGCACCGAAATGGCAAGGTAAGCTAGGCGCCTTTCTGGGCGCCCAATCGTGCATATTTTTCTTCTACGAACAGAAGAGCACCAGCAGCCTGATAAGTGCCTGGCTGTGAACGCCTGTCTTGACTTCAGAGTGGCAAGCTTAGCAATGCGCTTTTCACGGCATCCGAAGTAGGTGCTTCCCTGGGCGGACAGATACGCGGCCAGAAGAGCGGCAAGATTGTTGTGCATTATCACCCATGATAATATTTGCCGTGTTTTCTGCAGCACAGTTATTGGAAATCTTAAAAAAAACTTTCCAGGGTCATACTTTCACTTAATAGGGAGACCCGTTTGCTCGCTCACTTGCTTTTATGCGTGGTTTATCGGTGCAGGTTTTGCGCGCGAATGCAGCCACTTTTTACATAGGCCCTGTCCCACGCTTAGGTATGCACATTTTTCCGTACGTGCGCAGAGTTCTGCGTGCAAATAATTTGCATAATTTGTTTTTTTTACATCCCGCAGAAGCGGCAGCTTCAGCTGCGCGTGGTGATCAAAACCCGCACACATAAAGAGCACCTGTTTTGACGCGGGTCTTATTACATCGGCCCCTTTGACCCTATCTTACTCAGCTCAGGTATTCTCATCCTGTCTATGCTTACCTACTTTTGAAGAACAGAATTGGGTTTCTGGGTTCTTAGATTGGATTTAGAGTACAATATCTTTTTTAGCAGAACACCTGAATGTCCAGAACTCCTGAGGGCATCAGACTGACCTTTGTTGGCAGAAGAGTTGCTGAGTGCAAGAAAGATGCTCTGTGGGTGGAATCCTTTCGTAATATCTTCATGAGTCAATGGGTGGTGCTAGAGCTGACTAGTTTTCTCACATCTAGACGGGAGGTAGCAAGAATCTTTTTCAGCCCTAATATCACTCACATGCCCTTTCTGAGAGTATCATCTATTTCCAAGGCCCATGAAGGCATTTTGTATGGATATTATTTGGGAGTGGGGGATGGTGGTGTCTGTTTCACAAGTCTTATCTTAGCAGATCCCACTGGAATCCTTCTATTCCTGGATTATTTTATCTTCTGTGGGAGTGGGGGCAGATTTTCTGGACACTATATAGTGGGGATGGTTTTTCTAATTTTAACTAAATTAATTGGATGGATGGGCAGACTGGATGGGCCATACAGTCTTTTTCTGCTGTCATGTTTCTATGTTTCTAGCTAATTCCATTCTAAGATAAACATAAGAACATAAGAATTGCTATCAGACCGAGGGTCCATCAAGCCCAGTATCCTATTTCCAAAAGTGGCCAATCCAGATCACAAGTACCTGGCAAGATCCCAAACAGTAAATAGATCCCATACTGCTATCACACAGTGATAAGTAGTGGCTGTTCTCTATGTCTGCTTGGTTCGTCTCCAGAAACGTGTCCAAACCTTTTTAAATCAAACAAATATCACCTTTTCCCAGTGAGACCACTAAGTAAAAAAATCTATATAATCACCACACACTATTTTTTTAAATTTAATAAATGTTTCTTTTACTATTGAACTATATTATTGGTTCATCATTCTCATTTAGAAAAGGGAAAATCTCAGACAACACTTTTAAAATCACATCATTGTGTGATTCCAGCTAAAGTGCTTAGCCTTGTTTCCATATTTCAAGCTGCCATCATTGGAAAAACCCCTTTCAATCTTTACTTTCAATTTCTTTCTTTCATTACAATTTCTTACTTTCATTATAATATAAAGACTGCCGGATTGCTAAATCAAATTTTTCCATATATAATGCAGTATTTATCTCTTTGCAGCCTCTTATAAATTACATGCCAACATGGCCATGTTTTCTCACAGTTTGCTGCTTCAGGGCTGTTTCATTGCTTCATGCTGCAATCCACATCTGCTTCTATTTTTAAACAGGAGAAGTGCGTTAATATTTAAAGGCCAACTACCTCTATCGAGCAAACTGTGGCGAAACATGGCCATGTCGGCATGTAATTTATGTTATGGTTTTGAGGTGTTTGGTGGATTCTTAGGTGCTGCAGTACCGGGCTAGACTCAGATGCACAAACACAGAGATAATCTTTATTGTACAGCTTGTAGAGTTCACCACAGGTGGCAGTAGTGAGCAGATTCCAGCAGCAGTCTTGGGTCCTCGGCTGAGGAGACCCGTCCCACAATGGTGGTGTAGGGAGCTCCGATCCAGGTTTTCAATGAGGAGCTGTAGGTGAGACAGACTGGTAAATGTTAGATTACTCACAGTCCTGTAGCTGTAATGGTGGAGTTCCCAGCAGGTAGAAGTAATAGTAGCAGGCACCAAGGTAGACAGCTCAGGCCCTCGAGGAGCGAGTACCTGGATACTGGATAGGCACCTGGAAAGAAGCATCGGGCCCCCGAAGAGCGGGTACCCAAGTTAGTAAAACCCCGAAGGGTAGAGAGAGCTTCCAGCAGCAGCTAGAAGCAGCAGAGCAGCTTAGACCGGACGAATCCAATCCTTGCTAACTCAAAGTCAGTCAGCAAATGGGCAATCTAAATACCTGGATGTTGTGACATCACTCGAGGGGGACGCCCCTGAGGTTCGCGCCAACGTTGGAATAAAGACATGGGTAGCGCGCGCACGCTCATCCTAGGAGGCCCTCAGGTGAATCATAGCGGAAATGTCTTGCCATAGCCGTTCCGGGGATGCCGGAGTGTGGCAAGCAGACGTGGCGGTTGCCATTTTCCCGAGGCTGGTGGAGAAAGCAAATATTGAGATGAGGCATGTGGGATGAATCCTTCTGAGTCCGACGGGCGCAACAATCTATAAGAGCCTGCAAAGAGATAAGTACTGCATTATATACAGAAAAATTTTATTTGGCAATCTAGGATCCTCCATATTGGAATGAAATTGTAAGAAAAGTAAGAAACTGAAAGTAAAGCTTGAAAGTTTTTTTTCCAATGTTAGTAGCTTGAAATATGAAATATGGGGTGTGTTTAGTGCAGTTAGTGTAGCTGGGTTTAAAAAAGGTTTGGATAAGTTCCTGGAGGAGAAGTCCATCAACTGCTATTAATCATGCTGATTTGGGGAATAGCATTAATAGCATGGGATTTATTTAATGTTTGGGTACTTGCCAGGTTCTTGTGGCCTGGATTGGCCACTGTTGGAGGCAGGATGCTGGGCTTGATGGACCCTTGGTCTGACCCAGTATGACAATTTCTTATATTCTTATGTACAGAATGGTGTGATTTTAAAAGTGCTGTCTGAGGTTTTCCCTTTTCTAAATGAGAATGATGACTAGATAATATAGTACAATAGTAAAAAAATAATTTTTAAATGTTAAAAAATACCAGTGTGTGCAAACCTTTTTTAATCCTAACTATGCTAACTGCCTTAACCACATCTGACAAAGAATTCCAGAACTTGATTGTGCATTTATACCAAAATGTTCATCACCCCTTGATCCTACATCTATTGATTTTTAGTCTGTTACTGGGAGGGAAATCTGATGGTCTGGAATTTTTTGTCGGATGCAATTAGACAGGAGACAATTTATCTAAGTTTTAGAAAAATATTAAAAGCCTTCCTTTTCATGCAAGCATATATTAAGTAATTGCTTTATTGTCTGATGTAAACCCATGTTATGTCTTATGTGTGAATTTCTTGAACTGTGTATGTTTAACTGTAATCCACATTGATCATTTTATTTGGAAATTGTGGAATACAAGAAGAAAAATGATCATTATCATATAAGTAATTAACAGTAGTAGTGTCACAAACCTGTGAAAAATGAATGGGTTCATTGACTCAGTTCAAGAGTCCTCTTTTAAAGGAAAATAGGAACTTTTAACAAAGTCTGCCACATATCCTTAGAAAATGTGAAGTATGTCCAAGGAAGTCCTTCACACATTTTCTTGTATTGGTGGACACACCTTGAGGGGGGGTAGAATCAACCATGTGCCAGATCCAGTGGGTGATGAAGAGACTAGCTGGGGTTCCAGAGATTCTGTAATGACAGATCACAGTTTAAAGGATGGTAGCTGACATCATTGATGAGCTGGGCACAAATTGATAAAGAGAATTTGGAGGGTGGATGAGATTAGGCCATACAAATCTCCCCACCTTAATCTGCATTGGAGAAAGAAGACAGCCTAGTCCTAGGAAGCCTGACCAAAAAATAGGATTTTCCTAGCATAGGGGAAATAAAGATAGTATAATTGATTGGGACTAGTCTAGCAAGGAAGGGAGCTAATGAACTTCCTGGTTTCCCCTTGAGAAGGGCAAGAGCCCTGTGCATCTATCTGAAATGAAAGAAGAGGAGAAAGGTGAGGTTAACATCATGACAGTGCCTGTGCCCAGGCTTGGGGTACTTACATTGTATTAGTCAGTCTGGATGATGTTTTCTGGATTATAAACCCAGGCCATTGCCTACAAATAGGAGATACAATCTGCATAACCATTTCCTTAGGGTATCATATAATTATGTTTGTTATATATAATTATTGCACATTACAGTTGTTGCTATAATGGAAAACTATTTATTTTGTGAGAGCTTATGTACATTTATTAAATAAATTGCTATTTTTCAGTCACTAGGATTTTATTGTAAATACATGCTATTTTCTTCCGGTGACAAAGACTTTGAATTGTATAACAGTTTATAATATAAATATTAATTTGATAATGCTGCATGTTTTTTTTAGGCACTCTTTGACTTTAAGGGAAACAGCACACTGGAACTGACCTTCAGTAAAGGAAGCCTCGTCTATCTGCTGAGCAGAATCAATAAGAACTGGCTAGAGGTGAGACTAATGTGGATTATGGGTCTTCCTGGGCACAGGCATTGCTGGCCCATGCAGTCACCGCTGAGGCTGGAGAAGAGTAATGAATCAGTCACATTGCTCCAGGTTAAAAGGAACAGATGATCACTGCTGATCTTCAGCTCTTATCCCAGTTTTTTTTAATTTTTTTATTGATAAGTATTATTCATGTTTTGGTGAGAAAAGGAGACATGCAAATCACAGAATGCTCTTGGATGCCACCAAAAACAGGATTAAACCCACCTTTTTGTAGTCCAGGATAAAGTTATAGAGGACAATTTTCAAAACCATGTATGAGGGAGGATAGCGATTTACACCCAGCTGAAAATTTTCTTCCCTCACTGGGGATAAAAAATGCGCACATTCTTCCTGTCTAGAGCAAGGCTTTGAAAAAGTGGAGTCTGAAGCAAAGTCCCTATGTAATGAGATCTAAGGAGCTAAACCTGTGTACCCACTTAGCTAATTATCTAATTAGATCTATCTAATTATGCTCCTTTTCACCCTTACCCTAAGTTAATTCATTATGCACTCAGATCTTTAGCCAGTTAATATCTGGCCTCACGAAAGAACCTATTATTTAATTGTTGCTTTGTTCCCTGTTCCATTGCTCCAAGTTATTTTATCCCTGTTAAATGTAAAAGCATTCTTCCATGCTAGTTATTGTTATACTGTAAACTGAAGTGATATGTAATTTTCTACATGAATATCGGTATATAAAAGTGTTAAATAAATAAATACCCGAGAGGAGAGGAGAGGCAAGGGAGCTACGATAAAGATAGACAAATACCTGAAAAGTATTAATGATATTCAAGAAGAAAACTTTCTTACTGGAAAGGAAGTTCTCCAATAGGGTGTCATGATGTGGGATTCAAGGGAGTAGGCTCAGCTGTATATGTAGAGAGTTGGGAGAAAACACGACATCCACTTCTCCAATGCTGCTGCTCCCACCTTCTCCTGCAGCCTATTGGTTAGGGCACTCAATCCGGCAGCCCAGTTGGCTGTGAGAGAACAGCGGGAGCAGCAGAGCTGGTGAGAAGTGTTTACCGCCTGCCCTTGCACAGCTGTTTGTGCTGTACTACCAGCAGTGTTTAATACTCTGCTCCTCCCACAGCAACACTGCTGTCAAGGAATCACACGGAGTGAGATTTTCTAATCTTCTCTTCCTTAGCCTTCTTTTCTGTCTCGTGCCCTCCCCATCCCCTCCTTCTTCTGTCTCAACCATCTGTCTACCCTAGCCCATCCCTCTCTAATTCTCACCCTTTTATTTCTCCTTCTTTCTCTCACTACCTCCAACTCCAGCCCATCATCTGCCCCACACCATCTCTTTCTCCTCTATCTTCCTCCTCTCCATCATGGGCCTAGCCCTCTCTTAATCTCTATATTTGCTCTCATCTATAATATCCTAGTTTCTCAGTACATCATCTTCCACCATCTTGCCACTGCTTCTTCTGGATCTTTCTTATAGTCAATCTCCCTTCTCTGACTCCCCTCCTCTATGCCACTTAACCAGAAGCCTTTTTTCCATTTCTTTCTCAGTCCCCTTCTCCATCTCTTTCTCCTTCCCTCTCTAACTGGTGTTTAGGTTTGAATCTCCTCCTTCCAGTGGCATGCAGTCAGGCCTTCAAGGGATTCACTGACTCACCAGACCTAACTGGTTTCCTTTATTTACTTGTTTTGTTTTTTTGCGGATGTTTTTTCAAGTCAGGCAGGGATAAACCAAATCCCTGCCCTAGCCGATACTGCTCTTAATCACGCAATCCACTTCATTGACCCCCAGCTTGTAGCAGGAGTCACGTTTAAGTGAATGTCATCTCCTGCTGCCGCGGGGCCAATCTCGCAGCTTTTATCGCGAGATCAGCTCCGCGGCAACAGGAGATGACACTGCATCAACGCAACTCCTGCTACAGACTATGCCACAAAAAGAACCCATGATCCAGCAGGCCGCCAGTGGAGCCGATCCCGTTGGCAGCTAAAGACTTGACCCAGCAGGCTGCTGTGGAACCCATACTGCTACAGCTGAAAAAGAGGACCCGTGACCTGGTGGCATGACAAAGTGGCAGAGGAGCGGGCAGGAGAGCGGGAGACCCTGAGTGAGTAAGTGAAAGTGTATGTGTGTATCTGTGAGAGCAAGCAGGCCACTAAGTGTGAGAGAGTACTTGAGTATCTGTGTGTGTAAGGGGGAAAGAGCCACTTAGTGTGAGTTTGTGTGCAGAGAGCCACTGAACGCGAGAGTGCCTGAGTATGTATGTGTGTGTATGTGAGGGAGAGAGAGCCATCGAGTATGAGAGAGTGCCTGTGTGTGTTTGTGAAAGAGCATGAACCCATGTGTTAAGTGTGTATACAGGGAAGAGAAAGAGGATAAAGTTTGTGCACCCTTTCCCCCCATCCCCCCCAACTAATCCAGGATAATCTTAGGGTTATTGAAAATAAAAAGCTCCCAGGTATGGAAAGCAATGGATTTTTTTTTTATCCCTATTAGTTTTAATTGTTGGATGTTATTTGATATGTCTGCTGTTTATAAATATTTTATTTATGTAATATTTGCAGTGCTGCTCTTTCCTAGATAGGGTGGTTGATGTTTGAGTCCTGGAAGTTAGTGCTGTTTGATATGGCAGATTTGTTTCTTGGGGTAAGCTTGACAGGCTGTGATAGCTTTTATTGGACTCTGTATTATCTCAAAATTCTGTACATGAACTATTAAGCCAATATATGATCCGTCTTTAGCTGTCAATGTCTCTGATCTGACATCTGAAGAAGAGGCTGCCGTAGTTTCAAAAACATTGGGGCGGATTTTCAGAGCCCTGCTCGCGTAAATCCGCCCAAAACCGGGCGGATTTACGCGAGCAGGGCCCTGTGCGCCGGGAAGCCTATTTTACATAGGCCTCCCGGTGCGCGCAGAGGCCCGGGACTCGCGTAAGTCCCGGGGTTCTCCGAGGGGGGCGTGTCGGGGGCGGGCCCAGTCGTCGCGACGTTTCGGGGGCGTGTCGGCAGCGTTTTGGGGGCGAATACGGGGGCGTGGCTACGGCCCGGGGCGGTCCGGGGGCGTGGCCGCGCCCTCCGTACCCGCCCCCAGGTCGCGGCCCGGCGCGCAGGAGGCCTGCTGGCGCGCGGGGATTTACGCCTCCCTCCGGGAGGCGTAAATCCCCCAACAAAGGTAAGGGGGGGGTTTAGACAGGGCCGGGCGGGTGGGTTAGGTAGGGGAAGGGAGGGGAAGGTGAGGGGAGGGCAAAGGAAAGTTCCCTCCGAGGCCGCTCCGATTTCGGAGCGGCCTTGGAGGGAACGGGGGTAGGCTGCGCGGCTCGGCGCGCGCCGGCTATACAAAATCCATAGCCTTGCGCGCGCCGATCCAGGATTTTAGCAGATACGTGCGGCTCCGCGCGTATCTACTAAAATCCAGCGTACTTTTGTTTGCGCCTGGAGCGCAAACAAAAGTAGGCTATTCGCGCGCCTTTTAAAATCCGCCCCATTTTGTACAATATTTTTAGGTACCGGTATTTTTTATTTTGCAGATATTTTTAGGTATCCTGGCTTGTTCTGTTTATTTAATAGTTGGTGTATTGGAAAGTTAGGACCTGATGTAATATTTACAGTGTTAAAAAAAAACAACCAAAAAGGTGTGAAAAGTAATATACACCCAAAGTTTCTAGAATTACTAAAAGAAACTGATATCAGAATTTTTTTTATGTGCACAAACTTTGTTCCCCTGCCTCTTATCTTGCAATGGGCTACAAGCAGCATCAGGATACGACACATTTGTATGACACATTTTTGCACATAAAATTGAGAACTGTTAGATGACTATTAATTTGTGTGCCGTATTCTGATGCTGCTTGTAGCCCATTGCGAGGAGCAGGCGTTAATAGCTGAATGCTCTTAAAACTAGTACAGAAAAGCAGAAAAAAATGCTTTTTTGTTCAGCCTCCTACTTAATATTGTTGCTATATTAAGTAGGAGGAAAAATTAAAGTTAACAAGCTTAAAAAAAAAAGTTTAAAAAAAAGTGCCTTCAGTTGGGTTCAGGAAACGGACACAACTGAGAAGTGTCCGTTTCCTGAACCCCTGGCTGTGCGGCGTTTAGGAAAACTGACGCCAACATACTTGGCGTCGGTTCTCCTAACCGGCAGACGGCCTATGCGGATCGGGCTCTCGCTAGCAAGGAGGCGCTAGGGGCGCACAAGTGACCCTAGCGCCTCCTTGCTAATGCGACCCCCTAATTTAAATATTGAATTGTGATGGATCATGACCTGAATTTGACTATGACCTTGTTCTTATGACATTATAGTTCACTTGTTGTTTGTTCCTATGCTTCTCTGCTCTCCTTGTGGTTTTTTGTACCCCTTACCCTTCCCCTGTTATTTGTACTTTCCGTTGCTTTTGTTCCATGTAAACCGAGGTGATGTTTCGACTAACATCGGTGGAGAAGACTTTTAAATAAATAAATAAATAAATAAATAAATATTGCATGGCACCCCCAGGAGGGGCACCTGGGGGCGCGTTAAGAAAGCAGCCGCTGACTGTTCAGCGCCCGCTTTCTGCACATAATTATTGCATTGGCCCCAGTGCATGTTACAAAATGTCTAATGCATTGTAGGTTCTAAATGTCTTTTGTATGTTGGGGAGAGGGAAAAGAGGTAAATGTTTAAGAGTGCATGAGTATGTCTGTGTGTTTGTGTGAGGGGGAGAGAGCCATTGAGTGTGAGAAAACCTGCAAGGTGGTGGGGTGCTGGGAGGAGAGAAGGGGCTGAGGAAGTGAGACTGAATCCCATACTATAAATGTCACTGCACGCCACTGCCTTCTTCTGTTGGCAGCTTGCCCTCACTAACTTTTTTCTACTTCCTACCTCCAAATATGTCTGGGGCCTCTTCCTATTTCTGGCTTACACTCTTCTGGCCCTGTGCTCTGCGAGGGACTCCTTCTGCCATTAGTCCATGCCGTTATGTTCTCAGTCTGTCTTATCAGTTCCCCACATTTCTAGGGATTCCTGCTGCTGAGCTTGCACACTTATGATCCTGTGCTCCAGGAGTCCCATGAACATCTGGGGATGGCTCCTGCTGCCAATGTCACTCTTTTCAAGTCCTGTGCTCTGCCAATCCTGACTACTTGCAGAGATGACTCCTGCCACCAGCCCCATACTCTGTCAATCCTATGCTTTTATGGGCTTCCCTCCTGTCTGTGTTAGCTTTTACACCTTGAGCAAAACCCACACTGCAGGGCTGTCTTTAGGCCTTGTGGGATTGGCCATCATTGGGGCATTTTCAAGCATGAAGTTTGATGCAGACATGTTGTTTGTGCCGGCCTAAAGAAAGCTGTGCTGCAGGGGCACAAACCGCAGGCTGTTCTCTAATGGATCTTTTGCAGGCTTTCCTTATGCTGAAGTTCAGACTAAGGGTCTTTGGCTCTCTCTGGTTCTCATTAGCTCTCCTTCAGCACCTAACAAGCTTTTTCCAAGCCTCAATCCCTATGGCAGTTTAAAAAATCAGAAAGGTCCCATGGATGCTGAAGGTTTTCTTTGGCAAGCTTATTCACATCAAATTCCTGTGCAGCTATCTTCTTGAACTGCATGTCCCAACAGCACAGCTGGGGACAGAAAGCATGTTTTCCTGTTCCTCTGTCTGTATCTTTCACTTCTCTAGTCCTTTTCAGACACAGTAGAGCCTGAAGAGGAAATTACAGCAAAATCTTTTAGCAACTGCTGTACACTCTGATTTCTCTCTCAATTAATCCTGTGGCAATCCTATTGTCATTTCTTACTCCAGGCTCATTCAGCACTATGGAACCAGTGGTGAAACTAAGGATCCAGCAAACAGCTCCCCTGAGACAAGAACCAGTAATTTAAAAAAAGGAGGGGGAGGGGATGACTTTGAGGTCTAGCAAATAGCATATTTACACAGTTCAGTTCCAATAATGTCCTGCATGATACTATCCCCACAAAACACTTCACATTTATTTCCTAAACTTGTAGCCCATGCAATTGTACATGCATAATAAAACCCATAAACATAAAATACAATCAACAATAAAATAACAATAAAAAAATCTAAAGACATAAAAGAAAATAAAAAACAAACATATTTCACCTCTTTGTCAGCAAACAGAATATAATTCTTTCGCATATCCTAAAACTTCCTCCCATCAAATGCTTGCTTAAAATAGAAACAATGTCGCCTGCTTCTTAAATGTAGTTTAGCACTGTATTTTGCAGGTTTCATCTAGTAAATTGTTCCACAATATAGACCCTGCTACATAAAATCTTCTTCCCTGGTTTCATTGAATCGTGCTTGACGTATAGATGGCATATCCAATACATTGCATTCAATTGATCTCAAAGCTCCGCTGTGGCTTGTAAATTTTAAGCAATGAACTCAGGAATAGTAGAGCATCTCCACATAATACCTGGTGGATTATTGATACAATTTTAAAGTGGATCCTCCAATATATGGGAAGCTAGAGTGTAACATATACAAAACTGGAGTAGTATGGTCTCGTACTCTAGTTCCTGTTAATAACCTCGCAATGGCATTCTGTATTGCTTGCAGACGTTTTAACATATAAGCTGGTAAACCTACATGCAACGAATTGCAATGGTCTATTCTTGAAAAACAGAAAAAGTCCTAGCACAATGCAAACAAAGCGATAATATAATAAGAAAATTGTTGCACACAATTCTTAATGTTAAGTTTTTGAGTGAAAGAACTATTATGACAGAGAATACCTTAAACGGTTTAAAGGACCATCATACCACCCCGTGGGTTCTGAATTTTAGATTTCATTCAGTATTCTCACCGCAAAGGTCACACATGCCTATAAGCTTGCTCAGTAATCCTGAGTTCAAACATACTTATCTAAGCCCCTGAGGTAGCCGTTGTGTAAACGGCGAAACGTGGCCAGAGTCGGGCTGTAATTTTTTAACATGTCTCCACTTCAATAAAGAATTGAAAAAGACCTTGGCATCTACCTCCTTTGTTGTCCTAACGGCTTTTCTAGATCGCCTACCTTCTTGCTTTTTGGGAAGATCCAGGAACATGTAAGAACAACAAGGACACTGAGAAACCAAGAATGCAGGAACAACACATACTGCGAATGCAGGAGACCCATTCCTGAGGTGTCTGATGCTCCTCTGGAGGAGCCTTTTGAGAAGTGCAGCCAGTGAGGTCTTCAGAGGGCACTGCACCTGTCTTTCCGCCATGGGCCCTTTAAAAGGAGAGACTGTGCATGCGCACACGCCTTAGGAGGAGCCGGCATGGTGTCAGCATGGCAGCACGCCGTGCTACGCTTGACGGTGTTCATGATACGTCAGAGTCAGCACCTGTCAATGGCATGGGGTGAGTGCGGACGCTCACAGGACATGAGCCACCAAGCCTAACAATACCTCCCCTCCAAAGCTCCCTCCCCAGTCTTCTGGGCTTGGGTTTCCCAGAGAATCTTCTGTGGGGTATGTAGATTAGAAGTGGGGCTCCCAAGAATTCTTTAGCCTAAAGTTTTTCCAGGAGATCGAATATTGAATTTGATTCTTGACCTTCTGTGAATCCAAGATTTCCTGGATTTCATATTGGGTATCTTCTTCCGCCAAGACTTTAGTGGGCTGAAGGGGCATTCTGCCCAGCATGAGAGAATTGCAGATTTCAGCAGGGTTACATGGAAGACATCATGGATCCATAGAGAAGGGGATAATTTTAGCTTATAGGCCACCAGCTCAAGATGCTACATGACAGGAAGTGAGCCCATGAATCTGGGTGCAAACTTTAGTGAGGGCATTCTTCAGCGCAGGTGTTTTGTACTGAGCCATATCAGGTCCCTGGCCAGAGCTGAAGTGCCAAATGTTGTCTTTTATCTTCCTGTCTCTTGAAACATTCTGCCGCTTCTTCCAGGAGGTGATGCATCTTTCGCGAGAGATCCTGGAGCTCACATCCCATTAGGTTGGCTTCAGGGTATGTGACAGACATTGAGACAGGTTTAGGTGTATGAAGATGATGGCCAAACATCACATAGAATGGTGAGGACCTGGTTGAGATGCTCACATGGTTATTATGGCAGAACTCTGTCAATGAGAGTAGCAACGCCCAATTGTCCTGGGATTGGTTTCTGTAGGCTCTTAGGCCTTGAGGGTATGATTTGTTCATTTGGTATGCCCATTACTCTGTTGTGATAGACCTTCAAGAAATCCAAGGCAATTCCAAAACTTCTTGCACAGGCTTTTCCCTCAGCAGGTCATAAACTTCACTCCTCAGTCTGAGAGGATGTGAAGAAGGAGCCCATGCAGGTGGAAGATGTTTTGGACTAAGAGATTGACCAACTCAGGCATTGAGGGTTGACCAGGGAGAGGTGTGAAATGGGCCAAATTTGAAAAACGATCCATTACCCATATAGTGGTGTTGCCACTTGAGCGGGGAAAGTCAGTGATAAAATCAGTGGCTAAATGGGTCCAAGGGTTCCTTGGGGGTTAAAAGCTACTGTAACAACCCCAAGGTTGAGCTCAATATCTCTTGTTCATGGCACATGTAGGGCAAGACTCTACATATCGCTTCACATCGGTCTTCATCTGAGGCCACCAGTAATGACAGAAGATTAACGCCATGGTTCGAGTAATGCCAGGATGACCTGCAAATGGGAGTCATGTATATTGAAGAACCTGCTAACATAGACATTGAGGAACAACCATCTTTCCAGGAGGAACTGTTATGGCAGCAGGAACCATGATTTTTGCGGGATCAATAATATGTTGCGGAGGCTCCAGGTCACCCTCAGGATCAAAGGAACATGAGAGGGCATCGGTCTGTCAGTTCTTTTCTGCCGGTCAGTATCACAGTGCAAAATTAAACTGATTGAAGAATAGGGACCACCATACTTGCCACATATTCAGTCACTGCGCTTGTGGCAAGAGTTCCAGATTTTTGTGTACCATGTAGTCAATTTGTGCCTCGCCCCTTCTAGCAGATGTTGCCATTTCCACAAGACTAACTTTACTGCTAGCAACTCGTGATCTCCAATAATGTAATTTCTCTCTGTGAGAGTAAATGTTTTAGAGAAATAGGAAAAGGTCATGAGCATTCCATGATTGTGCTGTAAAAGGACAGACCATATCTCGAGCATGAATCAACTACCTCCAGTATGAATGGCTTAGAAGGGTCTGGGTGGTGCAGGCATGGATCATGGGTGAATTCCTCCTTGAGGCACTGAAAGGCCTGCATGGCACTGTTGGTCCAGTTCTTGGTATGTGAACCCTTTTTACAGGCTGTCCGATGATTAGGAATCACTGCTTTGCTAGCAGTCTCTTAGCACCACACCTGCTACACAGAATCCCTCATGCTGAAGATGATGTGGCTGAACGTGCCGCCACTTTTATACTGTTTCATTGGTAAGATGCTGTACTTGCTGTGGTGACATCAGACGCACACTTCGCAATGCATTCTCTCAGCGCACCCCTCCTCGACGATCCATGAACATGGGAACGGGTGCCATTTTGTTACATACATTGCAGTTAATTTTCTACTTCTTTGTACATTGTAAGAACGCCAAACTTCACATTACATTTCAAAACACACTGTACATATTTTTCCAACAGCCCTACATTTTTTTCATGCCAAATTATGTAACCCTAAGTGGGGTGTATTAAGTCCCAAGTACATACATTCTTATATCATCTGAGGCTGCTCTGGCTAACCTTTCACTCCCACGCTGACTCTTAATCACTGTAGGGGATTTTTTTTATGGGGAGAAGCTCTCGCTTATGGCCCAGACGATGAAAGAAGGTCACCAGTGTGTATTCTTTACTTTAAGTGCTTCTCATGGGATGAGAGGTTGTAAGAACTCAGAGAACCAGGCTGGGTGTTAAAATAAAGTTTACTGATTCTTAAAGTTAAATTAAAGTCCATTTGTTCAAATTGATGAGTGTGCATCTGACTGTAGTTACAGGATTCTCTTGGTGTAGGTAGGTGTCCTTATTACAGACCTCTGGGAAGAGTTCATGGTGATTTTAAATGTGCTTACTCTCCCAGTGGCTGCCCCGTGGAATCCTAGTGAGAGGGGTCCCTTTTAACTGCAAAAATCCTACATTTAGAGATCTTCTTTCCCATGTCCTGATTCCTTAGGGGGAAATCCAGATGGGATCTCCTTCTCTTGTCCTTCCTTCCTTTGGTTATGCTGCACTTTAATCCTCAGCTGTTACTTCAGGTGATTTCTCTTCTTGAAAAATCTGAGGACCAGGTTATTAATCGTGCGCTGAAATCCCAGTGGGGATCCAAATACCTCCCCACTACTCTTAAATTCCAAAAATATACTTTAAATCTTAATCTGGATAGCTTCTCTACTGTCACAATCTCTCGCAGCAGGATCCATCACTGGTGCTTGCCTGTCTAGGGAGAAGAGGAGGCTCACAGGTCTTTGGTCCCTGTAGAGAGCCCCTTGCTCCAAAGGGATGTTAGGCTTAGAAGTCTTTCTCTCTGTAAATTATAAGAAGGACCTTCTGGCAGGGAGTGCACGATGAGATGTCTCTTCTAAAAGAAAACCCCTTTGGGCAAGGCTGGGAGGCCCTACCAGAGGGTGGAAAAAATATATGTTTACTCTGCAGCTGCTCTCTCTAACTGAAACCCCTGAGTATTAAAATGGCTGCGCTAAATAACACTGAGTCACCCAATCCAAAGCTGCCTGGTGGGAGGGTTTGAAATAGAGATGTGCATTCGTTTATCATGAATTAGGCAATTTCAACGAAATTGCCTAATTTGTCATGGTTCGGGGACATGAACCATGAAACGGATTTTCCCCAAACTTCGTCAGGAGGTCAGGAGTCCCCCCAAGACTTGCCAAAAGTCCCTGGTGGTCCAGCGGGGGTCCTGGAGCGATCTCCTGCACTCAGGCCATCGGCTGCCAGTATTCAAAATAGCGCCAATAGCCTTTGCCCTTACTATGTCACAGGGGCTACCGGAAAGAGCAATGGATGGCCGGCGCCATGTGGTGCTTCTACCATGTGACAGGGGACGCCCAATGCACTGGTAGCCCCTATGACATCGTAAGGGCAAAGGGCTAGCGGCGCCATTTTGATTCGTAGCAGGCCCGACAACCCGACGGCCCGGAGGGAGAGATCGCTCGCGGGACTCCGCTGGACCACCAGGGCTTTTAGTAAGTCTTGGGGAGGGATCGAGATGGTGGGGGGGGGGGGGTGTAATACAGTAAATGTGAAGGGTTGGGGTGGGTTTTTTTTCCGATTCGGATTTTTTTTATAATCATTTTTCTGGTTTTGGGTTCGGGTTCCAGCTTCATTTTTGCTGAAAAATGATCCGCGGGAAAACAAATTTTCCCATGAAGCGCCCGAACTGAAACCTGACCCAAGCCAGAAAAACAAAGCTCATCTCTAGCTTGAACGGATGGATGGCTCCTACTAAGTGTGCTCTAAGGACTGGGATAGTGGCATCTAGTGGCCAGATCAGGAAGGTCTGCCTCAGTACTGTCACGATTCTCAGGATCATTGCTGGAGTTAGTCTGGCCATAGAGCACTGCTGACATCTAAACATCTGTGAATAACAGCCTAGCCCAGTCCCAACCCTTGGTTAGTCACAAGGACAGGGAGCCTCATGCCAGGGGGACTTGCCCTAGAGGCAAATGACAAGCCAGTGCCCCTTGTACTCCCTCCCCCACATAAACAATAATATATATTTTAAGAAAAGCTTTACAGGACAACAGCAGGCCAAGGAAGACAGGGAGGAGAGGGAGAGAATGGCACTGACATACACTTCAAAGAGAAATCTTCCTTTTTTTAAGAGCATAAGAACATGCCATACTAGGTCAGACCAAGGGTCCATCAAGCCCAACATCCTGTCTCCAACATTGGCCAATCCAAGTCAAAAGAACCTGGCAAGTATCCAAAAACGAAGTCTATCTCACGCTACTGATGCCAGTAAAAGCAGTGGCTAATCTCTAAGTCAACTTGATTAGTAGCAGCTAATGGACTTCTCCAAGAACTTATCCAAACATTTTTTAAACCCAGCTACACTAACTGCACTAACCACATCCCTTGGCAGCAAAATCCAGAGTTTAATTGTGTGTTGAATGAAAAAGAACTTTCTCCGATTACTTTTAAATGTGCTACATGAAACTTCATGGAATGCCCCCTAGTCCATCTATTATCCGAAAGAGTAAATAACCAATTAACATTTACCAGTTCTAGACCTCTCAAGATTTTAAACACCTCTGTCATATCCCCCTCAGCCTTCTCTTCTCCAAGCTGAACAGTCCTAACCTCTTTAGTCTTCCTTCATAGGGGAGCTGTTCCATCCCCGTTATCATTTTGGTCGCCCTTCTCTGTACCTTCTCCATCAAAACTATATCTTTTTTTGAGATGCAACGACCAGAATTGTACACAGTATTCAAGGTGCGGTCTCACCATGGAGTGATACAGTTGCATTATGACATTTTCCGTTTTATTCACCATTTTCTCCCTAATAATTCTTAACATTCTGTTTGTTTTTTTGGCTGCCGCAGCACCCTGAGCCAACGATTTCAATGTATTATCCACTATTATGCCTAGATCTCTATCCTGGGTGGTAGCTCCTAATATGGAACCTAACATTGTGTAACTATAGCATGGGTTATTTTTCCCTATATGCATCACCTTGCACTTATCCACATTAAATTTCCATTGTACTTGAAGACTGGAGGGTGGCTAATGTAACCCCAATATTTAAAAAGGATTCCAGGGGTGATCTGGGAAACTACAGACCAGTTAGCCTGACTTCAGTGCCAGGAAAAATAGTGGAAAGGGTTCTAAAGATCAAAATCACAGAACATATAGAAAGGCATGGTTTAATGGATCAAAGTCAGCATGTCTTTACCCAAGGCAAGTCTTGCCTCACAAACCTGCTTCAGTTTTTTGAAGGGGTTAATAAACATGTGGATAAAGGTGAACTGGTAGATGTAATGTATTTGGATTTTCAGAAGGTATTTGACAAAGTTCCTCATGAGAGTTTTCTAGGAAAAGTAAAAAGTTATGGGATAGATGGCAATGTCCTGGTTAAAAGACAGGAAACAGAGAGTAGAATTAAATGGACAATTTTCTCAGTGGAAGGGAGTGGGCAGTGGAGTGCCTCAGGGATCTGTACTGGGTCCCTTACTTTTCAATATATTTATAAATGATCATTATAAATGTTTTGATGTAATCAAATTTGCAAAATTAAATTATTCAGAGTAGTTAAATAATAAACGGATTGTGATAAATTGCAGGAGGACCTTGTGAGACTGAAAAAATGGGCATCCAAATGGCAGATGAAATGTATTATTTTTTTTTAATTTATACTTTATTTTAATTTATCAATTTTACATCAATAAAAACAGGAAATTGTAAATAATAGCCGACAAATTTAAAATAAGGAAATAAAATACAGCAAAATTATTTTCTATCTGTTACATTTCTTTAGTCCTCATTTTGGGGAGTATTATAACAAGAAAATATAATTCAAACCACAAAGTCATTACCATTGAGAGAAATCTATATTAAATTATCATCTATTTCTCAAAACTAATATTATTACAACATACTGTTACACAATTATTCACTGGATTCTTTATCAAGAAGAAAAGTTTCAAGATGTGATGGTTCATAGAATATAAATTTATTCCTTGAGAGTGTTACTCAACACCTACATGGGAATTAAAAAAAAAATATTGCACCTAGGGCTAGGCCCTATCTTTTAACAACAAGAATTGCTTCCTTCTCATCTGTGCACTTTTAGCCACATCAGGAAAAATCTGAATTTTCCTTCCATGTTACCCAGGTAGAGAGTCCATCAAGTTAGGTTGAGAGAACATTGCACAAATCCCATCTTTGGGTGAGTTTCCTCACTCCGAAGGTCATCAAATCTTCACAAGAGTGCACTATTCTGTTTGTACGTCGCACTCTGAATGTTAAAGTGGCCCCTAACCCCTACACTAATACCTAAACCTCACCTCGAGTAGCTAGGTGGGCCTCATATAGAGGTATAAATACTGACCTAGTCTGAGGGCCTTGTAGCTAGGCTTGCTCTCTTTCTCCCTTTCTCTTGCTCTGGGCACTTATCGCAAAGTGTGAAAAAGTTATTACAGTTTGTGCTAAGATAGCACACTTTGCAATAAACAGCCTATTACTATAAAACATGCCCCTTTTCCTATTGCATGTGATATTTAGTGCATTTTGATAAATCCAGGCCTTAGTTTGTCTTATCAATGTCTTACATTTAACTTGCCAATGCTTATGATTCCAAGCAATAGATTCCCAGAGTATTTCTCTAATTGATATTGTTAGTATGGCCAGGGCAGTTGCTGTGCAAAACAGCACTCAGGGCAGGGATGCCTTCAGTGCCCCTCCCCCTTCCCTTTTGGGATTGTGTGCTCACAAACTAACAGATTAGCAAAAAGATCAGGCTGGTGCCCTGCTTTTTCTCCTCACGACCCTTGGCCTACTGGCTTACTCCTTGCAACAGGAGCGGTAGTTATTACCCTTAACAAAAACATGGGGGTAACCTACATGGAGCGGCAGTTACTACCCTTAAGAGAAATACGGGGGTAACCTGCACGGAGCGGCAGTTACTACCCTTAAGAGAAAATGGGGGGTAACCTGCACGGAGCGGTAGTTACTACCCTTAAGAAAAACATGGGGGTAACCTGCATGGAGTGGCAGTTACTACCCCTAAGAGAAACATGGGGGTAACCTGCACAGAGCAGCAGTTACTACCTTGGGAAGCTTTCTGGGCAGACTAGATGGACCATTTTGGTCTTTTTCTGCCATCATTACTATGTTACTATGTAGCTCTGAGTGCAGGTAAAGACCACTGTAGGTGTTCAGAGGCTTGAGGTTGAACAGCAGACTGAGCCTCAAAGCTTTTTCTAGTTGACCAGTTTGTTTTGGTTTGAGTACAGAGTTCATGCCTGTGAGCTCTGAGGCAATAGCAGAGTATATGTAGTACCTATACTACAGAGTGGTCATATTCCACCTTTTGCGACACTTCAGAGCAGATTGCATTCAGGTGCCATAGGTATTTCCCTATCCCCAGAGAGCTTACAGTCTAAGGGGGTTTATTTGCTAAGCTCCAATAAGCGATTAAAGCGTGAAAAACCAGCATTTATCACACTAAAACACAGTTTATTGAGCGATAATTGCATATGATCACGATATCGTGTGATATTTTGATCTAAAATCCAACCCTATTGAAATTAGCTGCTTTGCATGCACGTGCAAGCATGAAATTTACGAATGCATGCAAAGTAGCTAATGCATAGGTAATCCTATGCATATGAAATTATGTGGCTAGCAAAGCTGTGTTGTAGTTAACTGTTGCTCAGAGCATCAGGATATTAATGTACGCCCCGATGCTCTGAGGCTCTTTAAAGGGCCACAAGGCCCATATAACCACTCTCTCTCCCTCTGTGAAAGGGGGGATGGGGATGGGCAACTAGAATTCTCAGGATTGTTTTATGTCAGGGAGGGTCCAGGATGGGGGTCAGCTACTGGGAGGGCTAAGGGGGGGGGGGATTTGGTAACAGGCTTGATGTTTTACTAAAAGGAGGCATTTGGGAAGGGGGCAGGACATCATGCATTTATTTTTTTTACTATTGACTGCCTTGACAGGCAGCAGGGGGGTTGGGCAGAGGTCTAAACAGTCCCTTGTGGGGAAATGGGGATTTTGCACATTGGGGAGAGGTGGGTATTTTGGGGCCATCTGGCCCTTTAACACAATGGTGGCTCCAAGTGATGTGCGCCACCATCACGTGTTTTTCCCATTTTCCTTGTGGCAATGAAGCGTGAAGTGACATGCCCAATGTCACAAGGAGCATCTGGGTGATGCGAATCCTGGCTGCTATAACCACTAGGCCAGTGGTCCCCAACCCTGTCCTGGGGGCCCACCAGCCAGTCGGGTTTTCAGGATATCCGCAATGAATATGCATGAGAGAAAATTTGCATGTTATGGAGGCAGTGCATGCAAATTTTCTCTCATGCATATTCATTGTGGATATCCTGAAAACACGACTGGCTGGTGGGCCCCCAGGACAGGGTTGGGGACCACTGCACTAGGCTATTTCTAGGGGGAGGAGGGATGGTCAATCCACTGCTTATCCCTGGTTATGTGTAAGACGAATTGCATCAAATCTTTAGGATCCTGCCAGGTACTTGTGATCTAGATTGGCCACTATCAGAGACAAGATGCTGAGCTTAATTGACCTTTAGTCTGATCCAGTATGGTAATTCTTATTTTTTATGTTTCTTATGAAAAGAGAATGGAGCAAGTTCAGTTTAGCACACTCACACTATTTAGCATGCCTTGCTAAATAACAAGCTCATGCCATTTAGTCAATGCATTTTTGGATTTCCAAACATGAAAATAGAATGAGCAAGTTATTTGTGATATTTTTTACTGGAAGCAAGCAAAATCTTTTTTTTTATGCTTGTACTGCAAGCTTTTCAAATTCATTTCTTTTTTATTCTTCCACTTTTAGACTCAAAAAATGTGATCAATAGCAATCTGTAAATCCAAGTGTGGGTTTTTTTTTCTGTGTTGAGTAGTGGCTTGAAAGTTGTTGGTAACCAGTACCAGCGTTAACAACCAAGGGCCAAAATAGGACTGAATGCAAGAGATAAAGGAGAGACATCTAAAACAAAATTAAAAAAAAAAAAAAAGAATACATTTCATAGAAATTAACAAACATCTTCTGAGAGCCAGAAAGCTAAGGAAAACAATTCATCAATCTCATCAGATCATCAGAAGGGTGTGAGCACACTTCCTGTCTCTGTCACTTTCTTAACACTCATGGTGACTCAGCTGGGAGCCCTGAGCAGTCCACAGCAACGGAATCATGTTTACAAAGTGGGTTATCAGATTGGGGCGAGAAGAAAAGGAGAAGTCAGTGGCTGTGGTGGTCCTGTTGTCTGCGGAAAGACACAGCTATGTAGATAGGCTGGTGGCCTAAGATCTTTTCTGTGATAGGACAAGTTAAGGTTTCCACTGTTCTGTTGCTGGGTCGGAGCCGCTGCTGACAGCTTTTTCCCCGTAGCCTCACAATGGGTGAAATCCCCATCTACATGTAGGATTCTAGGAGTAACTGCTGTCACAGATACGGCCAATAAACTATGCGTAGGCCAACAAATGAAAGCCCCACGCAGAAGATGGAGAGGCAGTCCTCTAATTTCATCTCTAAAACTGTGACAATGCTACAACAATGTTAGTAAGGAAAACTCTCTTTATTTCTTGACTACTGGAACTTGATCATGAGCCTGCAGCATTATGTATCTCCAGTCTTTCTTACTCAGTCACTTTCTCGTTCGTGGCTCTAGGTTCTTCCCCTCCCAATAATAACTGCATTATTTTATCCTTCACTTACCCCTGCTTCCCTAACCCATTCCATTTTTTTTACTACCCTAAATGACTAATTGAATCCTTCTGTACCTCTCATCACATCCTTACATTCTCTCCTCCATGCTTCAGTCTGTATACTAAACTGTTCACTACAATAATAAGAATCTAAATCTGATTGTAATTGATCTTCAGACAAGCTTGGAAAAGGCAGAATATCAAATATTCATAAAGCCACAAATATTCAGCAACTGGCAGGCTAGTGAAGTTAGCTGGATAAACTTATCTGCCTAACTTTGCAGGGATATTCAGCAGCATGGGCATGCTGTATGGCTATTAACTTAAAGTTATAATTTTACCTGGCCAATTTTGATAGGCCTCTGCCTGTCCTCAAGTTGTCTGGCTATGTCAACAGGATAACAGGGAAAATCGACAAAACTTAGCCACATAGCTGACTCTGTCCTAGAATGCCCCTGCCCAGCCCCCAAGTTAAATGGATAACTTTTCAGCTGGTCAGCATGGTGGAATTTTCAAATCCCATCATTTCTCCAGCTAAGTCTGAATTTAACTAGACAAATGACACTGAATATCAACCTTATAGGACCTTAAAAAAATCCAAATATATTAATACATTTTAAGAGTGGGATCCAATATGGTAGATTAGTATTAATTTAGTTTAAACATTGGTAAAATATTACTTTATGGTTTACATCAGGGGTTCTCAACCCAGTCAGTCAGGTTTTCAGGATATCCCTAATGAATGCACATGAGATAGATTTGCAGACAAAGGAGGCAGTACATGCAAATCTACATATCTCATGTGCATTCATTGTGAATATTCTGAAATCCTAACTGGCTGGGTGTGTCCCGATAACAGGGTTGACTACTACTGGTTTAGATCCCCTCTAATATTGTTGCCAAACTAACTCCATGACATAATGAGATGCAAATCCATGCCTATCTTTCTTTACAAATGTATGTTTATTAAAACATTTGAACACCTATAGGTGTCTTCCCAAACAAACACATCAGTAATAAATCTGACCCGTGTAAAAAACACAAGGACCAGGGCCAAAAGGCAACACACTCATGCTTAGGAAGGCAGCTGCTATTATAGTGTCAACCCCTTTAACCTTTAGCAAACAGTCAGCAGTGCTCAGGGTGTGCTTGGGTACAGCTGTCCTTTTTGCCTTGAGGCCATCATGGTCACTTGTGCCACCTGATCAGACCACCAGGGGAGGAATGGGAGAGGCAGAGATTGCTGGGTTTAAGGAACAAAAGGCAAATATATATTTGCATTTATATATATATATATATATATATATATATATATATATATATATATGCGATTCCTGCAACGGGACCGGACCGTGCGAGGCCTGCGCAGTCGGCGCCGAGACACACCGGGGTAAGGCCCTTAAACGCACCCTCACCCCGGCAGACCCCCGCGCCGACCACGAGGCACCGATCCCAGACCTCGGGCTCCTCCTGCAGCCCTCCTCCCGGCCGGCAGCCAATCCAAAAGACCGCAGCGCAGCCAATCACGGCAGGGCCAGGAGCCCTTTAAATTCACCCACAGCTCCTAGGCGTCGCACGCCGTGCGTCGCACGCCGAAGGAGCACGCCAAAGGGGCTAGCCCCTTTGTGCGCCCCTTCGTGCAGCCCCTGAGGACAGTGGACTGGTCAGACGTTATCCCGCAGCAACGCGCCTCCCTCACCTACAAATATCTCCCAAACATTTGGCTACACCGGACAACAAACAAAATCACTAATCACCCTGTCCCCTCAAGGACAACTAACGCTGCACCTTCACCGGCCAATATGCCTCACCTGCCTCAGCAATCTCAGAATGTCTCCTTCTTTCCCAATCCCAATCCTCCCTCATTGTCCACCTTCCAAAGGCCTTCCAACTCGACAGGCCCATCACCACAACCTCAAAACCATATCTCCAATTATGATCACTCCCTTCACCCAACTGCTAGGCCTCACACTATTTTCGTTAACATTATTCAATGCTCAATCCCTATCAAAGAAATCAGTAATACTAAACGACTATCTCGTCGATGTGAAGCCGGATATATGCGCAATTACTGAGACCTGGCTCAAACCTTCAGACACTGCAATAATTAATCAACTACCCACAGTGACATACAATTTCTTTTCCATCCCACGCCAGGGAAGAAAAAAAGGAGGAGGAATCCTCCTAGCTACAAAAAAGGACCTCAGATTCACTCAGCACTCCACCAATACAAACTCTAAACTCGAAATTGGCTTCTTCTCTTCAGACATACTCCAAATTCTACTTGTCTACGCCCCTCCAGGTGTCCTGGAAACAGACGCCTCTCCTCTGGTCGAACTAACCACCTCCCTCATCAATCTGGACGCCCCAGCTATAATCTTAGGAGACTTCAACCTCCACGTCGACAACTCTATACTATCACCCAACTGCGAAGCCTTACTCACAGCATACTCCGCTTTAGGTTTCTCTCAACTAGTCAACAAACCCACACACAAAGCTGGCCACACGCTTGACCTCATCTTCGTCAATACAGCAATTAAACCTGTTCAGCACCCCACGTGCACGAAGGTCCCTTGGTCAGATCATTCCCTCATAACATCTTCATTCTCAATAAAAGATACCAGTCCATCTCGCATACCCTCCCCTTGCTTCACTTACAGGAAAACATGCTCCATGGAAGATCTTAGCAATCACATATCATCACATCTCACTCAAGTAGATCTCACCAATCCGAATTCAGCTCTACGATCTTGGAACACCATCACGGAATCCATTGCCAACAAGCTATGCCCTCTAACAACAAAAAAACCACACCCCAATTCATCCAAAAGACAACCATGGTTTACACCAGAGCTAAAAAAGCTTAAACTACTGCTAAGACAAAAAGAGGCTAAATGGCGCAAAAACCCATGCACCATCACCCTATCTACCTATAAATCAACTCTTCACCAATATAAATCCAATACATTAAGATCCAAGAGGAACTATTACGCATCCAAGATCCACCACCTAGTCTTTGACGCTAAAGCCCTCTTTAGCTACGTTTCTAATCTCACACAAACAAGCCCTCCAGAAATCGCTCTCACCCAAGCTAAATCTAAAGCGGAAGAACTAGCAATATTTTTCAACAACAAAATCAGCAAACTTCTAAAGCAGCTTCCCACTAACACAGTTTCTACATCTACCTCACCTCAGACCGCCGTCAACAATACCCGCTTAGTTGAACTGGAACTCACTTCCTCCATCGAGATCCAAGATATTCTACGGAAAATGAAACCATCCTCACACCCATCAGATCACATCCCCTCGAAACTGCTTCTATCAATTCCGGACACTATCTCCAAATCCCTGTCAGACATCATAAACTGCTCAATAACACAAGGATCTTACCCAGATGACCTCAAATTGGCCTCGTTCAAACCACTACTCAAGAAACCAAACCTAGATCCTAATGACCCAAACAACTACCGACCAATCGCCAACCTCCCCTTCATAGCCAAGATCATGGAGAAATTGGTAAACACCCAACTCTCAAACTACTTAGAAGAAAACAACCTCCTATTCCCATCACAATACGGATTCCGCAAAACACTTAGCACGGAGTCCCTCCTCATCTCCTTGACAGATCACCTCATCCTGGGCCTTGATAAAGGACAAGCCTTCTTACTGATCCTACTGGACCTTTCGTCAGCCTTTGACACCGTTAACCATTCCCTACTCATTAACCAACTAGCCTCCTTAGGTATCTCAGGCACAGCACTCTCCTGGTTCATATCATTTCTCAGCAACAGAAGATTTAAGGTCAAGCTACAGAACAAAGAATCCGCACAACACCCTTCATCAGTAGGAGTCCCACAGGGCTCTTCCCTGTCTCCTACTTTATTTAATATTTACCTCATACCGTTATGCCAACTTCTCACCGACCTCAACCTCAAACATTTCCTG
Organism: Rhinatrema bivittatum; assembly: GCF_901001135.1. Lineage (NCBI taxonomy): Eukaryota > Metazoa > Chordata > Amphibia > Gymnophiona > Rhinatrematidae > Rhinatrema > Rhinatrema bivittatum. Next base: position 407,613,591 of record NC_042616.1, on the reverse strand, counting down.
TACGCTGATGATATCCAGGTCCTGATCCCCATTAAGGATTCCCTTGCAAAAACGCTGACTTACTGGAACACATGCCTTCAAAAAATTCAACTCCTCCTCACCAGCCTCAACCTGGTACTAAATTCCGGCAAAACTGAACTCCTGCTCATCACCTCTGAGAACAGCACCATCACCTCGACACAACAAGACACACCAACAATCACACAAGTGAGAGACCTAGGAGTCCTAATTGACAATCGCCTGAATTTCAAAGCCACTATCAACAAAACAACTAAAGACTGTTTCTACCAACTACAAGTGCTGAAAAGAATTAGACCGCTTTTCCATGCCCAAGATTTAAGAACCATCCTGCAAGCAATCATTTTTTCAAAATTAGACTATTGTAACACCATCCTACTTGGTCTTCCCGCTTCTTATACCAAACCACTTCAGATGGTACAAAATGCAGCTGCACGAATACTGACCAATTCCAGGAGAAGGGATCACATAACCCCCATCCTAAAGAGCCTCCATTGGTTACCTATACACTTTAGAATAATATACAAGGCCATCCTTACCACATACAAAAATATCCACCTATTGGCTCCCATCGACCTACAGATCCCTCTCCAACTACATAATTCATCAAGACCAACAAGAGATGCATACAAAGGAACGCTACAGGTACCACCGCCCAAATCTACCAGACACATCACACTAAGAGATCGGGCATTCTCGACAGCCATTCCACCGTTATGGAACTCCATCCCCTCAAACCTCAGACTGGAAACATGCATCTCAACCTTCAAAAAAAGACTAAAGACATGGATATTCACACAAGCATTCCCGGACTCAAACTGATCTATTTCATCCATACCAATCCCTACCTTCACCTACACCATGATTAACCATCTCCGCTATCGTTTATATGTTTGAATTAATGACCTGTCCTTTCTCTTCTTCCTCTGCCAAGTTCTAATCACCCTGTTATATGTAACTGCCTTTTTCTGCACCATTGTTTTAGTTTATGTTTACGATACACCCTTGTTTTATGTGAACCAGCATGATGGGACTGCGTTCTCGAATGCCGGTATATAAAAACCCGAAATAAATAAAATAAATAAATAAATGTAAAAATGCAAAAAAGGAGTACATGTATAATTTATTTATCTATTTATTTATTTGCACATTTTATATACCGTTATTCCAAATCTTCACTAGGTGTACCTCAAGGATCATCCTTATCACCCACCCTTTTCAATATTTACCTCCTCCCCCTTTGCCAGCTGCTAACAGATCTAAACCTAATACACTACTTCTACATGGATGGCATGCAGCTCCTGATTCCTATAACTGAATCCTTCGCAAAAACCCTCACATTCTGGAACAACTGCCTCCAATCCATCACCCACCTTCTCACCAGTTTGAACCTGGTCCTTAATGCAGCCAAGACTGAACTCCTCCTCATCTCCTCCAGCCTCGACAACTTCCCCCCACAGATCCACCCCAACACCCTGGTCACTCATGTAAGAGACCTCGGAGTAACCCTTGACAACCGCCTAAACCTAAAGAAAGCTATCAACAACACGACCAAAGATTGTTTCTATAAACTTCAAGTTTTAAAAAGACTAAAACCCCTCCTTTATTTCCACGACTTCAGGACAGTTCTGCAATCCATGCTCTTTGCCAAAATAGACTATTGTAATGTCCTCCTCCTTGGACTCCCCACCTCTACCACCAAACCTCTACAGATGCTGCAGAACGCCGCAGCTAGAATCCTGACAAACACCAACCGCGGAGAACACATCTCACCAATTCTCCAGAACCTACACTGGCTGCCAGTAAACTACAGAATCCTACACAAATCCCTCACCTTAATACACAAAACTGTCCACAAACAACTACAGCTTGACCTCGAAATCCCACTCAGACTCCACACCTCTACTAGACCCATCAGAGAAACATACAAAGGAACCCTGCAAGCCCCTCCTACCAAAGCTACACGTCATACTATGACTAAAGACCGGGCGTTCTCGACAGCAGGCCCGGCCATCTGGAATAACATCCCCACAGACCTTAGACTGGAGCCCTGCCATCTAACATTCAGGAAAAAACTCAAGACTTGGCTATTCCAACAAGCCTTCCCGTAACCATCAGAAACATACAAATGGCCTTTAGCCATACCTCACCAAGCATGCTTCCAGGAACCTACTAATAAGTACCTAATACGTTTAATCTCCTAATTCTCAATTGTTCTTTGTTAACCTCTGTACCCCTATCCTATTTTCCGGCTATTCTAGCCTCCAAGTTATTCAACCCTGTTGATTGTAACTTTTTTGCTCCTTGTTGTTAAATGGGTTGTTAAAGTTATACCCCCTTGTTCTATGTAAACCGATCTGATATGGTTATGACCATGAAGGTCGGTATAGAAAAGAATTAAATAAATAAATAACTAAATAAATGTAAAGATCAAATCGGTTTACAAAAATAACATTCATAGCTATGCATCAGCATGTAATGACAGGTTACAGGGTTATTATTCATCAACAGGCTTTGACATCTATTCATCAATATTAATAACCTAATAAAATGGATGAAAATGTCAATTCATATCTATGTATCTAAATGTCTATATCTATCTATATATATCATGAAGCATAGAAAAAACTTCAACAGCGTTGAATGAAAACCTCTGTTTTTGTTTTGCATTTATTTTGCTTTATTCTCTTATTATTACTAGGGTACCTTCAATGATGTCACTGGAATCTTTCCACAATCCTTTGTTAAGATTATTAAAGATTTACCAGCAGAAGAAGTTTCAGTCAGCTGGCTACGTTGCTACTATCATGATGTCTATGTCTGCGAGATGAGGTAGCACAACTTGTCCTGAACTTTACATTAATTGTGTATAATCCCTCCTTCACGGGGGGCTGCAGGGTTGGAAAAAACTGATTGTAGTCCCGGATCATGATTCATCCAATGGTGGATAGCTTCTGCTATAAGGCCCAAGGAAGGCTCACAGTAATAGTCCACATACCCAGAGTTTTTGTTCCAAAACAGGAAAACAACGTAGACTCCTCCAAATCAAAATCCAATAGAAGGCAGAAAAAATCAGCACAATAGTCCACAAATTCAGAAAATATAAAGCATAGCTTTTTCTCAGCAGTTCAAAAATACTAATTCGCTTTCTCATGTCTCTTGAGTGCAGTCCCAAAGAAGAGTTTTCCCTCTCAGGTCACTGATATGGACTTTTCCCTTGCTTTAGGCTCCGCTGAGTTTACAGATTTCTCCACCAGATCCAAACAAAAAGAAACCAGAGCCCTTCTGTCTTCAGGCTCTAGCCCTTCACTTCTCCTCAGAAATCCTGTTGACAAGTCCAGAATTCCTCCTTAAGACTCACAGGAGCCATCATATATAGCACCTCTAAAAACCCATCCCCTTTCACTCATTACCTCCTTTACATCCCCTTGGAAACTCCACTTGCTGGAAAGTTCTACCTTTTATTGAATAGGTATGCTACTAGGGAACCTATAAGGGGGATCATATGAGATAGCAAGAAGAGAGGCCAGAGACTGATTCTGTGTAATAATCTGTTTGAGAACTGTGTTTTTTCACATTTCATTCAAGTTTTGTCATTGAAGGCACCACTCTGAGGAGCCTCCCTGTGTTGGAGTTTGCTGTGGATGCTATTTGCAGGGAAAGGGGGCAGTGGGAAGTTGAAGAGAAACTCAAATTAAAACTGGGCTTACCTATTCATACACTTTCTGTTCCTACTTTAGAGACATCGTTGTGGAAGAAGATATCAATTGCAAGCCATCATTCAAAGAGTTACTGCAACTAATGAGGTACAAAAGTGTGCCCTTATATTTTGTTAGAGATCCCAAGACTGTAATACTTGTCCCACATCCACTTTACCCCATAAGGAGAAATGTTTAAAAACATCTTTCTGTGAATGAAGGCTACACCAGAAATGGTGGAGGTGGGATTCTAGCTCGAGTCTCTGGGGAAAGAGAGCACAAGAACAATTGCAAATGATACATGGAGCAAGTGGCAGAGGGGAAGAAAAGGAGGATGAGCTCAGTGAGATGAAGATCACACAGAGATTAAATGAAGATTTGAACTTTGGTTTCCAGGTTTTATAGAATTTTTCCTTATAACTGCGAAGTCTACTGTGCACTGGGATATATGCAGAGATGGAACAATGTATTACATAGGGCAAAGGTGGGAGGATCTGCTGTATTTATTTTATTTATTTTTATTTATTTATTTAAAGGCTTTTCTATGCCGACATTCGTAAGGCACATCATGCCGGCTTACAATGAACTGATAAGAGGAAATACAGAGAACAAAAACCAAATCGTAGATAAAACAAAGAAGTAATTCAAATGGGAAATAAATGCAGAGAACAAAACCAAATCGTAGATAACAAAACAAAGAATTAATTCAAAAAGGGAAATAAATACAAAAGGGCATTATGCAACAGATATTTGAAGGGCTAGGAAGGCAAAAGGCAGAGAAATGGGGGGGAAAAACTTTGTATCCATATTAGAATCTGAGAGAGCTGCTGTCTTCAGGCTGGTGTGAAGGAGAATGGAGTTTTCTAGACAGTGTCTGATGCTTGCAACATTCAGAAACATTTGTGTTCCTTACCTCCCCACTAGGAAGGAATTTCAAGAGGAAGATGTAATCCTTAATTACCGGGATACAGAGGGAGACATGATCCGTCTAATGGATGATGAAGATGTGGATGTGATGTTATCACAGAGCAAATATTTTCCTGCAAAGAAAAACTTTTTCCCTTGGCAACTGCATGTCACCAGCTCTGCAGATCTCGAAGTGTACAACACCAGCTCCTAGTCGAGGAGAAAAAAAAACACAGGAGGAGGAGAGAGTTCCTGAGAAGTCAGAGAAAAAGAGAAGAGGAGAGGAGGAAATATTTAATAGCAGCTTTCAAGGAAGAGTGAGGGGAGGAAATATAAGGAAAGCAAGATAAGATGAAGAAGAGAGAACAGTAGAGGTGGAAGGAAGAGCAGCAGTATAGTTCGAGTGAAGAAAAGATGGTGAAGGAATTGACAAAAGAAAGACAACAAAAGAATGGACAGGGAGGAAAGGCAAGGCAAAAGCTAATGTTGTCGAGGAAATTTTAACCTTCATTTCTTTTAAGAAATCATTACGCTTCCCATCCTCCATCCTAATCCTCAGGTCACAGGGACCCAGGCTGTTTTACACAGGTCTGCATGCAGTTTTCAAGAATTTCTCTGTCCCCTGAGAACTTCCTTCATTCTTTGGAACAACTCTTCATCTTTTTCTAAAATCTTGCACAGTTTGCAACATTCACAGAATTTGCTATTAATAGCTGATGATTATGTAATTTAAGAGATCTATGACATTAAAACTATTTTTTTTCCTATTGTAAGAGAACATTTCATTTCCCATTACGGCATTTTATTTCTCTTTTTGCCAGAGCTTTAGAGAATATTATTTGATACTTTATTTTAATAAAACACGTTTAAGTTAACAGTGCATTTGTTTCTTGGAGAAAAGTATCATGGTAGATCTCTCAACATACGATTTGCTACATTTGTATGTTGGTTACTCTGTGTCATGCACCAGATACCATATTCATGCCTGCTTTTTGGGTGACTTAATGATCGACTCCATTTTCTTACGGTCGATTCTTGGTATCTCCAAAAAATATTATCTCCTAATGACTTGAACTGAACACAAAATACAATTTAAATGTATTTCTTGTGGGACACATAAAGATGGCAGTTTTTAATGTTTTTTCCATGGTTCTGCACTATGAGAGAGAGAGAGAGAGAGAGAGAGACTGAGACTATCTACAAGGCCTACATAGTAGTGAAGTATTTATATCTCTATAGGAGGGCCATCCAATAGTTCAAGGTGAGGTGATGGTGGTTTAGGGTTTAGGGGCCAGTTTCTCATGTGGAGTGAGATGTACGAACTGCACAGTACACCTTGGTGAAGATTTGACGTCATTTAGAGTGAGGAAAGTCTCACAAAGATGAAATTTCTACTATGTTATCTCACCCTAGCTTGATGCAGTACAAAATTTCACCTTTGTGAGACTTTTCTCACTCCAAATGATGTAAAATCTTCACCAAGGTGAACTGTGCAGTTTGTAAATCTCACTCCACATGCAAAATTGACCCCTAAAACCTAAACCACCAACAACACCTCACCTCGACCTATTGGATGGCCCTTCTATAGAGATATAAATAATTCACTACTATGAGGGCCTTGTAAATAGTCTCAGTCTCTCTGTCTCCAAGATGTGAAAAAGAGAGATTATTGCAGCGTATACTAGTTTCCGCACAATGCAAAGCAGTAATTCTAGCAGACATTAATAACTCATTTTGATGAATCTAGGGGTTAATTTGTTTTTGTTTTTCATGGATTTTTTTCATATTTTGTTTCCCAGTCTTTTATTGTTTTCGGGTTTTTTTCATTTTCATTTTTTTTCAGCCAAGTTTTGGGGTAGGGTGTTGTAGTTGGGCACTGCTGGAGAGATAGTGGACCCTTGGGCCGACCTACCTAGGGAGGCAGGGTAGGCCGGGAGGCGGAGCCACAGGCCAGAGGAGTTCACCCAGGAACCAGGGACCCCCCGGGAGGAGCCCGTAGGGTCTCGGGTCCTCGGGACTTGGAAGTGAGACAGAAAGTCCAGAGGCTGAGATAGGCGTAGACCGGGACCAGAGTGAGGAGAAAGGGAAGGAAGTCCAAGGTACCCGGAAGGCAGGGGACCGGCTGCACAGGGCCGAGGGCCTGCTGAAGGCAGGGCAGCGGGCGGCAGCGGAGTCTGTAGCAAACCGGAGTCTGAAGCAGGCTGTAGGCTGAAGCGGAGTCTGTAGCAAACCGGAGTCTGAAGCAGGCTGTAGGCTGAAGCGGAGTCTGTAGCAAACCGGAGTCTGAAGCTGGCTGTAGGCTGAAGCGGAGTCTGCAGCAAACCGGGGTCTGAAGCAGGCTGTAGGCTGAAGCGGAGTCAGAAGCAGGCCGGAGTCAGAGTCTGGCTGCAGGCTGAAGCGGAAGTCAGAAGCAAACCGGAGTCAGAGGCAGGCAGCAGGCTGAAGCGGAGTCAGAGGCAAACCGGAGTCAGAGGCAGGCAGCAGGCAGAAGCGGAGTCAGAGGCAAACCGGAGTCAGAGGCAGGCAGCAGGCAGAAGCGGAGTCAGAGGCAAACCGGAGTCAGAGGCAGGCAGCAGGCAGAAGCGGAGTCAGAAGCAAACCGGGGTCGGAAGCAGACAACGTGAAGATCACCAGGAACGCAACTAAGAACAACTATGGAGTTGTGAACCTCGTTGCAAGGTGATGAGAGAGAGTTTGAGTGCCGGTTATATCGGGACTTGGGCGTGACGTCAGCAGCGCGGGCGGGGCCAGGCTTCCGGGAGCTGAGCGCTTAAGAGGGACGTCTTCGCACGTGCGCGAGGCTGACGAGAAGCAGACACATAATGGCGGCCGCCACGTGGAGTGAGAGAAGCCCCCGGGGCCCAGAGCGGGCAGAACACGGTGATCCCTGAAGCGGAGGTAGGCGGGCCTGGGCCCTAACAGAAGGGAAGCGGTGGGGACCGCAACATAGGGGTCAAATTTGTTTCATTTGATACAAAATGAAAATGGCTCGTTCATCCCATTTTCCACTTTTGGCACATCCCAAGACAGCACATGTATATGCATGCAAAACTGTTTTCTAAACATTGCTTGGCTTCTGTGCGGATAAAAATATGCATGTACTGTAACAGCTCGGGCAGTGCAGTCATGTGGGTTTTTTTTATTTGATTTTTCATTTTCATTGCATTTTTTTTACTCCATTTTGTTGATTTTTTTCTTATTTTTTTTCTGGACATTCATGTTTGCAAATTGCATGCACACTTTGCAATCTATGCACACACTAGGCAGTTTGTGCGCATTGCAATAATTACAATTTGGGGTAGATTTTCAAAGGGTTACACGCTTAAGATACACGCATAACCCCCGAAAACCTACCCCTGTGCGCACCGAGCCTTTTTTGCATAGGCTCGGCGGCGCGCACAAGCCCTGGGACGTGCGTATGTCCCGGGGCTTTCAAAAATGGGCGGTCCGGGGGTGGAGCAGGGGGCATGGTGGCGGTTTGGGGGCGGTCCCGAATCCTCCAGCACAGCGGCCTGTGCCGGGGTATGGCGAGCCGGCACACACAAGTTACGCCCGCCTCAGGCAGGCGTAACTTCAGAAACAAAAGGTAGGTGGGATTTAGTTAGGGCTGGGGGGTGGGCTAGATAGGGGAAGGGAGGGGAAGGTGGGGGGGATCGCAAAAAATGTTCCCTCCAAGGCCGCTCCGAAATCGAACGGGGAAAGCCATTGGGGCTCCCCTTGGGCTTGGTGCGCGCAAGGTGCACCCCCTTGTGTGTGCCGACCCTGGATTTTATAACATGCACGCGGCTGCATGCACATGTTATAAAATCAGGCGTAGATTTGTTTGCACCGGGTTGTGCGAACAAATCTACGCCCGTGCATATTTTTTAAGATCTGGCCCTTTATGTGTTTATATTTATATTATGTTTATATTATCTTGGAGCTCAAAAATTCACTTTATTTCATATATTTATTTGGCATTGCTTATTTTTATATTTATTGCTACGTTAAATAGTTATACTTCTTATATATAAAATATTATATTTCTTTATTTATTTCCAGTTAAACTATTATCACTTTATTTAGTAGGGATGTGAATCGTTTTCCATATCGTCTTAACGATAGAAATCGTGTGGCAGGGCAAGAAAATCGTCTTAGGCACGATTTTTTAGTTAAAAAATCGTTAAAAATCGTTTTTTCCGATTAGTGCGCACTAACTCAAGTTAGTGCGCACTACTGGGAGTTAGTGCGCACTAACTGAAAATGATACAATTTGACACTTTTCAGGACAGTTAAGGTCAGTTTAGGAATGAATATCTATTCCTATTGGCTGCCCTCTTATTTATTCATGTTACCAAGTTTCCTACTGACAGTATATGGGGGATGGGAAATGGAAACAGTTGGTAGCTTGACAAAACAAGTAATGTGATCAGTCAATGTGACTAGAACTTGTGCCCTAACCCTGATACCAGGGGTATTGTGATCTTCCTGCACACAGTGCCCTATCCCTATTAATACCAGGAGTGTTGTGATCTTCCTGCACACAGTGCCCTATCCCTAATACCAGGGGTGTTGTGATCTTCCTGCACACAGTGCCCTATTCCTGATACCGGGGGTGTTGTGATCTTCTTGCACACATCCCGATATCAGGGATAGGGCACTGCATGCAGGAAGATCACAACACTCCTGGTATTAATAGGGATAGGGCACTGCGTGCAGGAAGATCACAACACTCCTGGTATTAATAGGGATAGGGCACTGCATGCAGGAAGATCACAACACCCCTGGTATCAGGGATAGGGCACTGTGTGCAGGAAGATCACAATACCCCGGAGGAGTGAGGGTCAGGCAGCTCCCCCCTGTCTGTGAAGCCAGCCTCTCACTAGTAATGCAGGGAAAGAGCTGTCTCAGACTTCACCATCCTCCCCCCCCCCCTTACCCACACACCATTCACTAGCTGGGACATGGGGGAAGTCAGGAGTGAGGGTCAGGCAGCTCCCCCCTGTCTGTGAAGCCAGCCTCTCACTAGTAATGCAGGGAGGGAGCTGTCTCAGACTTCACCATCCACCCCCCCCCCTCACCCACACACCATTCACTAGCTGGGACATGGGGGAAGTCAGGAGTGAGGGTCAGGCAGCTCCCCCCTGTCTGTGAAGCCAGCCTCTCACTAGTAATGCAGGGAGGGAGCTGTCTCAGACTTCACCATCCTCCCCCCCCCTCACCCACACACCATTCACTAGCTGGGACATGGGGGAAGTCAGGAGTGAGGGTCAGGCAGCTCCCCCCTGTCTGTGAAGCCAGCCTCTCACTAGTAATGCAGGGAGGGAGCTGTCTCAGACTTCACCATCCTCCCCCCCCCCCTCACCCACACACCATTCACTAGCTGGGACATGGGGGAAGTCAGGAGTGAGGGACAGGCAGCTCCCCCCTGTCTGTGAAGCCAGCCTCTCACTAGTAATGCAGGGAGGGAGCTGTCTCAGACTTCACCATCCTCCCCCCCCCCTCACCCACACACCATTCACTAGCTGGGACATAGGGGAAGTCAGGAGTGAGGGTCAGGCAGCTCCCCCCTGTCTGTGAAGCCAGCCTCTCACTAGTAATGCAGGGAGGGAGCTGTCTCAGACTTCATCATCCTCCCCCCCCCCTCACCCACACACCATTCACTAGCTGGGACATGGGGGAAGTCAGGAGTGAGGGTCAGGCAGCTCCCCCCTGTCTGTGAAGCCAGCCTCTCACTAGTAATGCAGGGAGGGAGCTGTCTCAGACTTCACCATCCTCCCCCCCCCCTCACCCACACACCATTCACTAGCTGGGACATGGGGGAAGTCAGGAGTGAGGGTCAGGCAGCTCCCCCCTGTCTGTGAAGCCAGCCTCTCACTAGTAATGCAGGGAGGGAGCTGTCTCAGACTTCACCATCCTCCCCCCCCCCTCACCCACACACCATTCACTAGCTGGGACATGGGGGAAGTCAGGAGTGAGGGTCAGGCAGCTCCCCCCTGTCTGTGAAGCCAGCCTCTCACTAGTAATGCAGGGAGGGAGCTGTCTCAGACTTCACCATCCTCCCCCCCCCCCCTCACCCACACACCATTCACTAGCTGGGACATGGGGGAAGTCAGGAGTGAGGGTCAGGCAGCTCCCCCCTGTCTGCGAAGCCAGCCTCTCACTAGTAATGCAGGGAGGGAGCTGTCTCAGACTTCACCATCCTCCCCCCCCCCCTCACCCACACACCATTCACTAGCTGGGACATGGGGGAAGTCAGGAGTGAGGGTCAGGCAGCTCCCCCCTGTCTGTGAAGCCAGCCTCTCACTAGTAATGCAGGGAGGGAGCTGTCTCAGACTTCACCATCCTCCCCCCCCCCCCCCTCACCCACACACCATTCACTAGCTGGGACATGGGGGAAGTCAGGAGTGAGGGTCAGGCAGCTCCCCCCTGTCTGTGAAGCCAGCCTCTCACTAGTAATGCAGGGAGGGAGCTGTCTCAGACTGGTATCAGGGTTAGGGCACTGTGTGCAGGAAGATCACAACACTCCTGGTATTAATAGGGATAGGGCACTGTAAGAGATGACTGTAGTAGATTGAATAAAGATCTGATGTTTCTGCTCTCCTCACACCAAACAAAAACAACACACAAGCAGAGAAACCCTTCTTACAAAGCTGAGCTAGTGAGTTAAGTAGGAGGAAAAGTAAACATACTGGTGCCAGTGTGGCTACTTAAAAAATACACTTACCAACAATCAATTACATATATTTGAACTGTGTACAGTTCCAGCCAGGACCACCTTTCTAAAATGCACAGTGATTGGCAAATTCAACATGCACTAGCATTTCAGGTGCCTGCTAACAAAAATAATAAACAAACAAGTTCTAGTCACGTGAGTGCTGATCATTACATTACTTTTTTTGTCAAGCTTCCAACTGTTTCCATTTCACATCCCCCCAACCATATTGGTAACATCAATAGATAAGAGCACAGCCAGCCAATAGGAATACATACATACATATTCATTCCTAAGTGACCTTTACTGACCTGGGAAGTGTGAACACTTTGTTTCATTTTCTGTTGGTGTTCGTTAGTTTCCAGTTCCATTTCCCATCCCCCCAACCATCACCTCAGTGGTAACCTTGGTAATATCAATAGATAAGAGGGCAGCCAGCCAATAGGAACACATATTCATTCCTAACTGACCTTCAGTGACCTGGAAAGTGTTTATTTGTATCATTTTCAGTTAGTGCGCACTAAATCGAGTTAGTGCGCACTAACGGGGAGTTAGTGCGCACTAACTCGAGTTAGTGCGCACTAACACTATTTAACGATTTTTAACGATAAATCGTTAGAATTTCTATTGTATCGTGTTCTATAACGATTTAAGACGATATAAACATTATCGGACGATAATTTTAATCGTTGAAAAACGATTCACATCCCTATTATTTAGTATTATGTTAAATTGTCAACCAGTTATACTGTTCCATATGTTCTACGGTTCCATGTAAAGCTCTGCTCTCTGTTGAGCAGTTCTTCGTTTTATGTAAACCGGAGTGATTTGTAGTCCCTACAAGAACTTCGGTATATAAAAATTAAAAATAAATAAATAAAATGTGCATAATTTGCCAAAACAAATAACCCCAAAAATTTTCCAAATTATCAGAATGGATCAAGTTTCAGTTTGTTCCATTCATATAATGAACTGAAATTTGACTCATTGATCATGTTTTACCCATTTGGGTATAATGAATGCACGTTCCCAGTAACAGTCAGATCGATGCAGTAAGATGCATTGTGAGCCTGCTGTCCTAACTCACGTGCAACCACATCCCCTGGGCACCCAATGCAGTATTTAAATGAGAGGGAAGTTGGGGCAGTATAAAAAAGGTTGCACTAAGGGAGAATTGTGTGTCTGTTACGCTCAAAAAGTAGTTTATTGCATTGGGTGTCCACCCACACTTGCATTGGATGCTCACTATGAGTGTCCATTTTGATCCCGCTTCTTTTTTATTTTGCTGAAGTTGCCGATGTATTATATTAACACTGAAAATAAAGAACTGAATATGTATGATGTATTCTTGTACTATTAAATTCTAAACAACATCATATTTGTGCAACACTGATAGCATGTAGTCTTGATGAACTGACACGGCTCGTGTTTCTGACAGCTTCTTCAGGGGCCGAGAAGTGCCAATTGGTTCCCAAGTCTGCCCTGCAAACAATTCTGCTACTCTGCAGCCGAGTAGCAGAATTGTTTGCAGGGCAGACTTGGGAACCAATTGGCACTTCTCGGCCCCTGAAGAAGCTGTCAGAAACACGAGCCATGTCAGTTCATCAAGACTACATGCTATCAGTGTTGCACAAATATGATGTTGTTTAGAATTTAATAATTAAGATATATTATATTAGGCACCCATTGGTACAGGTATCTAAATTATGTGTCCATAAGAAAAGTGGATCAAATCAATATACATTTATTTTTCTCCACCACAAGCAGCAAATTCAAGAGCCACAACAATACTAAGGAGGAAGGCATACTTATTGCAACACAGAGGATTTTATTTTTTAAAGTTTCTCATGAGCCCTTGACTGTGAGTTAACTTTACTCCTCCTCTAGGACTGGAAGTATATTCCGGATGTTAAAAAGTGTGTGTTGGGCGCCCGGCCTTTGGGCGCGCTATCCTGCATCGGGCGGTAATAGCTAATAGCCTAATATACCTGGAGTTTAAATACTGTAGGCACTAGTTGGGGCGCGTTTGTTAGCATGCGCGTTATGGACATGCTAATCCCCTTATAGCACTGGATGCTAGTCTAGTGCACCAGAAACGCACATCCAACCACGAGTAAACCTTAGCGCTAGGCCGGGCACACTTTATTGCATTGGCCTGAGAGCATGTACTTTTGCCTGCTACAAAAAATATGCACAGTATCTTTCTGCTGCTGAGAGAAGGAGTATTCTCAGGAACTGGCAGAGGTCAGGGGAGTGACACTATACATGTAAATTCCTTTTTTTTTGTTTTCAGTTTTTTCTTTAAGTGTTTGCCAATTTTTACAACCCCTAAACTCAGAGCAATGGCCTTTTTCATGCAGATCTTCCCGACCTTGAGGATTAGTAATTCAACTCAGGGTCTCAGATAACTTCCTAACCACAGGAATCAATAATCTATTTCTGAGTTTCATATATTTTCTTATCCTCAAGGAATAAAAAAATCCATTTTAGGATGTTAAAACATTTGCTGCAATGATTAATAATTCATATTAGATTCCCTGGAGCCATCCAAATTTTAAAGATTGATAATCCTTTCCAAAATCTTAGACAGACTTTCCTAACCTCAGGAGCTCTTATCAATTTTAGGCTTCTATCATTTTGTCCATGCACTCATAACTTGATTCACCCAAATTTCAATCTCAAAACAATTTCCAGCAAAAAGCTAATTGTTGGCTGAAAGAAATACAAAACTGCATTTTACCTGAAAATAGCATGAATAAGGGAAGGTGCATATGTCATACATTTTTGCTTAGGAAATGCATATTCTAAGCTGCAGAGTTAGTAGTCTGCTTCACTGTCCTCGCCCATTATTACCACTGTTTCAAAATGCATTTCCCCCAGGTGGCATCATGTACAATATATCTGAAATGGGCAAGAGAACGCTATTAGGCATGCTTAGATTCTGATGTCATTGTGGCCGAAAGGACATGTAGTCAAAACTGGTTCACCTCACACAAAAACACACTAAACATAGTTCATCCTCAGATGTCTTGGCCTTCACTAGGCAAATAACTGAAAATTGTTTAGGATTTTTGGGTGAATATCTACAATTGTAAAATGGAATACATGGCCACTGTTTAATGTTGTTTGAAACAATCCAAAAAGTTATTTGAAAGTACCCAGAGGGTACAGGCAGAAAAGTCAGACTATGCTCTCCATTATTGGGTTCTTTTCCACCTACTACTGCAACTTAGCATTTCTACAGTGCTGTAGAGCTTAGGCTTGATAGAGCCCACCCCCAAAAGGTTATTCTCTCACCTGGACACACAACTTTTATTCGTCTTCCTGAGTCCTTACCTCAGTAGAGATATATCTGCTCAGAGCCTTCCTTTTGTCCATATAACTCCCACTATTTCCTATGGAAAGAAAAATATATTTGTCTTTTCTTTATGCCAATGGCAAATCATGGGAACTGGACCTTTCCTTTTACTCTAGCAGATTCTGTTGGAATGGAAATGCAAAGACAAGTCCCAGGACAGAGATGGCACAAAGTTGCATTTTGGAGCCATTTCTCTTTCCCTCCCATTCCTTCTCCCACAGCGGCTGCCAATATATATAATGACCTCCCCTCCCCCTCCCCCCTCTTACCAGCACCCTGTCTCCCTTCCTCAAGCCCCAGACCAAATGTATTCCAAACATCTACCAGCATGGTTAAAAAGTGAGGTGAGAGAGGCTATTTTAGCTAAAAGAACATCTTTTGAAAAGTGGAAAAGGGATCCAAATGAAAACAAGAAACAGTATAAACACTGGCAAGCTAAATGCAAAACACTGATAAGGAAGGCAAAGATAGAATTTGAAAAGAAGCTGTTAAATAAATAAATAAATAAATAAATATAAACTTTTTCAGGTATATTCGAAGCAAAAAGCCTATGAGGGAGTCAGTTGGACCATTAGATTATTGAGGATTTACGCGCTCAGGGCACTCGCGTGCCGGCGCACCTGTTTTGCATAGGCCGCTGGCGCGTGTAAAGCCCTGGGACGCGCGTAAGTCCTGGGGCTTTCTAAAAGGGGTGTGTCGGGGGCATGGCCCGAGTGATGCGGCGTTTCGGGGGCGGTGACGCGGGCGTGGTTTCGGCCCGGGGGTGTTCCGGGGGTATGGCCGCGGCCTCCTGACCAGCCCCCGGGACCGGAACACGGAGCGGGGCTGCCGGCCCCGGCCCCGGCACTTTCAGCAGGCGTAACTTTGCCGACAAAGGTAGGGGGGAGTTTAGATAGGGCCGGGGGGGGGGGGGTTAGGTAGGGGAAGGTGGGGGAAGGTGGGGGGAGGGCAAAGGAAAGTTCCCTCCGAGGCCGCTCCGAAATCGGAGCGGCCTCGGAGGGAACAGGCAGCGCGCGCTGGGCTCGGCGCGCGCAGGTTGCACAAATGTGCACCCCCTTGCACGCGCCGACCCCGGATTTTATAAGATACGCATGGCTACGTGCGTATATTATAAAATCCAGCGTACTTTTGTTCGCGCCTGGTGCGCGACAAATTGACAAACTAAAAAGTAGCAAATCACTTGGACCAGAGAGCTGAAAGAACTGAAAAATGAAATGTCAGACTTACTATTAATAATTTGCAAATCAGCTTTGATACCTGAAGATTGGAGGGAGGCCAATGTAACACCAGTTATAAAAAGGGTTCCAGGGATGATCCATGAAACTATAGATTGGTGAGCCTGATGTTAGTGCTGGGCAAAATAGTAGAAACTATTATAAAGAACAAAATTATTGAACATATAGGCATAGTTTAATAGGACAAATCAAACATAGATTTTGCCAATGGAAGTCTTTCTTAACTAATCTGCAGCATTTTTTAAAGGTGTGAATAAACATGGATAAAGGTGAGCCAATTGATATATGTAGATTTTCAGAAAGCATTTGACTAATACCTCATGAGGAAGTCCTGAGGAAATTAAAAAGTCATGAGATAGGAGACAATGTCCTGTTGTGGTTTGGGAACTACTCTAGTTAAAAGATGGAAAACATAGAGTAGGGCTGAATAGTCAATATTCTCAATGAAAAAAGATGAATAGTGAAGTGCCCCAGAAATATGTACTGGGACCACTGCTTTTTAACATATTTATAAATAACTTGGAAATGAGAACAATGAGGGAGGTGATCAAATTTGCTGATGACACATAAGAACATAAGAAAATGCCATACTGGGTCAGACCAAGGGTCCATCAAGCCCAGCATCCTGTTTCCAACAGTGGCCAATCCAGGCCATAAGAACCTGGCAAGTACCCAAAAACTAAGTCTATTCCATGTTACCATTGCTAATGGCAGTGGCTATTCTCTAAGTGAACTTAATAGCAGGTAATGGACTTCTCCTCCAAGAACTTATCCAATCCTTTTTTAAACACAGCTATACTAACTGCACTAACCACATCCTCTGGCAACAAATTCCAGAGTTTAATTGTGCGTTGAGTAAAATTATTCAAAGTTGTTAAATCACAAGAGGATTGTAAGAAATTGTAAGAGGACCTTGCAAGATTGGGAGACTGGGCATGCAAATGGAAAATTACATTTAAGGTGGACAAGTGCAAAGTGATGCGTGTAAGGAAGAGTAACTCAAATTGTAGTTACATAATGCAAGGTTCCACATTAGGAATAGCCACCCAGGAAAAGGATCCTGGCATTATCATGGATAATCCTCTCTCAGTGTGTGGCAGTGGTCAAGAATGCAAATCAGATACTAGGAAATATTAGGAAAGAAATGGAGAATAAAATAGAGAATATCATAATGCCTTTGAATCGCTCCATAATGTGACCGCACCTTAAACATTGTATGCAATTCTGGTTATTGCATCTAAAAAAAAAAGATAGAGCAGAATTAGAAAAGGTACAGAGAAGGCAACCAAAATGATAAAGGGCATTGAACAATTCCCCTATGAAGAAAGGCTAAAGGTATTAGGGCACTTCAACTTAGAGAAGAGGCAGCTAAGGGGAGATCTGATAGAGGTCTATAAAATAATGAGTGGAGTAAAATGGGTAATCACGAATCAGTTGTTTATTCTTTCAAAAAGTACAAAGCTAGGGGACACAAAATGAGGTTACGAGGTAGTACATTTCATACATCTTGGAAAAAATATTTTCTTACTCGATACATTATTAAGCTCTGGAATTTATTGCCAAAGGATGTGGTAAAAGATGGTAGTTTAGCTGGGTTTAAAAAAAGGTTTGAACAAGTTCCTGCAGGAAAAGTCTATTAGCTGCTTGGAGAAATCCACTGCTTATTCCTGAGACAAACAACATTGAATCTATCAGCCCTTTTGGGATCCTGCCAGGTACTTGTATCTTGGATTGGCCACTGTTGGAAACAGGATACTGGGTTTGCTGGATCTATGGACTGACCCCGTATGGCAAATCTTATGTTCTTATGAGTCCGCCTCTGTCGGAGCTCCATGGTCTAATAAGCTGATTTCACACTGATCTGCTGCTGAATGCGTCTCCATTGTGCTTACTCCAACTTTAGCTGGCCCCACATTCAGCTCAGTGGGGCTGCAGCTGAAACAGCTGGTCACACCCATAAAGGAAAACAGCTGGGCATGGTGGGACCTGCAATCAGCTGTTCAAGCTGCTGCTCAATTTCCCACTTCCTGTGTTTGCCCATGGCCTGAACAGCTGATTGGATGTCCCATTGCATAACGCTGAATCTCAGAACAAGGGATGTGCTGATTCATCTGCTAAATGTGCTATGGTCACGATTGAAGATGCTTATTTGCAACAATACTTTCTTTTTCTTCAAAACAAGACTTATGTGTGGCATATCCAGTTTGTTCCTGATAGCCAAACATCATTAAGGGCCTACAAGTTTATCTTCCCCTGGACAGGAAAGAACCCCTCAAAACCCCCTGTTTAGAGACGTTCAAAAAAGAGGAGGCTCAGGCTATAAACAGATTGTGCCCTGTTCATCCTCAAAGATACACCATAGTTTTAAAGCAGATAATACACTTCACCTCAGTCAACTTTTATTGATAAATAGTTTTTTTTACTAAATTACAGTTAATATTAACAGATGGCTACTTTAGTAGATACATATGTCGTTCCTCAACACTAGCCTTATACTCATAGAAGGGGGGTTGTCAAAATTTAACCAATTTTCTTTACACTACATCTTGTTTACTAGCCGCAGCTTATACTTTCATGCAAGTATTCACTAAAAACGTAACTCCACATCTAATCAACACATTTCAGGCATTATTTATGAAAAGGTATAGCTAATTTTCCTAGGAAGCAACATTAACGCCTGTTATTTGATGCTCCTGGGCTTAGGCCTTAAAGGGACTGGTGTGGCTCCAGAATCCCCCCCCCCCCCCCCCCCCCCCCCCCCCCCCCCCAGGAAGTTGTAAAATCAGTGGACATCTATTGAGAGTCTCTTTCTCCCCCATCCCCGCCATCCCTGAAGCAGCCAAACATTCCAAATAAATAAGAAAATGACTGGGAGTAAGTAAGTCCCACCTTGTCCCAAAACTGCTCCCCTTGGTATAAAATATACTGATTCCCTCTAGCCTCCTTCAGATTTCCCCAACCTCTGGGAATACAGATCCACTTACTATTAACCCTGGTGGTCTAGCAATGTAGGCCACTGTGCCCCCTGGGCATATGGGGCTGGTGCCTCCATTTTCAAAACGGCACTAGTCAGTCTCAGGCACCTCTTTGCTCCTGTCCCCCCAAGGGGAGAGGTTGGAGATGAAGCAAGTGTGAAGGGATCACCAGCTGTGCTCCTGTCCCTGAGAGTGGTTACAAGAAGTGTGGATTTCAAAAACATTTTCCCTCTATCCCAAAATAGAAATAGACAAGACATTAAAAAGGAATAAGTATCTACTTTTATTCATGAGAAATACACTCAGGGTACTTATGAAAAACTAATGCATACAACAAGGCTTATATGTTCTCTATCTATTATGAAATCATGGTTAAAAAAGTATTTCAGGTGAACTAATCATAATTTAACTTCTTACATTTAGTTTCATCATTTGTTGCGCTTGGAGGTGGCCCCTTGTCCTGGAGCAGTGGAGAACTGCTACCTGCAAGGGACCAGGAAGCACCTGTCCCCAGGGGGCAGAGCACAGGAGGAGACAGAGGCTAGGATGAGCTTCACCACTGGAAGCCCGCGGTACCCCCAGGTGGAGCCTGTAGGGACCCGGGCTGCTTGGACTTAGGTGGGCCTCACAGGGTCTCCCAGAGAGGTAGTAGAGAAGCGTGCCCACGAGCAGCAAGGGAGCACGGTTGGACTCTAGGATGTAGGTCTGGAGGAGCAAGGAAGGCCAGTACAGCATAGGCGATGACAAGGCAAGGGACAAAGCCAGAATCAGGAGGTGTGGTCAATGGCAGCCGAGGTCAGAATCCGAGGATCAGTCCGAGGAGTAGTCAATAAAGCAGGGGTCAGGTTCCAGAGGTCAGATGAGGTCACAAGGCAGGCAGAGGTCAGAATCCAGGCGGCGAACAGAATAGTCAAGGAGCAAGCCGAGGTCAGTACCAGAGAGAAAGTCCGAGGGTACTACCTGGGGAGACAGGACAGACAGACGCTGGAACAGAAGGACGCTGGACAAGGCTGGAACAGTAGGATGCTGGAACAGTAAGACGCTGGAACAAGATTGGTCAAGACTGTGAATGCGGAGGCAAACTAGCACACTTACAGTGCTGACCCGATTGCCAAGGCAAGGAAGTGCAGGCAGGGACTTCCTTATATTGTACATTCAATCAGGGCGCGCTGCAGAGCTAGGATCCGCCCCTGCCCCTACAAGTCCACGCACGCATAGGCACATGGCCAACACCACTGGGGATGCCGAACTCCAGCGTGACGCCTGGTGCGCAGTGGAAGGTCCGGCAACCGCCGCCACAGGACGCCGAGGCCTGGAGGAGCTCGCGGCTGCTGCTGGGGAGGCCGACCCATGACCTGCAGAGGAGCTAGCGAGGTGAGCAGGCTCATGTGCAGGCCAGGCATGGACTGGGTGCACAACAGTACCCCCCCTCCTAGGCCTCCCTCTATGCGGCCGTGGCTTTTCAGGATAGGTCCTATGGAAGGTCCTGAGGAGCTCTTTATCGAGAATGTTGTGGGAAGGTTCCCATGAGTTCTCCTTGGCCCCATAACCCTCCCAGGCTAAGAGGTATTCCCATCTGCCTTGATGCCGACGGACGTCGAGGACCTCTCTTACCTGGAGTGACAAATCTGGTTCAGTAGAGACTGGCGGAGGTGAAGGATCTCTACGAGAGGGCCAGGAGAGAATCAAAGGCTTCAATAGAGAGACATGGAATGTGTTGTGGATGCCCATGGCATGAGGTAGCTGAAGTTGATAAGACACTGCTCCCACTCTTCGAAGCACTGGAAACGGGCCGATGTACTTGGGAGCCAGGCGATGAGAAGGGAGTCTCAACCTTATGTGTCGGGTGCTTAACCACACCTTCTGACTAGGACGGAAGAGTGGAGTGGAACGTCTATGGGCATGAGAAGTCCGCTTGGAGCGCTTAGTGGCCTAGGTAAGGCATTCTTTGACTTGATTCTACACCTGGCGAATGGTGAGGGCCATGAATTGCGGAGCTGGAGAAGGAACAGTCAGAGGAACTGGAAGTGGCAGCTGAGGTTGTCGTCCGAATACCATGGAGAACAGAGATACATCGGTGGCAGCAGCGACATGGGTATTATGTGACAGCTCAGCTCAGGGTAACAAATCGGACCAGTCGTCCTGCTGGTCATTCACGTAGGAACGAAGGAATGTTTTCAAGGTCCGGTTGGTCCTTTCAGCTTGACCATTGGCCTGTGGGTGATAGGCCGACATGAAATTCAAGGCAATGTTGAACTTTTTGCGTAGAGAGCGTCAGTACCTGGCAGCAAACTGTGGTCCTCAGTCAGATATAATTTCCTTTGGGAGTCCATGGAGACGGGAAATGTGTTTCAGGAACAACTTGGCTAGTTCTGGGGCTGATGGGAGGCCTGGCAGGGGAATGAAGTGACCCATTTTCAAAAAACGGTCGATGATGACCTAGATTATGGTATTGTTCTGGGCCAGAGGCAGGTCTGTGATGAAGTCCGTTGAGATGCTGGACCATGGCTCGGTAGGTGCTGGAAGCGGTTGGAGTAGGCCCAAAGGCTGTCCGGTAGGTGGCTTCTGTTGGGCGCAGATGGGACATGAATCTACATAGTTACGAGAGTCTTGCACCATGTTGGGCCACCAGTAATATCTCCGCAACATCTCTAGGGTCCTGGTACGACCCGGGTGTCCTGCCAACTTGGAATCATGGGCCCATTTCAGAACTCGTTCAAGTAATCTATGTGGAACGACGGTTTTCCCAACTGGAACTGTAGTAGTCACAGCAAGGGATACGCAGGCAGGATCTATGATGTGTCTGGGAACATCAGGAACATCCTCTGGTTCAAAGGATCTTGATAGTGCATCAGCACAGAGGTTCAAAGAAGAGCACCCATTGGGCTTGTCTAGGATTCAAGAGTTGAGCTTCTTTAAGGTGCTCAAGATTCTTATGGTCAGTAAAAATGGTAAATATATGTTGCGCCCCTTCCAACCAGGGGCGCCACTCTTGGAGCGCCAACTTGATGGCTAGAAGTTCTCGGTTACCAACGGTGTAGTGCTGCTCTGTAGGAGAGAACTTGTGAGAGTAGAATGAACAAGGTATCAGTTTACCCTTTGGAGAAAACTGACTTAAGATGGCTCCTGCTCCAATTGCAGAGGTGTCGACCTCGACGACGAATGGGCATCTTGGGTCTGGATGCGGAAGACAAGGACCAGAACAGAAATCTTCTTTTAGCGTCTGAAAGGCGGCTTGTGTTTCAGGTGTTCACATATGAGTGTTAGCCCCTTTCTTGGTCATGGCAGTGAGCGGAGCAGCTAGGGTAGAATAATTGACAATGAAGCTCCTGTAATAATTAGTAAAGCCAAGGAAACGTTGTAAGGCCCATAGGCCTATTGGCTGGGGCCAGTCTAAGATCCACTGGACTTTATCTGGATCCATGGAGAAACCTCGATCTGATATAATGTACCCTAGGAAGGGTAAGCGATTTCGCTCGAAGAGGCACTTTTCTAATTTGGCATAAAGATGATTTTCTCTTAGACATTGGAGGATGTTAACAAACATGATCTAGATGTCCCAAGAGTTCTACAGAGGCTTCGAGAGAACCGTCTTTATGCCAAGCTTGAGAAATGTGCATTCCGTCTGTCCCTTTCCTGGGCTACATAGTATCCAACAAATGATTTCAGATGGATCCCCAGAAGACCAGAAGCATACAAGACTGGCCACAACCGACAGGGCTCAAAGCTCTCCGCCATTTCCTCGGCTTCACAAATTATTACCGCTCATTCATCCACCACTATTCTACCCTGACGGCACCACTCACTGCCATGACTAGAAAAGGAGCCAATCCTTCAAAATGGTCTCCCGAGGCCATTGCCGCTTTTCAAGCTCTTAAGGAAGCCTTTCTAAAGAAACCTTGCCTTTGTCACCCGGACTCACAACAACCATTCATTGTGGAGATCGACGCCTCTGATGTTGGGGTGGGAACAATGCTTAGCCAACATAGTGACAGTCATACTCTACATCCTTGTTTTTTTTTCTCAAGGTGATTTTCACCTGCTGAGAGGAACTATAGCATTGGAGATGAAGAGCTGCTGGCTATCAAGCTCACCTTCGAAGAGTGGCGCCCTTGGCTAGAGGGAGTATAGCACCAGATAACTGTATTTACAGATCACAAAAATTTAGAATATCTGCATCATGCGCAATGACTCAACCATCGACAAGCCTGATAGTCACTCTTTTTCAATCAGTTTGACTTCATACTCAAATACCGTCCTGCTGACAAAAACACAAGGGCAGAAGCCCTCTCACATTCATTCACGCCAGAAGATGTTCCAGATGCACCTCGCCACATCATCAATCCAGAGAAGATAGTGCTGGCTGCTAATCATGCTGTGGCAGCGGGGAAAACCATAGTCCCTCAGATCCTGAGGAAGAAACTTCTAACGTGTGCACATGATTCTCGTCTAGCTGGACATCCCAGGCAAGCCCGTACGTTAGCCACTCTGGAACAATACTATTGGTGGCTTTCCATGAAGGAGGACGTAAGATGTACGTTGAATCATGCGGCACCGCGACCAGACAAAAGCCCCCATCTGGTCGCCCTTGGGATCTTCTACAGCCTTTGCCAGCACCTGAGAAACCCTGGACACACATCACGACAGACTTCTTGGTTGACCTGCCTCTTTCCAGCGGAAACAACACTATATGGGTAACGGTAGATCGCTTCTCAATGATGGTGCACTTCGTGGCACTGCCTGGACTACCATCAGCCCCAGAATTGGCTAAGCTTTTCATTCAGCATATTTTCTACCTCCATGGTATACCCAAGCACATACTGTCAGATAGAGGCGTGCAATTCATGGTCAAGTTCTGGCAAGCTCTTTGCAAGAAGTTGGACATTTCTCTAGATCTAACGTCAGCATACCACCCTCAATTGAATGGTCAAACGAAAAGAACAAATAGAACTCTCAAGCAATTCTTGCACTCATACGTCAACTCAAGACAGAGCGATTGGGCAGAACTACTTCCATGGGCGCTCAAGGCACCTTCGCTGGCTTGAGTGCCCAAATGGGACGTACAGGCGGTGCGAGCTCATCATGCCAAAAAAATTGCACCAGCAGGCAACTGGAAGATTGCCAAAGCGGCGGAGCCAGGGCCGGGGGGGGGGGGGGGGGGGCAGCAGCTTCCATAACTTTCCTGCATGTGGAGCAGCTCCGGCTCGCCTGCCTGCCTGCCTCCCTCCGTTCTGCTAGTCACTGCCTCCCCAGCACCATCTTGCAGCTTGTGATGTCACCCCTGACCCTTGAGCGCCCAAACGCCAGTGAAGGTGCATGAACGCACGTCCAGTTTGGGCGCTCAAGCAGCAAAGGCGCATGAGCGCACACCGTGACCTGAGCGCCCGGATAGACCTCCGAGGTCACTGCAGTGAGTCCCCTCTGTTCCAGCTCACATGGTGTGGGATGGAGAACAGTGGAATCTTCTTTACCTCCTTAACAGTGGAATCTTCTTTACCTCCTGATCTAACCTAACAAAGGGAGTCCCCAAATTCCCATGCACCAGGGTTAATCAGGGCTCTCGCAGAAAAGAATACCAAAAATCAAGAGTCCAAAATCCATAAAGAACCCTGATTCCATGTACTGGTAAGCACTTGCATCCTTCCAATTAGGGTAAGGATCCAGACCGGGAGGCCTAGTACCCTACAAAGGGAAGAAAAGTGCAACTTAAAGCTCTTATGCCTCTGAACTCTAATTCAAATGTCACACTAAGCTATGCGGCAGGTTGCTTTATACTTCCTGGGGCATGGCTATTCCAGCAACCTCTGTGGAGGAGCTGTTCCAAAATGGCACACCCCTCCCTCTGCTACCTATCTCTAATCTAGCTCAAAAAGGACTTAGAACTAGGGCCAAACTCATAATGAATCCCAAAGGGCCATTACACCTTGTGATAACTCGAGCAGTAGTGGCTTGGGGACAGCCAGAGGAAAATAGGAGGCAGATTCTGGGTGTTCGTTAAGTACAGTTTATTTACAGAGAAAACAAAGGAAAATACAGTGCACAGCCAAACAAAACAACTTACAGGCCGATATAGATAAACCTGCAGGAGAGCCGGCGAGCGCCCAGGCCACTCTACTGGGTGCGCGATTCACTAAACCAAGGCATGCAAATGAGAGCCCACGGTAAAAGGAGGCGCTAGGGACACTAGAGTGTCCCTAGCACCTCCTTTTTGACAGAAGCGGCGGCTGTCAGTGGGTTTGACAGCCGACACTCAATTTTTCCGGTGTTGGTTCTCGAGCCCGCTGACAGTCACAGATTCGGAAAACGGACGCCGGCAAAATTGAGCATCTGTCTTCCAACCTGCAGGCCGTGGGCAGATTTAAATTTTTTTTTTTAACTTTTGGGGCCTCCGACTTAATATCGCTATGATATTAATTTGGAGGGTATACAGGAAAGCAGTTTTTTTCTGCTTTTCTGTACACTTCCCTGTGCTAGCCGAAATTAAAATGTGCGGCTTGGCTGCACATTTTACTTTCTGGATTGCGCAGGAATGACTAATAGGCCCATCAACATGCATTTGCATGTTGCGGGCGCTATTAGTTTCGGGGGGGTTGGCCGCGCGTTTTTGACGTGCTATTACCCCTTACTGTATAAGGGGTAGAAATAGCTCATCGAAAACGAACGGCCAAACGCGGGCTAACAGTGTGCTCTGCCGGAGCGCACTTTACTGTATCGGCCTGTTAGGTACCTCACCTCGGATTCAGGCAAGTTCCAAACTTAAAACTAGCAGATCTTTACAATTGTCACTCTCAAACTTTAAACATAGTAGGTCTTCTCATATAGTAGGACTCTCTCTCCTCCCCAGGGCCCGCTTAACCCTTTTAGACCCTGAGGTCTTATATGCTGGTGAAAGGCTCCTCACTTCACCCAGAATTCCCTGAGGGTCTCAGTCTTAAGGAGGATCAGGTGAGACTGGTGTGCCCGGTCTCTTAAGGTGTTCTGAGGGAGTTTTCTGAATAATTCCTCACACACCACTATAATTGTTTTACATAACTGATGGCTGGACATCCCAGAAAATAAAAGGTAACTAAATGATTTAAACCTGTTTGAATTCTGTGGGACTCTAAGGTGACTTAAAGATCAAACGCGGGTCAGATTTCATGGAGGAGTACTAGATGACTCCTTGACTAGTTCAAGAGAAGTCATTACCCCCTGGCCTCTAACTGGGCCTACTTCACTATCTGCATGACTCACATTTCCAAACCCACCAAATAAATCAGAGAGACTGTGTTACACCTGTCGATTGCAGATGGCTGCGACCGCTGTTGCTCACCTCTTTCTTCATATCCCTGACTCCACTGGGAAGACTTGCGGCCTTAGCCAGCCATCACCGGCCTGCCTACTGCTCCCAGGCCTCCCAGGGCGGCACGGATGCCGCCGACCACCATCTTGCTGTCGGAATCACTTAGGCGCGCGCGTGAACATGGGCCAGTCTTAAGCATGTTATGACGGAAACCTCGGGGGAGTCCCCTCCGGATGACGTCAATCATCCTGCACATTTAAGCCGGCTGGCCCTGCCTACCTACAACTTGCCATAATGTTAATAGTTTACAATTTAACTAAATTGAGGAAGGTTAAACTTTCAATCAACCCACAACTTAAAAAGCAGCAAAGTTCAGGAATAATGCAGGCTGAAATTTGGTCTTTATTTTATATCAAATAAAAGTTTCTGTTTACTGGGCACTGTAGGTTTGTGAAACATGAAAAGTGTTGTGGATGATTCATCCAGGTGGTAGCTTCAGGCTGTAAGTGATGTTGCCAAGACGTCGGAGGATTGGAAATGGTCCAACATAGCGAGGAACAAATCGAGTGGAGGGTAACTTCAGTCTCAGGTGCTTAGTGGATAACCAGACTTTGTTACCAGGTTGAAAGATAGGCGATTTGGAATGGTGAGCGTTATTAAACCTTTTGGCTCGATCACTCGCTTTGAGTGGCATTTCTTTCGTCTGAGTCCATAATTGATGGAAATCATCAGCAGTGGATTGAGCTGCTGGGGACGTCACTGAGAGCTTCAGTGGAAGTGACAGTGGTGGTTAATGTCTATATACCACTTCAAAAGATGTTTATCCAGTGGATGAAGTTGGATAAGAATTAATGGCGAATTCAGCCCATGGTAACAGTTCGGCCCAGTTATTCTGATGGCAACTCACATAGGCCCGAATGAACTGTTTCAGGGTTCTATTCATCCGTTCTGTTCGGCCATTTGATTGAGGATGATAGGCAGATGTATAATCTAGAGAGATGTCGAAGAGCTTGCACAAAGCTTTCCAGAATTTTACCATTAACTGTGATCCGCGATCCAAGACTATGTGCTTCGGTAGGCCATGAAGGTGAAAGATGTGGGTTATGAAGAGCTTCGCAAGCTCCAAGGCTGAAGGTAAGCTAGGCAGCGCCATGAAGTGGGCCATCTTGCTGAAGCGGTCGACTGTGACCCAAATGGTATTCCTACCTCCAGAGAGGGGAAGATCAACTACAAAGTCAGTAGTGATATGCATCCAGGGCTGTTCTGGAGCTGAAAGCGGTTACAGCAATCCCCAAGGTTGGCCAGAAGTAGGTTTGTGCTTGGCACAGTTGGTACAAGATGCTACATAGGAGAGTGTATCTTCCTTGATAGTTGGCCACCAATAATACTTCTGGAGCTTCAGCAGGGTATGGAGTTGACCAGGATGGCCAGCCAGCTTGGAATCGTGCGCCCAAAAGAGCACTTTCTTCCTGTGATGTTTAGGCACGATGGTCTTACCAGCGGGCACAGTATGAGTAGCCGTCAAGAAGACTTTCTTCGGTTCTATAATATGCTAAGGTTCTTCTGGAACATCCTCCGAGAGAAAGGAGCATGATAAGGCATCAGCTCTGGTATTCTTGTCTCCGGGGTGATATTTGAGCACGAAGTCAAAACGGTTAAAAAATAAGGACCATCTGGCTCGTCTATGGTTAAGTCGTTACGCACGGCGGAGATACTCTAGATTTTTATGGTCCTTAAACCCTGTAATCTGATATTGAGCGCCTTCGAGCCAAGGCCGCCGTTCCTCAAATGCTAACTTAATAGCCAGGAGCTCTTTATCTCCAATCCCATAGTTCTTCTCTGCCGGAGAGAAACGTCGCAAGAAGAAGGAGCAGGGATGTAAGGATTTGGATTCTCCAGTTTGGCTCAATACAGCTCCCACACCAACATCAGAAGCATCGACCTCCACGATGAATGGCTTGTCGGGGTCTGGATGATGCAGGCATGGTTCGGTGGAAAAGACAGTCTTTAAATCCTCGAACACGGATATGGCCTCCGCAGACCATTTAGAAGTGTTGGCCCCTTTCTGGGTCATAGCAGTTAAGGGCACAGTTAAAGAAGAGTAGTTCTTTATGAAGCTTCTATAGTAATTAGTGAACCCCAAAAATCATCTCAGGGCCTTCAGGCTGGTAGGTTGGGCCCAGTTTTTAATACTCTCTAATTTTTGGGGATCCATCTGGAAACCATCTTTAGACACAATGTAGTCAAGAAAAGGCACAGAGTCCTTATGGAATTCGCACTTGGATAGCATGATGTAGACCCGATGTTCTTGGAATCTTCGTAGTACTTGTTTGACGTCCTCTAGATTAGTAGACAAGTCCTCAGAAAATATCAGGATATCATCTAGGTACACTACGACACTCTTGTACAACAGGTCCCGCAATATGTCATTCATCATGTTCTGGAACACAGCGGGTGTGTTGCACAGGCCGAAGTGCATTACTAAGTACTCGAAATGACCATCTCGAGTATTGAAGGCTGTTTTCCATTCATCGCCACTGCGAATGCGAACCAAGTTATAGGACCCCTTCAGGTCAAGTTTCGAGAATATGGCAGCTTGAAGCCGGTCGAACAGCTCTGAGATTAAAGGCAGGGGATATCGATCTTTGATCGTGATCTTGTTCAGACCTCGATAGTCGATACAAGGACATAAGGTACCGTCCTTCTTCCCCACAAAGAAGAAGCCTGCGCCGGCTGGAGACTTTGATGGTCTAATAAATCCTTTCTGTAAATTCTCCTCGATGTACTCAGACATAGCCTTATTCTCTATTGCAGAGAGTGGATAGACATGTCCTTTAGGAGGTTCAGTGTTCGGTTTCAGCCTTATGGCACAGTCGTAAGATCTGTGTGGAGGAAGGATGTCAGCAGCGATCTGTGTGGAGGAAGGATGTCATCAACGAATTATGCGTATTGAGGCGTATTGAGCGAATGATGCATAATGATGCGTATTGAGTCCTGGCATCACTGGAATTGTAGGCATGCAGAGGACAGGAGAAAATTCCTTAAGGCCCTTGCCATGACAACCTGGGCCCCAGCGGGAGAGTTCCAAGGTGGCCCAGTCAAATTGAGGCTGATGCGTTTGCAACCAGGGTAACCCCAGAACGATAGGTTGCATGGCATTCTCTAACACAAAGAAGGAAATTGACTCAGTATGGAGGGCTCCGGTATGGAGGGTTACTGGTTCAGTGCGATGGATCACATCACCCGGCAAAGGCTCTCCATGGATAGATGATAAGAGCAGTGGAATCTTCAAAGTGACGAGGGGAATCCTCAAATGTTCCACTAGGCGTCGAAGTATAAAGTTGCCTCCTGCCCCTGAATCCACCAGGGCAAGAGTTTGAATTTTGGACAGTCCGCAGATCAGGGAGACTGGGAGAGAGAGAGGAGGAGAGGGCGTAGTAAGGCCTAAGAACAGTCCTCCTGCAGGACTTAGGCTCGTCCATTTCCCGGACGAATTGAGCATGTTGGGACATCGTGACCAGCTTGTCCACAGTACATACACAGGCCATGCCTCTTCTGAAGTCTTCTCTCTTGTGAAGTCAGGTGACTGTGACCAAGTTGCATCGGTTCCTCTCCACTGGCGACAGGTATTGCTGGAATCATCTGAAGTGCAGGTTTAGCACGAACCTCCTTCTGAACCGGACCTTTACTGGGCTTGAGTTCTTTCACCTTATCATGAAGCCGGTGTTCAATTCTAGTGGCCAAAGCCACAAGTTCATCCAGCTAGTCAGGTGTTTTACGAGTGGCCAGGTCATCTTTCAAGTGAGTATCTAGTCCTCTGAAGTAGAGGGTTTTCAGACATTTAGAATCCCAGCATAATTCGGTAGCAAGAGTCTTGAATTCTATTGCAAAGTCAGCCAGTGGTCGGTTGCTTTGCTTCAGGTCCACCAGAGCAGTACCAGCAACAGTCACTCGAGCAGGATAATCAAAAATGGATTTAAACAAATCCAAAACTCTGTCAATATCCTGCAGAATTGGATCCTTATGTTCCCACAGCATTGAGGCCCAAGACAAGGCCCTTCCATCAAGATAACATAGAATATAAGTAGTCTTGGCGTAGGCTGTGGGGAAGTGAGAAGGCTGTAATGCAAAATGCATGCAGCATTGGTTTAGGAAACCTCTAGTTCTTTGAATCTCTCCAGAGAAATGAACTGGAGAAGCCAGAGGTACCATAGTCTTTATAATTACTTCAGGTAACTGACCTTCATTACTGGAAGCAGCACTTTGATTCTTCTGTGCGTGCAGCTGATGAAACGCAGAATATATTTTTCTGTATATTTTTTTTGTATATTTTCGTATATTTATATTCTGTACTCTTGCACCCCCTCTTTATCTGCACTACTGCACTTTACTTAACCTTATACTCTTTTTCAATTAAACCTATTTAACCTGCGTTACTTAGAAGTTTCCGTTCCTCTCGTTTTCTCTCCTATCTTTCGTTGGGGTCCTTTCTCAACCCCCAGTTACTCTTAGTTCTCCCCCTTCCCCCACCCTGTTATTTGTAATTTCCACCTTTTGTTATCATGTAAACCGATATGATGTGTATTTTAATGTCGGTATAGAAAAACTGTTAAATAAATAAGTAAATAAATAAGTGAGTTTCTCCAATGTGTCCTGTTGTTCAGCAATGCGCAGGGCCAGGCCGGAAATGGCCTGCAAGGCATTGAACTGTGCCGGATCCATGAAGTTAGCAATCTGTTATAATTAGTGAGGTTTGGGTGGACCCTTGGACACTGTGGCAGCTGACCACGCCCATGGGGGGAAGTCCCGTGAGGGGCCACAGGTCAGGCTCAGCTCTGGACACACAAACACAGATAGTTCTTTATTTAGACAGTTTGAGAAACCACCAGAGGTGGCAGTAGTGAGTAGATGTTGTAGTCCAGCTGGACTAGTATTCCCCAGGTGCTGGAACAGTGGTTCCTCCGGTAACAGTGCTGTAGTGGAGAGAACTGAGAAAGTGAGTACAATAGAACATTCACAGAGTCCCAATTAGGGAGAAGCCCGGAGATTGGGAGAGCTGGCCCTCGAGGAGCGAGTACCAGATCCCTGGAGGTAGAGAGACTTGTTGGCAAAGTACTCCCACAGCGGTTCCACGTAGGAGATGGCACTGGCACTGGAACGGGGGCAGGCCCTCGAGGAGCGAGTACCTGGTTCCAGGGAGTCAGCTCTGAGGAGTAGATGATAGTACTCACTGATGGTGTCTGTAGCAAATTCTTCCAAGTAGAAGAGGAGATAGATGCAGGCAGCGAGTCAGGGAACATGGGCCCTCGAGGAGCGAGTACCGGTTACCTGATAGTGACCTGTAAGAAACAATGAGGCCCCCGAGGAGCGGGTACCCCGTTAGCAGAAAGAGTCCAATAGGAGTTGGAAGGCAGAGTAGCTGGGTACGGAGAGCGAATCCCATCCATAAGATCACCCTTGCTAACTCAATGGATAGCAATAAACAGTAGGCTTAAATATCTGAGCAGCGTGACGTCATCACAGGGGGACGCCCCTGAGGAACGCGCCAATGAGGAAATAAGAATGAGGGCCGCGCGGTGCGTGCGCCCTAAGGTACCTGAAAAGCATGGCGGGAGGCAGCACCCAAGCCGGTCTGGGGATGCCAGAGAGGACGGCAGGCGGACGCCGCGGCAGCCAGGCATCTGTCAACAGGAGGAGGAGCCGCAAGAAAGGAAAGGTAGGTGGAGTGAAGCCGTCGGGCAGCGACAGTCGCAACACTCTGTCTCCCACCACATGCTCTCCCACAGTCTTGCTCCCCTTTCCCCCACTCCTCAGCACTCTTGGTCCCCTCTCCTCTCCAAGACACCCCACTCCCCAGGAATCTTAATCCCTAGACCCCTCTCCCCACCCAGACCCTCCACTCCCCATCAGTCTTTCTTTCCAGACCTGTCTCCCATCCCAGAAACCCCTTTCCCCAGAAGTCTTGCTCAACAGGCCCTCCCTTCCTAGACCTCCACTTCCCAGCAGTCTTGCTCCCCAGCCTCCTTTCCCCTCCCAAACCCCCTACTCCCAGCAATCTTGTTCCTCACCCACCCTTCACTCACTGCAAGTGACAGAGGCATGATTTCCTGAATGCTGCATTCAGGCACCGACAGACAGGCGGGAGGAAGCAGCCCGCACTGCAAGACCACAATCCGATGTTGCCAACCTTGCTTATTTCCCACGAGTTTGGGGGTTTTTTTTCTAGTGATTCACTTTTTTTTTTTTTTTTTAATTCACAGATTACTTATTATTGCGTGTTTTTTTTCTGTCAATCGCTTTTTTTTGGACTTGGTAGGTGGGACTTGAGCCCAGCTGTCCCTGTGATTGGCTGCTGCTGCTGATGAGGGCTGTCCACTGTCAGAGGAGCACATGGGCAGATAGGCACTGACAGCAAGCAACAGTGTCTGGTGATCAAGGAACATAAGGAATTGCCATACTGGGTCAGGCCAAGGGTCCATCAAGCCCAGCATCCTGTTTCCAACAGAGGCCAAACCTGGACACAAGAACCTGGCAATTACCCAGGAAGATTTTATGCAGCACAGCAGGCTTGAATGCTGAAGGGAATGAAGCCCTTAACTGGCAACAATAAAAAAGAAGAGGTACCTGGAGGGGGAGGGAGAGGGAATGTGTGTGAGGGGTCCAGGCATGTGCTTGGGGGGGGGGGGGGGATGAGTGTGAGGGGCCCAGGCATCCAGATAATATCACTTTATTAGATTTATGGCGAATGATCTCGAAGCTCGATAAAAATATTACTGTGATGAATAGCACTTTATCTTCTGTGATAAATGATAATAGATTGGCCTTAGGAGAACAAAAGAAAAAGATTGAAAATTGTGAAAAAGATATAATGGGATTGAATGCTAAGGTGCAATTAATTTCTAATTCTGAAAATGTGTTTATGAGAGACAGTTTAACCTTACATAGGGAAATTGAATTTACTGAAAATATATTGAGAGTTAAAAATTTGAGATGGTTAAACTTCCCTATATCACGGTTGCTGTCTCCTTTAGAGATGTTCAAGAAATTCTTAAAGGAGGTATTGAATTATGAGGAAAAGGATATACCTAGACTTTCTAAGATATATTATTTTCCAAAAAAGGTTGTGACTAATACTGTAGAGAAAAGGGATAATTTAAATGATGTAACTTTAGGTGTAACAACATTTCTAGAAGAGTCAATAGATTTAATAGAAAACAGGGCAACTTTATTTGTGTCTTTTATTGCAGAACAGGATAAAGATGTTTTATTCAAAAAAATTTTCCTAAATAGAAATGTTCCCTTTTGCGGTCAGAAAATCCAAATATTCCCTGATGTTGAACGAGCCACCCAGGCTAGAAAGAAATATTTTCTTTTCTTGAAGCCTAGAGTGGTGGCTCTGGGTGCGACTTTTTTCTTGAAATTCCCTTGTTCTTGTTTTATTAATTACCGAGGGAAAAAGTTTGGATTTAGTGATCCGACACATTTGGAAACATTTCTAAAAGATAAAAGTCAAGCTTCGATCTTAGAGACAGGCGTCCAAAATGAATAAGTACTTCACTTCCTCTAAATATTATGTGTTAAACTATTTGTATACATATAGTTATATTGGATAATCCCCCAATTATGGTTATGCCAAATATGAAATTTAATATGTAATGTATTATTTGACTTTTAATTTACCCATTTGGACATAAGATTTATGTTCTTTTTTCATGATTGTATCAATGAGAAAATTAATAAAGTATAAATTTTAAAAAAACAATAAAAAAGAAGAGGTACCTGGAGGGGGAGGGAGAGGGAATGAGTGTGAGGGGTCCAGGCATGTGCTTGGGGGGGGGGTGGATGAGTGTGAGGGGTCCAGGCATGTGCTTGGGGGGGGGAATGAGTGTAAGGGGTCCAGGCATGTGCTGGGGGGGATGAGTGTAAGGGGTCCAGGCATGTGCTTGGGGGGGGGGATGAGTGTGAGGGGTCAAGGCATGTGCTTGGGGGGGGGGGGTGAGTGTGAGGGGTCCAGACATGTGCTTGTTGGGGGGGGGGGGGAATGAGTGTGAAGTGTCATTGTTTGTTGTTTTTTTCACTTTGAAGTAGCTACAGAGTTCAGTGGCTGAGACTAGAATGGTGGTGCACCAGTCAGCCATACAAATGGCCTGTATGGAAGGGTGGCTAGATAGAAGCCATTAATGAATAATGAATTGTGAGTTTAAAAATTTACTTTTAGCGCATACTGTCTATGTAATGTAATCCACAAAAATCTGATTGATATTTTAGGGAGTTAAATATTATTACAAGCCACTGTATTTCCTCCATTACACTCACAAAAGTATTTTTTAAAGTGTTTTCTGTGTATAAATACTTTCTAATAAAAGTAGGGAGCACTGAGAGGAGAGGATTATCTTGCTGGTGGCTGAAAGGAATCAGTAAGTTTTGCTTGGTAAATTTTTTTTTATAGTATTGGGCAGAAGTAAACTGTTGGGGTATATTATTTTGTGTGTTTGTGCTTTTTAACAGTCAGAAAGTTAATAAACAGAAGTTAGTGTGTTTATTGTTAATAGTCAGTAAGGCAGCTAATAAGCAGAAGTTAGTGTGTTTCTCGAGAAATGGAGCAATTTTAGATCTAATTCTCAGTGGAGCACAGGATTTGATAAGAGAGGTAATGATGGTAGGGCCACTTGACAATAGTGATCATAATATGATCAAAGTTGAATTAATAACTGGAAGAGGGGACAGTAAGCAAATCCATGGCTCTAGTGCTAAACTTTCAAAAGGGAAACTTTGATAAAATGAGAAAAATAGAAAAAACTGAAATGAGCAGCTACAAAGATAAAATGTGTAAGAGGCATGGACATTGTTAAAAAAATACCATCCTAGAAGCACAGTCCAGATGTATTTCACACATTAAGAAAGGTGGAAGGAAGGCAAAACATTTACTGGCATGGTTAAAAGTTGAGATGAATAGGATAAAGCATAAGCATTGGCAAGTGAAATGTAAGACATTAATAAGACAGGCTAAGAGAGAATTTGAAAAGAAGTTGGCCGTAGAGGCAAAAACTCACAGTAAAACTTTTTAAAATATATCCAAAGCAGAAAGCCTGCGAGTGAGTCAGTTGGCCGTTAGATGATCGAGGGGTTAAAGGGGCACTTAGAGAAGATAAGGCCATTGTGGAAAGATTAAACAATTTCTTTACTTCAGTGTTTACTGAAGAGGATGCTGGGGAGATACCCATTCTGGAGAAGGTTTTCATGGGTAATGATTCAGATGGACTGAACCAAATCACGGTAAACCTAGAGGATGTGGTAGGTCTGATTGTCAAACTGAACAGTAGTAAATCACCTGGACCGGATGGTATACACCCCAGGGTTCTGAAGGAACCTAAAAATAAAATTTCAGATCTATTAATAAAAATTTGTAACCTATCATTAAAATTATCCATTGTACCTGAAGGCTGGAGGGTGGCTAATGTAACCCCAATATTAAAAAAAGGGCTCCAGGGGCGATCCGAGAAACTACAGACCAGTTAGCCTGACTTCAGTGCCAGGAAAATCACAGAACATATAGAAAAACATGTTTTAATGGAACAAAATCAGCAAGGCTTTACCCAAGGCAAGTCTTGCTTCACAAACCTGCTTCATTTTTTTGAAGGGGTTAATAAACATGTAGATAAAGGTGAATCTGTAGATGTAGCGTATTTGGATTTTCAGGAGGCATTTGACAAAGTTCCTTATGAGAGACTTATAGGAAAAGTAAAAAGTCATGGGATAGGTGGTGATGTCCTTTCGTTTGTTACAAACTGGTTAAAAGACAGGAAACAGATAGTAGGAATAAATGGACAGCTTTCTCAGTGGGGTGCCTCAGGGATCTGTACTGGGACCTGTGCTTTTCAATATATTTATAAATGATCTGGAAAGGAATATGATGAGTGAGGTAAGCAAATTTGCAGATGATACAAAATTATTCAGTGTGATAAATTACAGGAAGACCTTGTGAGACTAGAAAATTGGGCATTCAAATGGCAGATGAAATTTAATGTGGACAAGTGCAATGTGTTGCATATAGGGAAACATAACCCTTGCTATAGTTACACAATATTAGGTTCCACATTAGTAGCTACCACCCAGGAAAGAGATCTAGGCGTCATAGTGGATAACACATTGAAATCGTCGGTTCAGTGTGCTGCGACAGTCAAAAAAGCAAACAGAATATTGGGAATTATTAGAAAGGGAATGGTGAATAAAACGGAAAATGTCATAATGCCTTTATATCACTCCATGGTGAGACCTCACCTTGAATACTTTGTACAATTCTGGTCACCACATCCCAAAAAAGATATAGTTATGATGGAGAAAGTACAGAGAAGGGCAACCAAAATGATAAAGGGGATGGAACAGCTCCTCTCTGAGGAAAGACTAAAGAGGTTAGTAGAGATGTGAATCGTGTCCTCGATCGTCTTAACGATCGATTTCGGCTGGGAGGGGGAGGGAATCGTATTGTTGCCGTTTGGGTGTGTAAACTATCGTGAAAAATCGTTAAAATCGTGAGCCGGCACACTAAACCCCCCTAAAACCCACCCCGACCCTTTTAAATTAAATCCCCCACCCTCCCGAACCCCCCCCCAAATGCTTTAAATTACCTGGAGATCCGGCGGTGGTCTAGAACGGCGGCGGTCCGGAACGGCCCCCTCAATAGAATCGTGTTGTCTTCAGCCGGCGCCATTTTTCAAAATGGCCGCCGCAAAATGGCGGCGGCCATAGACAAAAACGATTCGACGCAGGAGGTCATTCCGGACCCCCGCTGGACTTTTGGCAAGTCTTGTGGGGGTCAGGAGGCCCCCCCAAGCTGGCCAAAATTTTCCTGGGAGTCCAGCGGGGTTCCGGGAGCGATTTCTTGCCGCAAATTGTTTTCGTACGGAAAATGGCGCCGGCAGGAGATCGAATGCAGGAGGTCGTTCAGCGGCGAACCCCCGCTGAACGACCTCCTGCAGTCGATCTCCTGCCGGCGCCATTTTCCGTACGAAAACAATTCGCGGCAAGAAATCGCTCCCGGAACCCCGCTGGACTCCCAGGAAAATTTTGGCCAGCTTGGGGGGGCCTCCTGACCCCCACAAGACTTGCCAAAAGTCCAGCGGGGGTCCGGAACGACCTCCTGCGTCGAATCGTTTTTGTCTATGGCCGTCGCCATATTGTGGCGGCCATTTTGAAAAATGGCGCCGGCTGAAGACAACACGATTCTATTGAGGGGCCGTTCCGGACCGCCGCCGTTCTGGACCACCGCCGGATCCCCAGGTAATTTAAAGCATTGGGGGGGGGGGGTTCGGGGGGGGGGGGGATTTAATTTAAAGGGTCGGGGGTGGGTTTTAGGGGGTTTTAGTGTGCCGGTTTTCCTGCCCTCCCCCTTCCCCCGATTTACGATTTTTTAACGATAAATCGGGGGAATTGGTATTGTATCGTGGCCCTAACGATTTTTTGACGATTTAAAATATATCGGATGATATTTTAAATCGTCAAAAAACGATTCACATCCCTAGAGGTTAGGACTGTTCAGCTTGGAGAAGAGGCAGCTGAGGGGGGATATGATAGAGGTGTTTAAAATCATGAGAGGTCTAGAACAGGTAAAAGTGAATTGGTTATTTAATCTTTCAGATAATAGAAGGACTCTGGGGCACTCCATGAAGTTAGCATGTAGCATATTTAAAACTAATCGGAGAAAGTTCTTTTTTCACTCAACGCACAAACTCTGGAATTTGTTGCCAGGGGATGTGGTTAGTGCAGTTAGTGTAGCTGGGTTTAAAAAAGGTTTGGATAAGTTCTTGGAGAATCCATTACCTGCTATTGTCTTAGAAAATAGCCATTGCTATTACTATCAACAGTAGTATGGAATAGACTTAGTTTTTGGGTACTTGCCAGGTTCTTATGGCCTGAATTGGCCATTGTTGGAAACAGGATGCTGGGCTTGATGGACCCTTGGTCTGACCCAGTATGGCATGTTCTTATATTCTTAGTTTTAATCTCATGTGTTTTGGGCTTTTTTTGGGCTTGGTTTTTTTTGGAAAATAGTGCTTGTTCTTTCATGAAAACCTGTTAACCCTGCTGTGATCCTTCCATTTTTCAGGAGCAGGGAGGTGAATGAGGGGATCGTGGTAGTACCTCTCGGGGATGAGCAGCATTCAGGAAATCATGTGTTGTTCCACTGCTACCAATGAGGCTTCTTCAGTTTTTGGCAGCACCCAGATTCCAATGCCTATGAGTCGAAAAGCAGCACGGCTCCGCCAGTATCATCAGCATGGCCGGTGGGCTGCTCTGCTTTTCCACTGACTGAGGCCTATCATGATGGCGGTGCTATAGTGCCTTTTTGGTAGCGGTGCCTATGGCCAAGGCCATATTGGCCAAGGCCATATTGGCCATAGGCACGCTATGGCACTGATGAGAAGGACAAAGAGAAGGTTTGCAGCAGCAGAGGGATTTGGCCTTTATTGCCATGCTGGAATAGCTGAATGGGTTTGGATTTTGTAGTGCCGATTACATTGCAGGAATTCTTGCTTTATAGTCATGCATTGCATCATCTGTTGTTCTGTTGCTTTGTCCATTAGTGCAAACCTGCTGGCACTTACCAACTGTGTCTAGGTCTGTATGCTTTTCAGTTTGGTTTACAGATCGGCTGTTGTTTGTACTGAACAAGGAGCATATTTGAGTTCTTATTTCTCTAGAGTTTATAAACCATTTAATTTCTCTTCTACTCTCAATGCTCTTTTGTTTTTTAAGTAAGCAAGTCCATGGTTTGCAACTGGATGTGATTTACTTTCTTTCTTGTAAGATCGCTTTCTCCTTGGAAGTATTTTTTGTTGAATGATCTTCTTTAAAAGCATCCTCATCTGTTTAGCACATTGTTCCCACTGCCAGAGCTTAGTGAATTTACGTCTGGAAAGACTAGAAACTTCTCACAGGGCTCAGGGCAGTACCTTCTCTCCTCTCAAACAGAAGCAGTTCAGACACATGAAATATGCTATCAGGTCATCTCCACTGGAAACAGAAAACATGACGGCAAATAAAGGCCATATGGGCTATCTATTCTGCTAATCCACACCATCTGCTCACATTAATAATCCCTTCCTTTCCCTCAGAGATCCTTTGTGCATGCCCAATGCTTTTGGAATTCTGAAAGACAGGATACAAAAATGAAATGAAATGAAAATACTGTCCTGGTCGCCACCATCTCCAAAAGGATCCTGTTCTATGCATCCATCAATCTTTCTGTAAAAAAATATTGTTTAGACCCCTCCTGAGTCTACTCCATCTTTTCACACTTATCCCATGACCTCTTCTCCGAGAATGCAAGGAAAGAGGTCTGCCTCATGTACATTCATGTCTTGGAGGTATCTTTCTATCATATCTCCCCCTTTCCCTCCTTTCTTTCAGGTTATACATGTTTAGTTCTTTAAGTCTGTACCCATATGCTTTCTGATAAAGATCATTGACTATTTTAGTAGCCACCCTCTGAACCAACTCCATCCTTTTGAAGGTATAGTCTCCAGAATTTTACAGAGTATTCCAAATGAGTTCTCACCAGAGACTTTTATAGAGATATTATCACCTTTTTTCCTGCTGGTTATTCCTTTCCTTATATGCAGGCAAGCATCCTTCTGGCTTTTGCAATTGCCTTATCCACATGTTTGGCCACCTTAAGATCATCAGATATGATCACCCCCCAGATTCCACTCTTGTTTTAAGTACAAAAGAACTTCACCCCGTATTTTGTAACCCAAATGCAGGACCTTGCATTTTTTAACATTAAATATCAGCGGCCACATGGTCTAGACCATTACTCAAGATTCACTAGATTCATCATCATGTTTTCTACACCTTCCATAGAGTCCATCCTGTTGCAGATTTTGATATCATCTACATAAAAGACAAACTTTTTCCGAAAGTCTTTTCACAATATCACTTACTAAAATGTTGAACAGAACTGGGCTGAGGACTGATCTCTGGTACACCACTCTTTTCTGAAAGTCAGCTTCATTACCACTACCCTTTGTCACCCCCTACTTAAACAGTTTCTAACCCAGTCAGTCATTTTATAGCCCATAGGGGTGTGCATTCGTTTTGAACGCATATGTAAAACGCAACTTTTTTTTTTTTTAACTTAAAAAAGTGATGAGGCGCAACGATCGCGATTTCCAACTTATTCAACATAGCTATGTTGAATAAGTTGTAAATCGCGATCGTTGATCCTAAATAAACACTTAAACCCCCACCCTCCTGACCCCCCCAAGACTTACCAAAACTCCCTGGTGGTCCAACGGGGGGTCCGGGAGCGGAGGCGCGGTGAATCACGTGACATCGGCGTCACTCCGACGTGACGCGGACGTCACGTGGTCCACCGCGCCTCCACTCCGAGACCCCCGTTGGACCCAACCGGAACTTTTGGCCAGCTTGGGGGGGTCAGGAGGCCCCCCCAAGCCGGCCAAAAGTTACGGTTGGGTCCAACGGGGGTCCCGGAGCGGAGGCGCGGTGAATCACGTGACGTCCGCGTCACTCCGACGTGACGCCGACGTCACGTGCTCCTCACAAAGGAATAGAGGAATGGCTTCCTGACTCCCCGCTGGACCACCAGGGAGTTTTGGTAAGTCTTGGGGGGGGATTAAGGAGGGTGAGGGGTTTAAATTTTTATTTAGGGAACCGGTGCACGTATGGACATAGCCTCAACTTATGGAATTCTACATATGTCCATATTGACCGAAATTGACCCTCACCTTCGACTTATGGACTTATGAACATAAACTTTTTGTCTGCACATCCCTAATAGCCCATTCCTAGGGGAATCAGTTTGTTTAGAAGTTGCCTGTGATGTTAGCAAGTAAGTAGCACATTTAAAACTAATTGAAGAAAATTATTTTTCATTCAATGCACAATTAAGCTCTGGAATTTGTTCCCAGAGGATGTGGTTAGTGTAGTTAGTGTAGCTGGTTTTAAAAAAGGTTTGGATACGTTCTTGGAGGAGAAGTCCATTAACTAACTGCAATTAATCAAGTTGACTTAGGGAATGGCCTCTGCTATTACTGGCATCAGTAGCATGGGATCTTCTTAGTGTTTAGGTGCTTGCCAG
Source organism: Rhinatrema bivittatum (assembly GCF_901001135.1). NCBI lineage: Eukaryota > Metazoa > Chordata > Amphibia > Gymnophiona > Rhinatrematidae > Rhinatrema > Rhinatrema bivittatum. The sequence goes on along the minus strand of NC_042616.1, from coordinate 407,572,325 downwards.
GTTCTTGTGGCCTGGTTTGGCCTCTGTTGGAAACAGGATGCTGGGCTTGATGGACCCTTGGTCTGACCCAGTAGGGCATTTCTTATGTTCTTAAAAGTCCTTGCTGAAATCCAAGTACATTTCGTTTAGCACTCTCCCCTGATTAGATTTGTCTGACAAGACCTACTTCTGGTACAGGCATGTTGTCTCCAATTCTATATACCACTGGATTCCAGAAACTGCACTATTCTCTGTTTTAGCAGCAATTCCATTAATTTACGCACCACTGAGGTCATATTGACCAGCATGTAATTCCTAGCAACGTCTGTACTTCCTCTTTGGTGAAGAGGAACCGCATCTATCTGTTTCCGGCCCTTTGCACCCACTCCTGATTCTAAAGAAGTGTTGAAAAATTCAGAAAGAGGATTTGCCAGACCTTCTCCAAATCCCCTTCTATTTATTTATTTATTTGCTATTTATAATTTGATTTATATTCCCCTTTTCGGTACTTCAAAGCAGTTTAAAACTCTTGGATGTATCCCATCCTGACCTAGTGCTTTGTCTACTTTTAGCTTTGCTAGCTCCTTAGAAACAGTCTTCAGAACATTTTTTGAGATCCTTCTCACTTTTTCCATTTGTGGCAGTTGTCTATGGTCCTACTGCAAATCCTTCCTAAGAGCCTGATTTTAAAAAGCATACTTAAAATTGGTTTTACATGTATAAATGCGCTTTACCTGTGTAAGGGGGCTTTTGAAAATTGCTACAATATAAGCCATTGAATTGTCCACAGGTTATGGATGTGTAAGTGCACTTTATGCACATAAATGGTTTTTAAAACTTGCTACAATAGTATGTTACATTTACACATGTAACTCCTTTTAAAATCACCTCTTTAACTGGTAATATACATGAGTATATGCTAATTTACAAAGCCTAACATACACACTGTAAATCAGGGTCTGCGAATAAATTTGCATCTGCAAAATAGGGGATGTGCAGGGGAATTCTGGGGTGCTGCCAACATTTACATGAGTAAGTTTCTATTTTATAAGCAAGTTACACATGTAAATTTGTTACCTTACATGCGAACACAGTATTTACTCCTGCTCCATATTTAGAGTAAGTGATTAAGATCTTAAAAGTGAAAAAAATGACTCTGTGAGGGGTCTTGATGAAATGGGAAGACTACAGGCTGAAGAGCCAGGAGGGTCTTCATGAGCTACAAATGGACTGGGCAAATTTGTAAACTAATTGGTAAAACTGGTTAGCTCATTGATGTGCGCATGTTAGAAAATTCCTCAACACATGTAAAAGCCGACTTACTGAGAATAAATGTCTAAATAATGCTCATGTATCCTTTTGAAATATTAAGTAAAAATATATGGATATATCATTTGTGCTCACCTATCCAGCTAAATTCTGACTTATCTGACTAAGTTGCACCTTTGGACATATTTGAACTTATCTGGATAAGTAGTGCTTTTTTTTAGACTTATTTGGCTATCTTATATACCTGGATAAGTCCGAAAAGCATTACATAGACAGACAAGAAGCGCTTTTCAGATTTAACCAGATACATGCTACTACTTGGTCACATAAGTCTGAACTTGCATGTTTGCATGCCTATGTACTAAGATTTTATAAAATATAAAATACTGTAGCAACTTTGTGCGCATTCATATACATGTGTATATGGGCACACGCAAGCAGTTTTGAAAGTAATCCTCTTAGCTTTTTCCATTCAGTTAATAACTCCTTGAGGTACTCCCCCATCTTAACAAAGTTGGTTTTCCAGAGACTCAGCCTCCTCTTCTTATTCTATAGGCATGCAATATATTGCTTCCTCTATATTTGTGATCCTGGCTGGATCAGAAGCTGTGCATGTGCTCAGGATACAAGTTTATTTTCTTAACCTCCCCCTGTCTCAGAAGACCATACATACATATGTACTTGCTATGGTGTTGAATAAGATGTGGAATGTGGACACAAAGTATATGATCGAAGACTATGTCCATGAATGCTGTTACTATAAACCGTTGTGATCTTCTTTTAGAGCGACAGTATATAAAACAACTAAATAAATAAAATATGTGTCTGTAGCAAATCTTTGGGATCACCACTATAGTTCTTAAACCCTTTTCGAGCAAGACGTAGGAGTTAGGTAGAAGAGGGAATGTGCAGCATTCTTAGAACAGCATCTCCACAGAAGTTGCTGGAAAAGCTAGACTCTGCTGGCATAAAAGCAGCTTGCATCCTAGTTAGGGGTGGCATTTTTGGTTAGCAATCAGAAGTGAAGAAGATGTTTGCCTGAGTTGATTTTGTTCCTCTCTTCTGGTGGACTGGGCCTCATGGCTTGGAATCCTACACTATAAAAGAAGGAAGCAACTCTACCTTGCTGGTACTGTAAGCGATATAAGTGTACGCTTAGCCTGTGCAATACTGCCCGCTTCCCTTCCCCTTCTCTTGTAGGGACTGGCAGTGCTACAGACAGTCACTACTTATTTCAACTTTCCATAACACCCGATCAGCCCAGGATTTCACACCTGTATGTCTCAGTTGAAAGAGCTTTTTAATGTAAGGCATAGGTTACCAAAGTAATGCTAACAACATAGCGATCTTAGAAACGTATAATAAATCCTTAGCACTGAATACACTTCTATAATTAGCTTAGCAGATATGAATAAATAAGAAGCAATATAGCACATCACCTTGGCTGCAACTTGCTCATACTTTAAAACAGTTCTAACTTGCTAGCCCATATATAATTAGCTAGGAATTAACTCCTTCTCATCACTTTGAAGATCCCTGGTCTCTGAACTGTGAGGGAAGCTGACAGTACCAAATGCGGCCTCTCTCTCTGAAGTGAGTCTCACCCCTGAATGAGGGCAGAGGACTTGTCTAGCTCCTTGGGAAGACCCCCCTGGCAAGTATCACTCTGGATACCATAGCAGGGCTGGCAAGCTCTTTATACAGCACTCCAGGTTGGTCAGCGTAGTTACAGGGTGGAGCAGGGAACATTATCTCAGACATCTTCTCGCTGGTGCATGTGAGCTAGTGAGCGGCCCCATCCTGAAACCTTTTTTTTCCAATGGAGTTTAAAAGCAAAGGTAAGCATATTCAGAGGCATAATGCATACTAATTTAGTGACATGAGTCCAATTCTGAATGGGTCCTTCTTCACATAAATTTCTTGACCGCTCTCCCCAGTTTGACCATCAAGCAGGCACATGACAGAGATCTGACTAGGTCTTGGGACTGCATTGACCAGGCCTTGGAGAGAGTTGACCTGTCTGATAAGGCCCCTTTTCGTGATTGAAGATTCCCGTCTCCAGGCAGAACTGAGCCATGCTGATAGGTTTGGATCTGTTTTTACACATTCACACCTGGACTTTATTGTCTTTCTGAGCCCTCATTTTGAAGGACTCGGCATGTAAGCTCAGGCTTGCTTGTGCTCTCTGCCGTGTTTGCTAAGAAGAGAAGTCTGTCGTTATTGTCTGCCCATGTAAATAGTGGCTGTTTGGCAATCAGACTATTTGGTCACAACCGCATTTCTGTGTCTCTCTGAAATACAGGCCACATATCCACTGGAGTCAGAAAATCAATTTTTATGCATGTAAAGTAGTAAAACTTGGGGGTTTTCTTCCTACAGCAGAGCTATAGCTAGTCTTTGGCCGATAAGGCCTCAGCCATAGGCCCTATCCTCCAGGGGCGCCATCTCTTTCAAAATGTGGTAGACAATCTGTCTCCCCTCCGTTGAGGGAGAAGAAGAGCTTCTGGGCCTACTCATGATGTCCCACTTACCCTCAGGGGCGTACTTGGGAGTCGGGGAAAAAAGGATCAGCAACGGTAACATGGAATAGACTTAGTTTTTGGGTACTTGCCAGTTTCTTATGGCCTGGATTGGCCACTGTTGGAAACAGGATGCTGGGCTTGATGGACCCTTGGTCTGACCCAGTATGGCATGTTCTTATGTTCTTACTACTGCTGCGCTTTCCCTCTGTCCGCAGTAAGACGCAGAGCAGTCTGTGGATCTGCAAAAGGAGCATCAGCCTCCCACCCCAGAAGTTAGGAGTGCAGCCTGTGGCACAGCATCAGCCTCCTTCACCTCCCCCCCCCCCCTGGGAATTTATGGAAATTGTGACCCACAGGCTGAAAAAAGAAACATCGGCCTCCCATCCCGCCCTGTCCCGCCAGTCAGAGGTATGGCCCATGGATCTGCGAGAGCCGCATAAGCCTCCCTCCCCCGCCCTGGAAGTTAGGCATGCAGCTTGCGAAGCACTGTCGGCCTCCTTCCTTTCCCACCCTCACCCTAGCATTTAGGAACAGTGTAGGCCATGGACCGAAAAAAGGAAACATTGGCCTCCCACCCTGCCCCTGCAGTTAGAAGAGCTTAGCCTAAAGAGAGAAAGAGAGAGCAAATGACCCTATGAGTGTGTGTGTGTGTGTGTGTGTATCTGATTGGAATTGTGAAAGAAAGAGCAATTGAGCATGTGTATGTGTGTGTGTGTATTTCTGAGCAAGTGTGTGTATGAGAGAGAGAGAGAGAGCAAAGGAGTGTATGTGTGTATGATTGAGCATGGGTAAAGGAGCATGTGTGAGTATTAATGAGCATATGAGAGAGCAAATGAATATTTGTGTATATGATTGAGCATGTGAGAACCAATGAGTTTGTATGTATGATTGAACATGTGTGAGCGAATGCCATATCAAATGTCGGTATATAAAAACAAATAAATAAATGAATATGTGTATGACTGAGCATGTATGTGTGAGAGAGAGAAAGAGCAACCAGTGTGTGTGTGCGTGATTTAACATGTGTGAGTGAATGAGCATGTGTGTGTATGATTGAATGTGTTTGAGAGAGAGAGAGAGAGAGAGAGCAATCAAGCATGTATGTGTGAGAATAAAGGAGCATGTGTATGCATAATGGAGCATGTGTGTATATTACTGAGCATGTGAGAGAGCGAATGAGTATGTGTGTGTGTATGATTGAACATGTGTGTGTGTTTATGCGAGAGAGCAAAGGAGTGTATCTTGCACGATTTAACCATGTGTGAGGGAATGAGCATAAGTTTGTATGATTGTGCGTGTTTGAGAGAGAGAGCAATTGAGCATGTGTGTGTGTGTGTGTGTATGATTGAGCAAGTGTGTGAGAGAGTAAAGGAGCATGTGTGTGCATTATTGAGCAAGTGAGAAAGCAAATGAGTATTTGTGTATATGATTGAGCATATGAGAATCAATGAATGAGTGTGTGTGTGTTTGTGTGTATGATTGAGCATTTGTGATAAACTGAATGAGCATGTGTTTATGATTGAGCATGTGTATGAGTGACAGAGAGAGAGCAAAGGAGCTTGTGAATTTGTGTGTATGAGCATATGAGAGAGAGAGCGAATGAGCATGTGTGTGTATGATTGAATGTGAGAGAGCAAATGAGCATGTGTGTATATGATTGTGCATATGTGAGAGGCTGAACGAGTATGTGATTGTGTGGTTATGCATGTGACATAACACACGAGCGTGTGTGTGTGATTGTGCACGTGAGAGAGAGCAAACGAGCTTGTGTGTGTGTGTATGATTGAGCATGTGAGACAGAGTGAACGAGTGTGTGTGTATGATTGAACATGTGAAAGAGAGAAAATGAGCATGTGTGTGCATGATTGAGCATGTGAGAGAGTGAACGAGTGTGTGTGTAATTGAGCGTGTGAGAGAGAGAGCGAATGAGCATGTGTGTGTATAATTGAGCATGTGAGAGCTTATGAGTTTTTGTGCATGATTGCGCATGTGATAGAGCAAATGATTGACTGTGTATGATTGTGCATGTGAGAGAAAGCAAACAAGCATGTGTGTGTATATACGATAGCTTGTGAGAGACCGTATGAGCGTGTATGTGCGTGCATACGTGTATGACTGAGCAATGCAAGAGAGAATGTGAACGAGCGTGTATGTGTTTATGATTGAGCATGTGAAAGGGCAAATGAGTGTGTGTGTGTATGATTGAAATTGTGAGAGCGAGATAGTGAATAAGCGTATGTGTTAGAGATAGAGGAGAAAGTTTGTGCGCAAAAAATCCCTCCCCACTCCCTTCTAATCCACGGCAATCTCAGGGCATCTGGAAATCAAAATGTTCCCAGGTATGGAGAGCGGGGGATTTTTAAAATCCTTATTAGATTTAATTATAGGGTGTTATTTGATGTATCTGCTGTTCTGAAATATTGTATTGCCATTTGGAAAAATGTAGGTTCAAGTAGGATGCCTAAGAGAAGAGTGGAAGATATGAGTGGCTGGAAGATGAGCAAGGGGGAAAGGAGAAAAGGAAGATGAAGAAAAAGGAGAAAAAAAGGGAAAGATCTGTATTATGTTACCGGTTATCTATTGGCACCTCTGTTAAAGTGCTAATATTTGTTTTGCCTATTTGTGCCAGCCTGTAAACCATTATGATGGTAAGTAACTTAATGACGGTATAGAAAAGATTTTAAATAAATAAATAAATAAATTTGACAGAGATGTAGGGGGAGAACTGAAGAAGACAGGTGGAGAGAGATGAAATGGAAAATGAACAGGAGACCCTGTAAAGGAGTTAGGAAACCAACAAAAGGAAAGCAGTATAAAGAGATGAGGACCAAAGTGATTAAAAAAATAAAATGTCCGGACACTAAGGGTCAAAAAAAACATTTTATATTCAGTTTCGTGAATGAAATATGTCAGCTTTGGGAATGTGCAGCTCATGATATCTTTTATTTTGCACAATACAGGAGGAAATGTATTTCTATTCCTCTGGTGTTGAACGGCATGCAGAATCTTCTTCTTGGGGATCCCAGTTCATTTTTCAATGAAGGTTCATGGTGCCAGGATTACCATACTTGTTCTGATTGAGCTAGAAACCCATAATATTGGAATGACTGCCTTCAGCCAATTAAAGACCTACTCTCTAGCCTCAACTTAGTTTTGAATGCCAATAAAACGGAAATGCTCATTATCTCCCATGACCCCACCACCATCTCATCAAGCTCCTCTCAACCAACAAGCTCAAACATCAATTTCTCACCTGACGTCAGGAATCTAGGAGCCTGGCTAGACAACAATCTAAACCTAAAAAAGTTTATAAACATTACCACAAAGGACTGCTTTTACAAACTGCAAGTCCTCAGAAAGCAAAAACCCCTCCTTCACTTCAATGACTTCCGGCTAGTACTTCAATCCATCATACTATCTAAGATCGATTATTGCAACTCTCTTCTACTCGGACTCCCCTCTAACTCTATCAAACCCTTACAGATGGTTCAGAATTCCGCCGCCAGAATCCTCACAAACTCCAACAAAAGAGAACATATCACTCCAATCCTCTGGAACCTTCACTGGCTTCCTATCAAACACAAGATCCTCTTTAAAGTTCTTACAATCATCCACAAAGCGACACACAACCTCGCCCCCAATATGTTTAGCACACAACTTCAACCTCATACATCCTCCAGACCCATAAGAAGTGCATACAAAGGCACACTGTATGCCCCGCCTGCAAAAACATCACAAAGGAAATGAGCACTATCCTCAGCAGGCCCCCTCCAATGGAACGCGCTCCCCCCAGATCTACGACTGGAACCAAGTCATCAGGAATTTAAAAAAAAGCTAAAAACCTGGCTCTTCCGCCAAGCCTTCCCAGACACTTAATACCGCCCAGATGCCATGATAAACTCAATCATGAACTTCCTCATTGAGTTATCTTATTTGGTCTCTCTCGATCGTTCGCTGCTACTGGTCAGTCTTCCACTTAATTCATTGATTTATTCTCTTTCAGGTCACAAGACTACGTTACATCACTATGTTCATCCTCTGCCCCAGGCCCCCCCCCCCCCTTCTAAAGGGTCTCTCCCCGCCCTCTTTCTACGCAATACACCTCCCCTCCTTTAATAACTTGAAAACTCTTTTAGGCATTTCCCGGGTCTAATGCCTATAACAAATTTCAGCACAGAGCGATTTACTCAAGTTCGTGTACTCGCACTCCCTATATTCCATAGTCTTTCACGTTGTCATTTCCCTTGTTCCCCTTTTTAAGCTACTTTGCTCAATTGTTTTTTTGTAATCTGTACCATTATCCCGAGTTCAAATGTTCTTTGCAATCTTTACTATTACACCGAGTTCAAATGTTCCTTGTAACTATGCTATGTTCAATTTGTACTTTGTTTTCTCACAGGACAAGCAGGATGGTAGTCCTCACAAATGGGTGACATCGAGGATGGAGCCCTGTACGGAAAACTTTTCTGTCAAAGTTTCAACAAGCTTTGACTGACACTGGCACACTGGGTGCACTGAGCATGCCCAGCCTGCAATTATCCCTGTGAGCCACAGGTGTCTCCCTCAGTCTTCTTTTTTCCGCTCTGCAGTCAGCATAGCGGTTGGAGCTCTGTGAGGATTTTTTAACTAATTACCTCATGGAAACACTTAACTTTTCACTTCAAAAAACACTTTTCCCTGCACAGGTCTCCCTCCGCGTACGTTTTTACGACGCTCGGTGAGTACTAATTCTTATTTTTCGGTCGGTTCCTGTCACTATCTTAAGGCTGTTAACTGACTGAAGCCTTCCCTTCCCCCATTTTTCAGTTAGCTTTAAACAGCTTGCGAGTATCTCTGTGACACTCTGCTTGCTTATGCTAGTGGGGTAGGGATTTTTTCCTTAACTTAGGACCTCTGTAGCTTCAAGTCCTTCGTTCCCTGGTACCCTCACGCAGTCGATACCCTATCGCTACACCGGGACCCGCCTAAACCGCCCTGGGCTTTTATATGTCATCAGCGCCCCTCCCCCCACGGTGCCCTGATGCCTTTATCCATGTTTTTTGCTTTTCAGTGCTACCAGGCTTTTTCCTCCTACGCACTGTTTTTTTTCCTTGGGCTTCCTCGGTGCCGTCCCTACCCGGATGCATGCCATTGACGCACACGCTGTTAGTCACTGCCATGCATACTCGGGTCGCCGCCACCGCTGCCCGAGACACTTTTTAACGATCCCAGGGTCACTTCATCGATGCCACCCCCCCCTTTTGGGGATGCCATCGATGCCCCATCCTCCCCACCGATGTCCAGCCCTTTCCATCGGGGGGCATCGGTGCCACATCGATTCGTCGGTGGGCATCGATGCCGGATGGTCCCCATCGGTGGACATCGGTGCCGGATGGTCCCCATCGGTGGACATCGGTGCCGGATGGGCCCATCGATGGACATCGGTGCCGGATGGCTTGTCCGTCGATGGCATTGGTGCCGGATGGCCGTCCGTCGATGGCATCGGTGCCGGGTCCTTTTGCATCGATGGACACCGATGCCCAGGTGTTTCATCCATGGGCATCTATGTTAGAATGCATCCATCGAGGGCAGTCGATGCCAGGCTGCTCCCATCGGTGAAATTCGATGCCCAGGTGGATCCCATCGGTGGATATCCATGCCGGCTCGATTCCGTGGATGGGCGTTGATGCCAATGCCAGCCTTATGGCTGGCATCGATGCCCATGCCGATTCCAGGACTGGCGTTGATGCCGGGATGGAATTCATCGACTGGGAGATCCATGCCATCGATTCCATACGTGTCCATATCGATGCCACCGACACACGTGTCTGGGGCACCGATGCCATGTACACTTGGAAATCTGAGTCTGTCCAAATCGATACCGTCAACGTCTGTGGCCCTATAGTTGATGCCCGTGGCCATGCCACAAACGGCATAAATGCCCGCCTCCATGCATCGATGCCCTCGACACCTCTGTTTCCTTCGGTGTCCTTGACGCCCTATTGATTCGACTTCGACTCAGTCGATGCCGGTATCTTTTTCAATAACGGCAATGTTTTTCGATTATTCGATTCCACATCGTTTCAAAGATACCTATGCCACTGCTGTCAGTGCCCGTCACTGTCATCATTCTCCTGGCCAGTCATCGACGATTTTTCATACCCATTTTGATGATATCCTCGAAGCCCCTTAGGTTGCCTTCAATATCGTCAATACCGACATAGCACCGCCACATAATACCCTCGCCTCCTCACATTGCTCCACGCTTTGGGTTCTTTTTTAAGCCCCGTATTAGCTTAAGACACTCCATTGTGTCAGGAGCAGAGCAGGCGTGCTGACAGTTCGTCATCGATCGCCTTCCAGGACGACGAGGGCTTCCATCTCGGCGCTGGGGAAAGACCGGGCCGAGCACCGTGGCACCCATCATCGCCGACATCGTGATCGTCCGCCGCTGACGCCATCCAGCACATCGGTGCCATCCTTCTCCAGGCTGGACAACGCTCGGGCAGAGCGACATCACCACTGCCATCAGCACTGTTCCTACAGTTTTGGCAGTCCTTGGTGATCCAGAACTTCCGGATCCAGGTCCGACAGCTTCTGCATTGGCGTCACGACACATCGAGCCGCTGTGACGAGGGAGGGAACATGAGTTCCGTTAGGGCTCCTCTGTTCCTGGCGTGCCCCACCGTCAAGTGGTGTGGGACTATGGCCATCTGTTACACTTAGCAGTCTAAACGCCACTCACGCCTGGCCTGTCTCCTCTGTACCTGTGCCACCATACCGGGTTTCAGAGCGAGATGGACGTTTACGTCCCCGGCCTTACCCTCGAGGACTCCGGAGACCGTCGGGGTCAACAATCTTCACCGGCTCGTCTTGCGGCGATCCACGTCGGATGGTAAGTACCCGCTTCGGCGGCATTCCCATAGAGTTGTGTTCTCCCATTCGGACCGTGGTTCGAAAAGTTCTGGGTCATGTGCCTTTTAGAACTGTATTAGTGTCACATATCACTATGTTAGCTATGTTAGCCACAATATCAGGAGAACCCCTCTATCTTCTTGGGATTGCAGCAGGGCTTCTTCTCTTGTCAGTAACAAGTCCCTGTGCCGACCAATGCTCTGACTCTTGGTTCCCTCCCAACCAAGGTCCAGCTGCATTGGCTGATCTGCTAAACATGAGATTCAGCAACCATTGCCCCATGTACAAGTCCACCTTGAGGCCTGGCCACAGGTCTCAGTGTCTCCTTGTACAGCATACAGAAATGCGGGTACCACTTACCGCTCACACACCTGCAGGAGCCTACATGATATCCTCCATTGGGACACTTCTTGGTCTCCCATCTGGTCAGATATCAGAGCGGCCACCCCACCTTGTACCAAAGTCCCGGTACACTCCCCCAGGCGCTACGAAGTGCAGAGGGGAGAAGGGAGGGGGGTTGGGGAGTTTTAATTGCACTATTCTTTCTTTTAACAGAAAATAGTTACTCTCCGCACATCCTGGACCTAAGAAAATCCAACTTTCTTTAGACGTCACAGGTACAATGGTATCTTTGGTTACCATCACTCCATACTGCAGTAAGTACATTATTTTAATGTTTCTATGTGCTTTATGGTGAGTCAACATTACAACCCCAAGCTCTGCCACCGGCACCAGCTTCGGTAAGTGAACTGTCTCTTGCATCACTGTTGGTGAATGCTGTTTTCTCTGCGGAGTGTAACATCATTCACTTTCCTTTCAGTACATGCAAAGAGCTCTCACTTTTTTCAGGACTCACTATACATTTACTAACTGGGATTACTGTCACTGCCATAAATCCCTTCTGTAACACTTCTGGACACCACAGTCTTAAGACCCTCTTGTCCAGCATGCGCACAGACATTCTGATACATTGTTATATGTCCCTGCGCATATTTTCCATAACCTCAACCTTTCAACTTTTCATGGTTGGGCTATGGGGTTTCTTCCCACTATGCATTTTTTCTCATAATTCAAAACTGCTATGGGTTATATTCAGTGACATTCTATACTCAATGGACCTAAGTGGTTTCATTGCTTTCGTCCCTGATTCTTATCCCAGTTCGAACTAGGACCTAGTCTCCTTCGACTCATGCTCGCAATTCCTTAGGGTTATAAAGTTTCTCCTGAAAGCTGTCAACCCATTATGCATCTATTGCACTCCAGCATAGTTTCTCATAAACTTCCTGGACGTTGCACCCATGAGTTATGCCCTTATGCCTTCCAATACTGCTTTTGCAACAATTCTTTGTGCATACAGACAGACAGCATAGGGACAATGTGCTTTCCAACTCATAAGCACGCACAACCTCTTAGCTGCTCTGCTAGACAGCTGCGCAGCTCTACCCTTGGCCCTTGTTCACTTCATGCGTCTTTGGGCCACATATCTAAGAGATTTAATGAACGCTCTATCTGACCTTCTCCACGTAGGTTCTATCCTCTCGAATGGTCTCAATTACATGTGTACAGGGCAAATCTTTTAACGCTGAGTTTAACTAAACTTTCCTCTGCGTCTGCATCATTCCATACGATGCACAGGTTCTGCTCCCTACACATGTTTCCTATGCGTTCCCTTAGATGCCTTTTCTTCCATCAAAGGCCTCTTCAATATATCTCTTCTGCTGCCTCTCGTAGCCAGCATTCTTCTAATGTTGAACTGGGATGGGGTTCAGTATTCTTTTCCCCACTCCCTGACTGAGATCAGTATGCTTCCCATACTTCTCAATCCATCATATCAGTAACCTTTTATTCCCTCACCAGTCAGTCCCAAATCATAGACTTACTGATGTTCTTAGGTTCTGGTAGCGTCACAAAACCTTCTAAACATAAATCTTGCCGTTTAATATGGCAGGCTTTACCTCCTGACGCTAAAAAAAAAAAAAAAAGAGGTATTACCCCTTTTACTTTTCCACCATTTTTTCTTACTCCCTCGGATTCTGTTCTCCAGACATCCTCCACATAGATACACCTTTCTCTTAGGAGGTGTATCGTTTTGGGAGTTGGGTTCCCGTTTTCGGTAATCCTCTCTGAGTCGGCTTACCATGGATTATCCACTGATCAAGCCGCCTCTATTTCTCTAATCACGGAATGAACATATATATTCTCCTTATAAGTCTCATACATTCTACGTTTGAGCCTTTCCATTCCTCTCTTCCACAGTTTGGCAAGGGAACTTCTTTCCCTCTTAATGTCATTCCTGCCAGCAGGGTCCGTGAGTTATGCACTCTTTCCATACTCACCTGACTCCGTTCCTCTGCCACTGAGTAGTTCTACGCATTCAACTTTCTATCCTTTTCAGGTAGATGTTGTATCTCCTTTCCTCAGGAAATACTCTATTAATTTTTCCTAACCTCTCTCTCTCGCCCTAGGGAGAGACTGGGTTTTCCACATTCATGGACAGTAATGCTGCGCTTACATTCTATCTACATTGCACTGCATTCCATGTGAATTCCACTTGACTCTTTCCTTCATGCAAGGGTCAAGCTGCTACTTCCAGTGGCCACACAGACCTAATCCTTCTGATTAAGTGGTCTATATTTCCTTTCCTACCAACAAGCAGACATTTCACTACAACACTGTGGGTATCCACATACTGTTGTGTCCGTCTTAGCCTTAACAGCTTCCCTTTGCTTACTGCTGCTTGTACTTTTTTATCAGGTTGCAGCCTGGAGTCCTCTCCATACCTTCGCAGCCTATTATTGCTTACATTTGACTAGCCGGCATGCTCCATGTTTGGCCAGTCCGCCTACTCTTACTTTTTTCAATTCACTACCCAACATCCTTCCACGAACCCATTATGGTGTTGCGGATGCCCTCCGTTCCCATTTCCACCTCAGTTGTTACGCCTTTGCGCATCTGCGGTGTATCTGGTGCATTCCCGGGCATCCTCAGCTCGGTACTCACCCATTTGTGAGGACTACCATCCTGCTTGTCCTGTGAGAAAGCAAATGTTGCTTACCTGATGTAACAGGTGTTCTCACAGGACAGCAGGATGTTAGTCCTCACGAAACCCGCCCGCCACCCCGCGGAGTTGGGTCTGTATACTTTTATTTTAGTTTCGCTTGCGCTTTTTAGCTATAAGACGAGACTGAGGGAGACACCTGTGGCTCACAGGGATAATTGCAGGCTGGGCATGCTCAGTGCACCCAGTGTGCCAGTGTCAGTCAAAGCTTGTTGAAACTTTGACAGAAAAGTTTTCCGTACAGGGCTCCATCCTCGATGTCACCCATTTGTGAGGACTAACATCCTGCTGTCCTGTGAGAACACCTGTTACATCAGGTAAGCAACATTTGCTATATTGTTCGATGTAAAGCCCCTCCCTTTTCCTTCGGCGTTCTCATTACCGAGTCTGTAACTGTACCATTATACCGAGTTCGAATGTTCCCTGTAACTATACTACGTTCAATTTGTACTTTGTTCTATTGTTCTATGTAAAGCCCCTCCCCCCCTTTTTGGGCGTTTCACTGTTTTATGTAAACCAGAGTGATTTGTATTTCATACAAGAACCTCGGTATATAAAAATTAAAAATAAATAAATAAATAAGAGCAGGAGGAAACTACTGGGTCAAAATAAAAATTAAAGCCTCCTACATTTAACAGAGTCTCCCAGCTCATGGTGTTGTATGTTGTGTTCAAGGTGAGGGCACACTTTTAAACTTGGCCATAGGTGCCAAATGGCTTGGCTACGGCTCTGTCTTATGGTACATATCTCATCTACATACCTGGGAACTCTCCGGATTTGGCCCAGAGACTCCGGAATTCTAAAGGAATTGCCGGGTCTCTGGGCCAACATCAGAAAACTCCGGGTCCTGCTGCAGAAGCAGACCCTGGAAAAAAAAGTCATCGGGCGTGCGGCTGAAGGGAGATCTATCAGGGCTGTACAACCCAGAAGGAGGAGGAGCATGGGCTCCACGCCGGAATGAAGATGGGCTGCGAGTGAACACATGCAGAAGAACAAGGAGCACTTCCCTCCCCCCACCCCTGAAAAAGGAAGAGATCCATTGCCAATGCAGCTGCAAGGAGGAGGTATGTAGGAAAGAGGAGGAGCTATATTGGGCCCATGCAAGGGAAGTTGCTTGAAGGAGATCTGTCCACCCTGGAAGAGGAGGCTGCTGTCATTGGTAGGTTTGGGGTGAGGACTGTGTGTGTGGAAGGAGAGGAGTGAGTGCATGTGTGTGAGAGTGCATGTATGTGTATGGAAGAAGAAGAGAAGTGAATGTGCATGTGTTTGTGTGAGAGTGCATGTATGCATATGATAGCGGGAGAGAAGTGTGTGTGTGTGATTGTGTGTGAAAAGGGGAGAGCGGCGAGTGCATGTGTGTGAGTGCATGTATATGTGCAGAAGAAGGAAAGAAGTTAGTGTGCATATGTGTGTGGAAAAGGAAGAGAATTGAGCATGCATGTGTGTGAGTGCATGTGTATGATAGAGGGAGAAGAACTGTGTGTGTATGTGAGAAAGTGCATGTATGTGTGTGAGTGAACATGTGAGTGTGCTATTGTGAGAAAGTTTGTGTGCATGCTGCTACTACCCCCCCCCCCCCCCCCCTCGCTGACAGTCTCAGGGTGACAGGAAATCAAAGGTTCCCAGGTCTGCTCATCTAGGGATTGCATAAGGGTTTTTGGGCTTATTTATTTATTTATTTATTTAAAACTTTTCTATACTGACATTCATATAATATATCACATTGGTTTACATGGAACTCGGATAACAAAACACGGAAAAAGAGGCAAAGTTACAATGAACAGGGGAAAAAAACTTGGAAATAGGAGGAGTCAGATTAAATTGAGATTAAAGTAATAAAGAGGTAAAGGGTGACTAGCTAGGACATAATTAGACTAACTGGAAAGGCAAAAGGAAGTCAACTGTTAATCCAATGGTTTTATATACAATTGAGAGGGTAAAAATAGTACTTAAGTAGGCAAAGGAAAAGGGGAGTAACTAGGAAGGGGCGATGGAAGACTGGTAATAGGGATAGGGGAATCATAATGAAGGGTGTGGCTATGTGAAGGCTTGTTTAAACAGCCAAGTTTTTAGGTTTTTTTTAAAGGTTTGGTTGCAGTGTTCCAGGTGTAGATCTGGAGGCATGGAGTTCCATAACGTAGGTCCTGCTAAGGAAAAGGCCCGTTCTTTGGTAGAAGTGAGGTGGAACAGCTTTGGAGATGGTGTGTGGAGGGATCCTTTGTAAGCGGATCTGACAGGTCTGTTAGATGTATAGTATTGTAAAAAATCATTTAGCCAATGAGTGTGTTGGTTGTGAAGTGATTTGTGGATGATGGTGAGGCTCTTATGGATTATCCTAAAGCAGACAGGGAGCCAGTGAAGATCTTTGAGGATAGGGGTAATGTGCTCTTTTTTGCGGGTATTAGTGAGGATTCTGGCCACGGTGTTCTGGAGCATTTGGGGAGGTTTAATGGTAGTCATAGGGAGACCTAGGAATAGAGAGTTGCAATAATCGAGTTTTGAGAATAGTGTGGCTTGGAGGACTGTACGAAAGTCATTGAAGTAGAGGAGGGGTTTTAATTTTTATAGAACTTGGAGTTTAAAGAAGCCGTCTTTTATTGTGGTGTTAATGAATTTTTTTAGGTTCAGCTGGTTGTCCAGAATGACACCTAGGTCTTTTACTTGGCGGGCGGATTATGCGGCCGGGTCGGGAGGGGAGGGGTTGTTTTCGTCAGGGGAGATGATGAGTAGTTCCGTTTTTGCTGGGTTGAGGGCGAGATTGAGGCTGGTAAGGAGAAGGTTAATCAAGTTAAGGCAGTTGTCCCAGGTCTTGAGTGATTTGGCGATAGATTCGGTTATGGGAATGAGGATTTGGACATCGTCCGCATAGATAAAGTGGGTAAGGCCTAGGTTATGTTGTGGTTGATAGTGTCGAATGCTGATGAGATGTCTAATAATGTGAGGATGAATGATTGGCCCTTATCTAATCCCTTGATGAGGGTGTCAGAGAGGGATATTAGGAGTGTTTCTGTGTTAAAGAATTTACGGAAGCCAAATTGGGAGGGGTAAAGAATATTTTGTTTTTCTAAAAACTCGGTCAGTTGAATGTTGACTAACCTTTCCAAGAGTTTTGCTATAAATGGGAGGTTTGAAATCGGGCAAAAGTTAGTGAGGTCTCCTGGGTCCATGTTGGGTTTCTTCAATAGGGGTTTGAGGATCGCTTGTTTCAGTGTTTTAGGGATATGTCCGAGGGGGAGAGAGCAGTTAATGATTTCGGCTAGGGGTTTAGCAATTAAATTTGGTATAGTCAATAGTAATTTTGTGGGGATAGGGTCGGAGGGTGTGAGAAGGTTTCATTTTCTTTAGGAGGGTTTCGATTTCGAGGGAGGATGTGGACTTGAAGGTGTTAAAGGAGGCTCCAGATATGTTGGATTTGGTGTTAGGGGTATGGAGGAAGAAGTAAACCATAGCAGGAGCTTGGAGATTTTGTCCTGGAAGAAGACTGCAAGTTCAGCACATTTACTTTTTGCTTTGTTTTCTGAGATGGAAGGAGGTGATGTTTTGATGAGGTCAGAAACATACGAGAAAAGGGCCTTGGTGTCATATTGAAAGTTATGGATTTCGAGGGCATAGAAGTCTCTTTTTGTTTTGAGGATAGTAGATCGGTAGGTGTAAAGGAAAGATTTATAGGATGCCTGCATAGTGGCAGAAGGATCTTTGCAACATTTCTTTTCTTTAGTTCTTAGTTCCTGTTTTAGTTTTTTTAGTTCCGATGTGTACCAAGGTTTATTGGTCTTAAGGGTAGGGTTTAATTCTTTAGTCATTAGTGGGAAAATTTTGTTGGACTTGCTTTGGACATTTTGTTTTCTGTGATATCCCTGGCCTGATTGCCTAGGTCAGAGGAATTCGTGGAGGCCTTCTTTCTTAGGAACACCAGGAGTAGAAGAGAATTCGCTGCAGAAGAGTAAGTTTGACTTTTTTATGAAGATTTTGCCTTATATTTTTTTTTGAGAGGAGGGGATTTTTCTGCCACCCTTCATGCCCTGAAGTGGGGAAAATCAGAAGAGCTGCTTTGTTCCCTGTTGCCTGGACCTTTCCTCTGAAAGATCCTTTGTGACTTCTGGAAGAAGAAAACTGTGAGTAAGATCTTTTCACTACCATTGAAGGCTCCCATCTGCAGTCTTCACCCTGGAGAGAAGAAGTACATTTGGGAAATTTGTGCATAGACTGAGGCCATTTTTTTCTTGTTTTTGTCTGCAAGTATTTTTAATGGGATTTTCTCCACCCAACTAGGATACCCTTACCCCTCTCTATCTGGGAAGCCTTGCTTGTTCCAAGCCCTGGAGGGTGAGAATTTTCCTGGGTCCAACTACTGAGAGACACTTGCAGAAATAGAAAAAATCGTAGAACTGTGAATACAAGCTGTTAGTGCCAAGGCTTGGCACTAACAGCTTGTATTCTTTGCCATTTTGCCATTGAACTATTTCTGCAGTAAAGTTTTGTTTGGACTCCTAACTCCAGCATCCAGCACATTTTGTGGGCACTCACATTCCTTGCTATTGAAAGTGGACTGGTACCTCCCCAGCTTAGAAAATTTGAGATTCATCTACAGTACCTTAGGCCCATGATGTGCATCCCCCCCTGTCAGAAAGAACCCAATGCCCGGGCCCCTGGACAGTGTTAGAGTGAGAGATTGAATTAATAAGTGGCCCTGGGACCCCATGTGATCCTTGCCATTCAGGCTCAACTACCAAGACAAGGGCTATATGTCCTATTTGATCTACTCAGAATTTAGGTAGACCGCACTTTCTGTGGCTTTAAGGACCCACATGCAAATGACAATCCAATGACTTCATCAGCAAACTGGTGCTACTATGTCCAAGCTTTGGTTTTTATTCCTGCAGGCATTCTTGTCTCTTGGATCCACCTTATCTCATAGTCTCGAAGATCTTTGTGATGTTTGCATTTTCAGTGGCTGTTATCTTGAGCAGCTGTTTCCCAGGTTTTGATATCAAGAGCCTAGAAATCACGATTGAAGACACTCTTAAATTACAGTGTGGGTGACTGATTGGCCTTTTGCCAGAGGCTATCTCCCCATATAGAATGTCTTTGGAAATTTTGCCATCATCCATATGATGGGCATGCCTGATCCATTGACAAAGTCTTTGTTTGAGCTGGGTGAGGATAGTGGATATTAAAGCCCAATCCAGAGTTTTTGAGTTTGGGTTTTTATCCTTCCAGGGGATATTATGGATGCATCACAGTGCATTTGAAAGCTGTTTAGCCTCTTCTCTTGATATGACCACGGTATCTCTGTTTCACTGGATACCACTAGCACCTGTTAAAGTGGGTAAGAATAGATGTTAAAGCACATGCATTCCACTTGATTTACTGATATTTGTCATACCCTCTTCCAAGGTTGTTCCCCTCCTGGATAAGGAATCCAACCCCCATCTTCTAACATGCACAAGGATCATTCAAGACTAACTGCCTTATTCAGAGATGGGTGCCCCCCCCCCCCCCCCCCCCCAAATGTTGGACCTTGTTTTGGGATTATAAAGTACTCACCTGGTATCTTCTCATGCAGTTCTGCAGTGGTATCCTGCACTTCACAGAGGTCAAATATGGTTTCCAGGCCCGTGATGGTATACAGTCTTTCCTCCAGCCTTTCCTAGTCATCCAATGAGGATAAGGACCACTACCTCCTGTCTTGCTTTGATGTGCCTGTAGCCTGACTGCATTTTTAGTGCTGGCATTAAAGTTTAGTTTCCTTGATGGTTCTGGGCACCACTCTTCGCCCGGACGACCAGACCCGAGGGGATCGCAGGCCTGCGCAATCGGCGCAAGGAACCCACCGGGGTAAGGCCTAGATTTAAAAACACTCACCCCAGCGGGTCCTCCCGGCCGACCACGCGGCTCCCTCTGCCTCGTTGAGCCTCCTCCGACCGGCAGCTGAGCTCCGCCCGCCGTACTCCCGACCAATCGGAGTTCCTCTTCTTCAGACAGCCAATCAGGCTGTCCCGACCGGCCCATTAAAAACTGCTCCTACCGGCGACGCCTCCTCTTCGCCCGGACGACCAGACCCGAGGGGATCGCAGGCCTGCGCAATCGGCGCAAGGAACCCACCGGGGTAAGGCCTAGATTTAAAAACACTCACCCCAGCGGGTCCTCCCGGCCGACCACGCGGCTCCCTCCGCCTCGTTGAGCCTCCTCCGACCGGCAGCTGAGCTCCGCCCGCCGTACTCCCGACCAATCGGAGTTCCTCTTCTTCAGACAGCCAATCAGGCTGTCCCGACCGGCCCATAAAAAACTGCTCCTACAGGCGCTGCGCGCGTCGTGCTCCTTCGTGCAGACCTGAGTGCAGACGTCTGGAATATCACCATCCATCCTACTATCGCAACAATCCGACATTTGCAGTAAGTACAGAAAAACTCTGACCAACCCGTACTACTGCATGCCCTCCACAAGCAAAATTATATTTATACCTCCATCAACTCTAACCAGCACGTACACCCCAGGGATATCACTTTACTATTCTAACACCACTTCAAAGAAACACATCAAATTCACTCCTAGATAACCTACACTAAACTACTCACAATACCAAACATGACTGTATCATCCATCCCCATCATCTACAATGCCAAGAAATTCACAACAAAAAAACAAGCTACACCACACTCCTTACAAAAAAGACTCATTCCCATCATCATCTCACCCTTAAACCAACTACTTGGCCTCTCACTCTTCACCTTATCACTGTTGAACGCACAATCTCTGACTAAGAAAACTCACATCCTACATGACTACCTTCTGGAAACAAACACGGACCTATTTGCAGTCACCGAAACTTGGTTAAAACCAGAAGACATCGCTACTATCAACCAACTCCCTACGCACGCGTATAACATATTCTCCATTCCTAGACCCAAAAAAAGAGGAGGCGGTCTCCTCCTTGCAGCAAAAAAAACTCTAGGAATGGAGCTAAAAACTACAATATCCTCACACTCCCTAGAATTCGCAGTTTTTAAAGCCGCCCACCTACAAATAGGTCTCATATACGCTACCCCAGGATACCTAGAAAATGATCCTTCACCTCTAATAGAAAATATAACTAAACACATCAATACTGACAATCCAGCGATACTCCTGGGGGACTTTAATCTTCACGTCGATGTAAATCCTCACTCAACGAGCTGTGAAACATTCCTAAATGCACTAAACTTCATGGGTTTCAAACAACTAATCAAAGAACCTACCCACAAAGCAGGTCATACGTTGGACCTCATTTTCATAAACCAAGATCTCTCTCCATCCTCCAACCCCACATGCCTCACAGTTCCCTGGTCAGACCATAAGCTGATCAACACTGTACTAAAAATAAACCTACCTACTCCCCCAAAAAAACAAAATAACACTATCCAATTCAGGAAAATATGCAGCCAGGAGACAATCAACAACAAGCTAACCATTGAACTTAACAAGCTGGACCTCACAAACGCAGACTCAGCCATATTATCCTGGAACAACATCACCAGAAAAGTGGCCGATTCTTCATGCCCTATTATCACCAAAGCCACCAAAGCAAATAAAGACAATAGAAAACCCTGGTACACACCAAAGTTAAAATCTATAAAACAGGAGCTCAGAAAAAAAAGAAGTACTTTGGCGTAAAAACCCAACATCTACTAACCTCACGACATTCAAATCCACAATGCACCTATACAGAACATCCATCCTCCAAGCAAAAAAAGATTTTTACTCACAAAAAATTCACCATTTCATCTTTGACCCCAAAGCGCTTTTTTCACTGGTCTCTTCTCTCACGAAACCTCCATCAACAGCCATACCAGATGATAAAGCGGCAAGCAAAGCGGGAGAACTCGCAACTTACTTCAAGAATAAGATCCCAAACCTTCTAGCGCAGCACAAGAACAACAACAATTCTACGCTAGACACACCACAGATTACCTGCCCATCACAAAAGACATGCCTGAGCGAATTCGAAACCACCTCCTCCTTAGAGATAGAAAACATCCTAAAAAAAATCAAACCTTCCTCACATCCTCAAGATACCATTCCCATCAACCTCCTCATTTCATGCGCCAAAACCATATCCAAACACATTGCACAAATCATCAATTTCTCCCTATCTCAAGGACTAGTTCCCGAATCTCTCAAAATGGCAATCATAAAGCCACTCCTAAAAAAACCTAATCTTTCACCGGATATACCAGCAAACTTTCGCCCAATAGCAAATCTACCATTCATCGCTAAAATATTAGAACGAGTAGCAAATAAACAACTCACAGAATACCTTAACAACAACAGCATTCTCTCTCCAACCCAGTTCGGTTTCCGCCAATCCAGAAGCACAGAAACCCTCCTAATCTCCTTAACGGATTCCATCTTACTGAATCTTGAAAAAAGATGTCCCTGTCTACTCATCCTCTTAGACCTATCAGCAGCATTTGATACGGTCAATCATAACTCATTAATAGATGGTCTTTCAGACATTGGAATTAGAGATACAGCTCTCAACTGGTTTAAATCGTTCCTTAAGAATAGACAATACAAAGTCAAGGTCAACAAGGAAGAATCGCAACCAGTCGCTTGCGACTTGGGAGTCCCACAGGGATCGTCACTCTCACCAACCTTATTCAATATCTACCTCCTCCCACTTTGCCAACTCCTTGTCAACCTAAATCTCAAACACTACCTATACGCAGACGATGTACAGATTCTAATCCCAATCACTGAATCTCTACAAAAAACTCTGGACTTCTGGAATACATGCCTACAAGCCATCTACAACTTACTCGCAAGCCTAAATCTTATTCTTAATCAAAACAAAACTGAATACCTAATCATTTCTCAAGATGGAACATACTCACTTCCCATCACTAACCTCGTTCCTCAACTAACTTTTTCACCACAAGTCAGAAATCTTGGAGTCATACTTGACAACCAAATGAATTATAGAGCTCTCATCAACAATATAGTAAAGGATGGATTCTTCAAATTACAAGTCTTAAAAAGACTTAGACCACTCCTCCATCTCCACGACTTCCGACTGGTTCTACAAGCAATCATTCTCACGAAAATAGATTATTGCAACGCTCTTCTAGTGGGCCTCCCCGCAAACACCTTAAAACCATTACAGATGTTGCAAAACGCTTCGGCAAGGATTCTAACCAAGACTAACAAAAGAGACCACATCTCACCAATCTTAAAAAACCTACATTGGCTGCCTGTCAATTTCAGAATACGCTTCAAAGTGCTCTCAACAATACACAAAGCACTACATAACCTAACACCACTTGAGCTCAAAATCCCTTTACAACTCCACACATCTACTAGACCAGTGAGACAAGCCTACAGAAACAACCTCCAAACTCCACCAATGAAATCAACGTTAAGCAAAAGAGCATTCTCCACAGCTGGTCCCAAACTCTGGAATAGTCTCCCATCAGAACTCAAATCAGTACAATGCCCCATTATTTTAAAAAAAAAACTTAAGACGTGGCTCTTCCATCAAGCTTTTCCATAACATCAGCCTGCTGAATAATATCTGCCAAGGACCCCTCTAGGATATTCTCATTCATCCTACAAGAGAGCTATATAAGAACCTCAATTTATTTTTAACAACCAACAAGAGAATTACACAAGAACTATCCAAGTTCAGCTCTGGAACTTCTTTGAAACCCCAAAGAATACCCCAAAAAATTACACAAGGAATACCAAAAGAATTCTTCCAACAATCTCCAACTCCTTGGCAGTCCAAAACCCAATACCCACCCTCTTGACAGTCCCACGCCATTGTTTAGTGCCTCTACCCACCTTTAGGCTTTGTATATAGTACTTTTTATGTTATCAACCCACATATTATTTCCAAGTTATTTTCTTCCTGTTCCTTGTAAGACATTTACTTGTCACTGTTGTTATTGTTCAAAATGTAAACCGAATTGATCAGTAATTCTGTTACTGGAAAATCGGTATAGAAAAGTTCTAAATAAATAAATAAATAAATGATACTTTGCAGCCATGAACTTCTCTGTTGAATATTTACCAAACAAGATGATGTAATTGTCTAGAATGCATTCTAGTTATTTTGTCATTTTCTTCTTTGCTGTATTTGAGAATCTACAAATGTGTCCTTGGCCCAGCACCACTGGTTCTCTGTCCTGTCAAAGACTGAACCCAGGGGCACATACTATAGAAAAAAAGACGGACCCTACCTGGCTCCCTGTCAGGGGAAGTATAGCTTCAAGGCTCTTTTGCATTAAACCCAGTACAAGTCTCTTTTCCTTCTCTGTAAACAACACGGATAACAGTCACAGTCTTTTGCATCCAAAAATCACACAGAGAAGCAATATGGTTTCTAGATTCTTTACTGATAGTTGATTAAATGATGAAGAATATTTACAGCACTCAAGACCGGTATCAAATAAAATCAAGAAATAAACAAGCAGAAGAAAGATTAATAAATTTGTGACCCTCACGCTTCTAGTAACATCTTTGATTCTGTTTTAAAAGCCAATTCCTTAATTCTTGATCTCCTTCTACTTTCAGTTATTCAGATTGAAAATAGTTCAATCCTTTTTCCTTTTCCCAATTTATCACTTATCTTCTCCGCACTTTAGAATGGCTAGAATAATGTCCCAGTTATGTATCAGAAAGTAAGTCCCAATTCTCATATCTTTCTTGAAGTCTTCTTAAATATTTTGCTCTCCTTAATACTAGTGAGCATTCTCCTCTCATGTGCAGCTCACTTGAGACAGCAGCAAACACAGGCCTTGATTCATCAAAACCTCTTGTCGGAGTGAGAGAGAGAGAGAACACTTCTTTATAAGGCCTTCACAGTCTCTCATTTTCGTGAGACTTTCCTCACTCCAAATGATGTCAAATCTTCACCGAAGTGTACTATGTTGTTCTTACATCTCACTCTGCATGTCAAACTGGCCCCAAAACCCTAAACCACCACCAAAACCTCACCTCGAGTTATTAGCTGGCCCTCCTGTAGTGACATAAATAGTTGAATACTGTGACGGCTTCCCCAGAGGGTCTCTCGCTCTCTCTCATATTAATCCCAATCCCACCCGTTTCAAAAATTTGCATATTCCGTACTGGGACTATCATGTGCATTATACTCTTAACACATTTTGATGAATGACCCTGATAGTTTAGTGCAGTTTTCAACCAAACATCCAAAGCTTCTTTAAAACAACACAGCTTTTAATTTTTGCCCAAAAAGTTTAATATCTATTTTCTCTCTTAGCTCTTTTGGTAGGCTGTTCCATAGATATAGACCAACAAAGGGGAATGAGCACAGCCTTGTTTTCTGCAACCTGTATGCCCTAGAAGATGGAACTGACAATAAATTAGAACCTGCCTACTGAAATACCCGGGCTGGATGATATTTTCTAATTGTATTGGCTAATGAACATTTATCATCCGAATGTAATAATTAGACCAATATCTTAAACTCACTTTGACCAATACCTTAAATTCAGTTTGACACTTAGGGGGTAGCATACAAATTAGGGGGAGGGGAGGAGTCAGGGCGGAGTTGGCAGTGTCTTCGCTGCTGGCGATAATGTTAGTAACATTACCGTCAGCAGTAACGTGCCGAATAGAACCTATTCGGTGTGAAAGCCAGCAGCCAGCGCACCGCCGTGGTGCGAAGGCTGTGGGCTTTCGCAGGCCCGCACCCCCCCCCCCCCCCCGTCCCCCGTTTTCGCAGGATTCATCATTCTGCGAAGAATGATGAATCCTTGCCTTAGTTGGTAACCAATGTAAATTACATAAGACAGGGGTAATATGAGCCAAACCTCTAGCACCCAGTTAACAGCTGTGCTGCTGCATGCTGTATTAGTTGCAAAGACCTCATATATTTCTTTGGGAGTTCCACATACAAGCTATTACAATAAGCCGTTTCTCTTAAAATAATGGCCTGCAAAACTGAACAAAAAAGACTATCAATTCAAAGATTTCATTAGTCTAAGCAATTTATTTATTAGTCAGCAATTGCACAGACCTGAAGCAATATACAAAACCACAATCATAAAATTAGAAGAGATATTTAAAACACAATCATAAGGTTGGAACAGATATTTAAAACAAAACAGCATACAAAATATATATATATATATGCACTCTCTACCTAGCTGCAATCAAGCTAGGTAGAGAGTACATTGTAGAAGTCAACTTCTGTTTTACCTTTCATCACTCCAAATGACAGAAAATCTTCACTGATGTCAACTTTGCTGTTCGTATCTCTGACTGTGTATGTAAAACTGCCCCCCCAAACCTACCCCAAATCTTATCCCAAGTTACTAGTGCCATCTCTTACAGTGGTATAAATAATAAACTCGCATGTTGGTTTCTACACAATCAGTCTCTCTCTATCTCTCTTTTTCTTTCTCTCTCACCTGAATAAATTGGATTTTAGCTGTGTACTTTGATTATCTAACATGTGCACAGCAATGAAATTACCAGTTTTACCAATTAGTCTACCAGTTCGCCCAGTCCATCTGCAGGACATAAAGACCCTCCTGGCTCTTCAGCCTCAAATCCTCCCATTCCACCTGGACTCCCCAGCCAGTCAGTATTTCACTTTTAAAATGTGTACTGTCACATCAGATATAGAGAAGGTGTAAATATATGCATGCAAGCTGCCAATAATACAGGGAGAATACAGGGAGAATAGAATCCAGGGAAATGCAAGGTTCAAACCAGGGAAGTGCAAGGTACAAAACACCCACACAAACAGTAATCACTAAGGGTGTATGTTTTTTTTTAATAGAATTCATCAGTAAAGGATAAGTTACATTTATAGAATGAGTCCTAGACTCAAAACTGCTATAGAATTGACCTGGACATGATAGTGTTCACCCTCATTTAACAACTAACATTGATTAAAAACTATGTTACCGAACCTTATGGCACCTGTGTATACTGATAGATTTTAATAGCATTACTTTTTGTGCTTTACTGTAAACCGTTGTGACGGTACCCACCTTCACGACGGGATAGAAAAAGATTTAAATAAATAAATAAAATAAATAAATAAATAAATAAAATAAATACATGCGTAAATTGCATATAAAATAGGAACTTACTCGCATAAATGTTAGCCCTGACCCAGAAGGACCCTTATCTGCCCCTTTTATACATGTGCAAATTTACTTGTGAACCCTTACGTACGCCCGTATCCTATTTAAACATGTACGTGCTGATTTTTACGTGCGCAGCTTTTGAAAATTCACCTTTATAAAATTGCACACTTGACAAAACATAAGTACAAATGACCAAGACACATGCACAACTTTGCTCCTTCCCTGAAAATTTCTTCCTCTTGAAAATGGAGTCCTTTAAATTTTGCCCTATTCAATTTACAGTCGCTATATGCAAATGTGACCAGCTGGATATTTGCTTTGGATCTCCTGAAAACAGACTTTGCTGTCACAGCCATTGAGGGCTGGAATGTGCCTTCCTTGGCAGAAGGCCACGCTGCCAGCTTTCTGCTTGCCACAGACGTGTCAGCATGAAATACATTTCAACACAAACTGCCAGACCAAGAAACCTAAAAACCTTAAAGTATCATTACCCTTTTCCTCTTATTTTACAGGAACCGGTTGCCTCACCCACAATCTGAGAAATAGGAAGTTTAGATATCAAAACCGGCTAAGATCTCACCGCTGAAAGCAGAAGCCAGCGCAGGGCAAAGAGACTGTATGCCCATGTGACAGGTGCTTGGAAGACAGGAGAAAGGCGATGTTAAACAGCCTGTGTGCTCATCAGCCAAAAACAAAATCTTGGTGCACAGGCAGCACCTCCCCTCCCCTCACTTACTGGACTGGCATTTTTTTTTTTTTTTTTACGGTGGACTGAATTGTGCCTCTGGCAGACGCAGCCCTTACGTCCAGACAAGTACAGAACGCGCATGGTGTGGTGCAATAGTTGGGTCCGTGCAGGTAGGCACTTTCTGTGAAGTAGTAGTCCAGCACCAAGATGGTTTCTGCTGTCTGCCTGCTGAGGCGACCTTGTTGACCCCAACAACAGCTGGCCCAGGTAAGGAACCTATGGTAAGATGCTCAAGAAATGACTGGTTAACCACAAGTCTGCTACTCTGCTGGACTGCTATAAAGCAACTTAGATAATGAACATTATGGGCTTTATTGCAGAAAGCGTTCCACCCCCACCAGGCAGAGAATGAGAGAATCAGGCCCCCACATCTGTCCGCTATGTTTTCCACTTTATTATTTGTCTTAATAAACTTAGTAGTGAGCGGAGTGACACTGGTCGGCTTGAATGTTTCCCACTTTTGCCACCTTTCTATTGTGCCTTGCTCTCAGGCAGGATACCCTCACCCTTTGCAGTACATCAGAAGTGCACCTTCATTCGGATCCTTTTAGGCTGGCTGGCCATGCATGGGACTGCCCCAAACCTCCAAAGGGCAGGGAGGGAGCCAAGAAAAGGCGGCTGCTATAGGAAACAAAGTAAAGTGGAGCAAAATGCAGTCAAAGGAGGTAAAGTGACTAACCAGAGGGGACATTCCTGAGTCAGTGGCAAAGTGAGGATTAGAACTCAGTTAAGCGCCAGAGCGCGGTCATTGCAAAGTTTTGAAATCACCAAGGAGTGCCATTTAAAGATAATTTCTGGGCATAAACCTACAATGCTCGACCTTATCTTTTCTTTCATAGAGCGAGGGCTCCCAGTATTACCGAGTTTCTTTTCTATGATTTTTCTTCTGTATTTAGCCACATTTATTTTTAAATACAAACATCTTTGCTTTGCATTGTGTAATAACCTGATTCAAAAGCTTTCAATTTTCCTCATTTGTTTTTATCTTTATTTTGGCTGTTTGGTGCAGATGTGAGGGCTGGTTATCCTCCAGGGAAATGTTGGGCCAAACAGGAAAAAGTGCCTTAGATCTGTTTAAAGTTGCTCATACCGATGCGTGTGGAAAGACCATGATGTTGGTCACTGAAAAATATATCAACTCTCCAGTCCCAACCCCTCCCGCAGTCCCTCAAGCCCTGCTTTCCTGCCACCCAGCAGCTGCAGAAGAAAGCACACCTCCTTCCTGCCCGGCCAAGGCCAAGATCCAAAATGGCACGGCTGACCTCATGCACACCTTTTGCCCCGTGAACATGGAGGTCAGCCGGTGCCTTTTTGGAGTTTGATCTCAGTGGGGCAGGAGGGAGGTACAGTATGCACTTGCCCGGCCCTGCCTTCATTTCCAGGACTTTGGAAGTGATGAGTGGGAGCAGTATCTGTTGGGGGAGGGAGAGTGAGAAGGAGGGAGAGTGTGAAACACTGGAGGTTCCTTGAAATTTGAGTTGGAGGGTGTTCAGGTCACCAGAAGCCCTTTGTACCGGTGATGAAGTGGGCAAGATAGGGGCATGATAGCCTCTCTGTACTTAGCTTGGAGGGGAGGGAAGATGGTGACCTGCCATCATGGGGATGAATTAAATCTGACTTGCTAACCAGCCCTTTCACTCTGAGGAGCTTAGAATGGGGGATTTTGAGATGCAGAGATTAGCATTTACAATTGTGCTGTATACTCGCTTAGGAGACTGCATTATAGTGAGTTCACAAAAATAAAAAAATTGTGCATCGGACATTAAAGGAGTAATTTTCTAACTGCCCACTTTGATGCAAAGTGCACAAGTACTTTGCCCCAGGTTTCAAAGCGAAAGTACATGAATGCTTTTGCTTTAAAAATTCTGCCAGGAAAAAAACTACCTGTTCACATTCACACCTGCTAATTCGTGCGGGTAGATTTTCCAAGAACAAATACGCACATGCACTTGAAAATTCAAAAGCATGTGTATCCGTGCCAGTCTCTCTCTCACTCTCAAATTGTGTTACGGCCATTTCGGGCATATCGCACAGCTTAATGCCTGCTAAAAAGGTGTAGTTATTTCTGGTGTGCGATAATGCCTCTCATTTTCATTAACCCCCTCCCCAATCCCGCCCTTTTGAATAAATTTGCATTCGCACCACGCACTGCATGTTTTAACGCCACAACGCACTTTGATTAATGACCCTGTTTGTTTCTTTTTGATTAGTTAGTGGTATCGTTTTGTGAAAAGGATATATGTTTTATTGTATGTTTTAGTTTGTTTTTGTATGTGGGATGTGTTCTTTGATTATGTATGTTCTTATGTCTTTTGCCATGCACAGTTGAGTGGAATATATATGTTTTAAAATAAATAAAATATTGAGGGAGAACCAGTTGGGGGGGAGTCTTCTTGGGTAAGTAAAAGGTGGTGCTCAAAAGAGGAAAGGGCTCTTTGGATTTTCTTTTGGAGTGGAGAGCTCTCACAGCTACTTGATAGGAAGCTGGTCTAGTTAGTACAGCCAGGCCAAGCCATGGGAGGCCACTGAACCATTAGTTACTGGGCTCCTGCTATGTGTCCAATGGCAGGCTAGGAGGTTTATGGATCACAACAGGCTTCTAGAAATCCAGGGCTGACTTTAAGTATTGGGCAGCAGAGGCAATGGGAGTTCTCCTCCCCCAATTGCCCCCCTCTCCCAATGTGCTTCCCCTCAATTGCACCTCACCTTGGAGGCGCTCCTGCTGTCCTCTATACAGATGCCAGTATGACCAACAGCAGCAGCTTTGGGAAAGGAAATTCAATGCGGGGCCTATCAGCCTTTCTATGGGCAGAGGTCCTGTGGTGACCTGCCCCTCAGGTGGTTTCCTTTCCCAAAGTTGCTGCTGTTTTTGGACCAGTGCCAACAGATCAGTGGTGCAGCTGCAGACCTGGATTGGTGGCGTGGCAGCGGTGTTGGTGCTCCAGTACATATGGAGATTTGGCACTGGAGGTAGTTGCTTCCATTGCCTATGCCTAAATCTGGGCCGGTGGAAAGCCTCAGGAAAGTGAGTGGACTATCCGATGGGGCTATGACTGAGAAGAATTCTGTGTGGGGGTGTAAGTAAGTACTGAATATTGTCTGTTTGAAGGAGGAATCGGAAGCATTTTTTGATACTATGTGATCCCAGTAAAGATTTGAAGGAAGTGTGTTTTGTTGTTGTTCATGATTTTGCTGCTAAATTAGTGCTGAAGTTCCTGTGAAGCCTGATTATGTCAGTGAATTTTTTAATTTTTCTGACTGCTGGAAACCCTAGATTTTGACAATAAATGTTTTGTTTTTTAAAGATACCGTTTCAGTGAGACCCTCTGTCATAGATTGCTGCCTAAGTACTGTACAACCTACTGACAGTTGCTGAAAAAGACAGCTCAGAGGCAGTCACTTGAAGTAAATGCAACTTTAGGGATGTGAATTGTTTTTTGACGATTTAAAAAAATCGTTAGATATTTTTTAAATCGTCAAAAATCGTTAGAGTCGCGATACAATAGAAATTCCCCCGATTTATCGTGAATAATCGTAAATCGGGGGAAGGCGGGAAAACCGGCACACCAAAACAACCCCTAAACCCACCCCGACCGTTTAAAATAAATCCCCCACCCTCCCGAACCCCCCCAAAATGTTTTAAATTACCTGGTGGTCCAGTGGGGGGGTCCCGGCACGATCTCCCGCTCTCGGGCCATCGGCGCCATTTTGGCTGCCACTAATATGAATGGCGCCGATGGCCCGATAAAAAAAACAAACCACTCGACCCTTTAAAATGACCCCCTTGACCCCCCCAAAACCTTCTAAAATTACCTGGTGGTCCAGTGGGGGAGCGATCTCCCGCTCTCGGGCCATCAGCTGCATTAATAAAAATGGCGCTGATGGCCCTTTGCCCTTACCCTGTGACAGGGCAAAGGTAGCGCTGGCGCCATTTTGAATATTGGCAATACGGCCTGAGTGCAGGAGATCGCTCCCGGACCCCCGCTGGACCCCCAGGGACTTTTGGCCACCTTGGGGGGGCCTCCTGACCCCCACAAGACTTGCCAAAAGTCCAGTGGGGGTCCGGGAGCGACCTCCTGCACTCGGGCCGTATTGCCAGTATTCAAAATGGCGCCGGCGCTACCTTTGCCCTCATAGTGATCAACGGCCTGAGAGCCGTTGATCACTCCCCGCGCTCCCGCTGGACCACCAGGTAATTTTAAAACCTTTTTTGGGGGTTCGGGAGGGTGTTTTGATTATCGGATCGGGCGCAGCCGATAATTAGAACTCAAATCGGGCTGGGCGATAAAAATTTTAAGATTTGGATCGGAACCGGAACCGATCAGATTCCGGTTCCGATTCACATCTCTATGCAACTTTATGCCAGACATCCGTGTTCACTTCATACTTGAAAGCTTCTCAGTTCCTTCTCTAAGACAACAGTATCACCTCAGTAAGGTACATGACAATTAGCTGTAGGCTAGCACAGTTCTCCAGGACCAAATATATTGTAACTTAGTTTATACCTTTTGCAGATTTAAAACTCCAACCAAAGGGCTTTGGGCTTCTGTGCTTCTGGGGACTCTTCCTGGAAGTCCTCACCCTCTCGGTTTTAAAACTGTTTTTTCTGGCTTAAGAGCCTTGCTGATGCACTTGCAACCCTAATTAGCCTTAGCTGTGTCTACCAATTAGTAACATACCTTGATCCCATTTAATTACCAGCCAAAGGTCTGAAAACTACACTTCCCATCAACCCAGTGTTTCCTGTTCCTTTTGGCTTTCCAATATCCTGGCCAATCCATATTTACTTTTTATTTTACCCTTTGAATCAGTGTTCCCCCTGGACCTCCCATCAGAGCCTACTGAAGTCTCTACCTGTCCTGTCTCTCCAGGCTATTTCATCACACCCTCCTTTATCACAAGATGTGGATTCAAGAGAGGTATCTGTCAATCCTTGGTATCTGTCAATCCTTTTGTGGAGTTTTCCCTATGTAGTTTGAGAAATGGTACCCTGTGCCAAGCCCACTGCTCCAGCTGCTAGACCAGTGTTTTGATTTGACTCCCACAGTGACTGGTGCTTAGCTCCCAAACAGACATCAGACGCTGGAGGTTACAAAAGAGGCTTACAAAAGCCTTGAGAGTGAGTGGAAATGTATCTGCTAATATACTCCGGTATTATAGACAAACATCTAGAGACATACTTTGGGAATGTTTCCAGTGTGTCCAAAGGTAATTTTTTTTTTTAATTTCAGATTCTGCTCTTCCACTCCCTCCTTCCTACCCCCTTCCCAAGAAAATGTATATATACAGAATAACAGAATCTCTCTTTCCTTACAGAAAGGTCCACTGATGTGTGAATTTAATCAGTTTAATGCTGGGATAAAATTAATATGACCTGAAGATGACAGGGGCTAGGAGAACATTATACAGACAAGTGATGCCACTGGGCTTGATTGCATGGTTGGCTTTTGGTGCTGGAGAGATTCAAGGTTGGTTTACAGTGTTGCTTCTATTTTATGTTCCTCTATTTTATGTCTCTTCATCTTCTCTTTCCTTAAGTTCCCTTTGTCTCCTCCTCTCGTCTTCTTTCATTGCTTAGTTTTGCTCCTTCTGTCTCATCCCCTCTCCTTTCCACTCCTCTTCTTCCAACTCAGTTCTGATGTGCAACATTTTTGTAAAACATTCAACAAATACCTAAATTCACTTTCTTGTGATGTTCTCAGGGGTTTCAAAGTCAAATGTTCTCAGGGGTTTCAAAGTCAATCAACTCAACCTCAAGAGATTTATTAATAATACCACTAAAGAAGGCTTCTTTAAATTGCAAGTCCTAAAAAGACTCAGACCTCTTCTACACTTCCAAGACTATCGTTCAGTTCTACACAATCATTTTCTCAAAAATCGACTATTGCAATTCCCTTCTACTCGGACTCCCAGCTAACACCATAAAACCCCTACAAATGCTCCAAAACGCCACAGCCAGGATTCTAACTAAAACCAACAAAAGAGACCATATCACCCCCATTTTGAGAAACCTACACTGGCTCCCAATCAAGTATAGAATCACTTACAAAATCCTTACTATCATTCACAAATCAATCCACAAGCTCATCCCACTGGAGCTCAACATCCCTTTTCGACTACATATTCCCGATAGACCAGTGAGAACAGCTTACAGGAATACCCTCCTTGCCCCATCCATCAAATCCTCTTTAAACAAACAAACTTTATCCAAAGCGGGCCCCGAGAAATGGAACTCATTACCCCCCAAACTCCAACAGGAACAATGCCTGATCACCTTCAAAAAGAGACTCAAAACTTGGCTGTTCGAGCAAGCTTTCAATCTATACCAATAATCTCCCACTAATCACGCCCTTTCCATCTTAAAATGGCTCTCTCAGATTATAACCATATTGTAATCCCAGATATCATTCTTACATGCAGCCCTCTCAAACCACAGTTCTTCCAGATTGAACCATGTTTAGCTATTGTCTTGCTTGTTACTTGTTTAGCTATTGTTGAGCTTGTTACACATAAATATCATACTATTTTGTTTATGGTAATACCTCTCGCTTGCTGATCCTAGTTAATTTTCCTTGTTCTATGTAACCACATTCTTACATGCCTGTTAATGTTAAAATGTAAACGGAATTGATTTGTAGCTTTGCTACAAGAATTTCGGTATATAAAAATGCTAAATAAATAAAATAAATGATATTCATGTGTTATTTTCTTACTTCAGGCACCCCACTGTTGGGCAGTTTGGAATGTTACAATGACTACAAGACTTATGTAGCCTGCACATATAAGGAGAGTGTACTAGCACGGAACTTCCTAAAGATGAATTTGAATCTCTGGGCCAATTACACCAATACTGGAGATTGGTAGGTGCAAATATTTTATGTTCTAGTGACACAGTAACATAGTAAGTGATAGATGATAAATACCAAAATGGCCCAGTCTTCCCAGTTGAGATTTGGCCACTTTCACTAGGATGTGCATATATGTAAATTCTCATCTGAAACAGATTACCAACTCCCATTCAGACTGTTTGTCCAACTAAGGGCTTGATTCATCGAACTATCGCATGAGATAGTTAGAGGGGCGTGTTTTATGGTAATAGCGCACTTTGCGATAAATAAGCTATCTTAGCACTTCGCAGAGGTATTCCCGCAGAGTGCGATAACTTTTCACACTTTGCGGTAAATGTCACAATCGTTGTAATTCCTACCTATAACCTATGGACTCTCTACCTGGGTAACATCAAGCTAGGTTGAGAGAACACTGTACAAATCTTATCTTTGGGTGAGTTTCCTCACTCTGAAGGACATCAAATCTTCACAAGAGTGCACCGTTCTATTCGTACGTCTCACTCTGAATGTCAAAGTGGCCCCTAACCCCTACACTAATACCTACCTAAACCTCACCTCGAGTAACTAGGTGGGCCTCATATTGAGGTATAAATACCTAACTACTAGAAGGGCCTTATAGCTAGTCTCTCTCTTTCTTTCTTTCTCTCTCTCTCTCTCTCTCTCTCCTCCCCCCCTAATGGTGGTAGGTAGCTTAAAAGTTAGCAAGATAAGTTGGAGGCATTCTGAAGGTGTGCTGGGGCAGATAATTTAGCCTGATAACTTATCCCCCTGGTCATTCTGAAGAGCAAACCTAAAGTTGTTTGCATAGATTTATCCAGCTAACTAGAATTTTATCTGGCTATATTCAGCGAACCAACTAATCAGCAGCGCTCAGCTGAATATCCAAGACACTTGATCCATCTAACTGTAGTAGGATAAATAGTGCATTCACCATACTGCTGAATACTGACCTACATGAATTTACTTCATCCAGTTCCTACCACTTTTTTCCACATCTGTCCCAAGAATGCCCAAAATCTGTTACAGTGATGGCCTCTACCACTACTGCTTTGAGGCCAATTTATGGCTTGCCATCTTCCATTTTACCTCTTTACAAAACCAATGCATAAACCAACACCAGGCCCCCTTCTATGTCTTTCTACCAAGCTTTGCTAAAAGTATCTGTCTCATGAAGTTAGTTTCTAAATTTTGAATTTTTTTCTGTGTAATTCTCTGTGAAGGGGAAATAGCATAGTTTGAGCTTTCTTAGCTGCAGAAAGCCAGCTCTGCTTTAACTAGGATCAATGACAGTATACTATAATCTTTAAAGCAGTGATTCTCAACTGGTGTGTCACCAAGCACCAGCAGGTGTGTCGTGGCTCCCAGTGTCCCAGTTGAGCTTCCCTCCTTCCTTTTTCTCTCCCCCAATGGGCCAATAGGAAGCCTAGTCCCTTCTTCCTGCCCCATGGGCAAATCGGAATCCTTCTCCCTTTCTTCTGCCCCCATGGGCCGATGGGAAGCCTCCTCCCTTCATCCCGCCCCCACTGGTCAATGGGAAGCCTCCCTTCTTCCTACCCCTACAGACCAATCTGAAGCCTCCTCCCTTCTTTCTGCCAGAGGGAGTAGGAAGAAGGCTGGAAGCCTCTGATAAGCCAATGGGGCAGGAAAAAGGGGGCATCCCATAGCCCATGGCAGAAGTAGAATGTTACGGTCCCGGTCGCGAGTGCCACGTCCAGGCCCTTACCTTCAGCTCCCTGGCCTCATTGCCGCTTCCCATGGCTCAGCTCTCGGCTCCATTGGCGGCGTCCCCGCGGGGGCAATGCCGCCGAAGACTCCCGGAAGGACGCCCTGCTACTAGGCACGCGCGTGCGCAACTTGGGCGCTTTTCTAGGCCCGTTCCCGCCTTTGGATGCTCCGCCCAGTTCCTGACGTCAGACACCGCGGCCTAGATAAGCCGGCCGCGGACGTTCTGACTTTGCCTTGCAACGGGGTTACCTCTGGTTCCCAGTTACTTCGTGCCCCGAAGTGGGTGTTCTGTCTTGTACCCGCTCCGTTCCTGCTTGCTACAGTACCTGCCTGGTTCCTGCCTGCTTGCTACAGTGCCTGTTTGGTGCTTGCCTGCCTACCTGCTACAGTTCTGCCTGGTTCCAGTACCCGAATCTTGCTACAGTTCCTGCCCGGTTCCAGTACCAGAGTCCAGCAACTGTTCTTGCCTGGTCCCAGTTCCCGAGCCCTGCTACTGTTTCTGTCTGGTTCCAGTTCTCCAGCCTGCTTGTTCCTGTCCCAGAGACTCTACTCACCTAAGTCCCAGTGGCCGGGCCACTACGTGCTCCTCCTGGGGGGGCTTCGGTCTCCAAGGGTGAAATCACCTAAGTCCCAGCGGCTGGGCTCCTACGGGCTTCCACCCGGGGGAGTTCCAGTCTCCAGGGTGAAGAGCTTTGTCTACAGCCTGCTTGACATCTGCTTGACATCTGCCTCCCGACCTGCCTACCTACTGAGACATTAGAACATCTTTCCCAGTCTCCATAACAGATTGCAAGGCGACGGACTCGGCGAATGTGCCTGGTCCCTTGGATCTTCAAGGGTTGGCCCAACAACTGCAGTACCAGCAGCAGTACCTCGATGTCCTTACTGGCTCTGTAAGGGAGTTGACTGCCCGTTTGGATGCTAAGATCCCGCCTGCTGCAGAAGTAGCCTCCGAGGGAAGAGCTTCTTCAGTGACCCAGCTACCCGCACCATCTCGCTATGCTGGAGATAATAGGACTTGCTGCGGCTTTCTGAACCAATATTTCATACGGTTCTCTTTGTTGCCACGGCAGTTCCCCACAGATTTGGTGAAGGTAGCTTATATCCTGTCTCTGCTTGACGGGAAGGCCTTGATTTGGGCCTCTCCCCTTTGCGAAAGGAATGATTCCTCACTAGTGGACTTACAACAGTTCATTTCGAACTTCCAATAGGCTTTTGATGAGCCAGCCCGAGTAGCTACGGCTACATCTGAGCTCTTGCAGCTTCGTCAGGGGATGCGCTCTCTAGCCGTCTACGCTATAGAGTTCCGGACCTTACCCCAGGAAGTGGGTTGCCAAGATGGTAGTCTTAAGGCCATCTTTCTGGAGGGTCTATCTAGACGAATTAAGGATGAAATTGCAGCTAGAGACCTGCCGGAGGACCTCAGCGCCTTGGTAGAGATGGCTGCTCGCATAGACCGCCACCTGCAACAGAGGGCTAAGGAGCAATGTTCATCCCGATCCAGTCCAGTTCGTGCCAGACCTGTGTCTTCTCCGAAGGCTTCCAGTCCAGACATCCCTACCTGC
Source organism: Rhinatrema bivittatum (assembly GCF_901001135.1). NCBI lineage: Eukaryota > Metazoa > Chordata > Amphibia > Gymnophiona > Rhinatrematidae > Rhinatrema > Rhinatrema bivittatum. The sequence goes on along the minus strand of NC_042616.1, from coordinate 407,534,620 downwards.
GAACCAATGCAGCTGGGGCGTGCCCTGCTCTCCGCTGAGGAGAGACAACATCGTCACTTGTTGCGATTATGCTTGTATTGTGGCCAGAAGGGCCATTACTTGGCACGCTGCCAGGAGCGTGCGGAAAACGCCAAAGCCTAGGAGGTCAAGAGGAGCTCCTCCTAGGTTGTTCTACTGCTTCTCAATGTACTGTGCCTATTACCCTTGAGTACCCCGGAGGGTCAATTGAGACCATTGCCTTTCTGGACTCAGGAGCAGGGGGTAATTTTATCCTGCAGGACCTAGTCTCTCAGCTACAGATTCCTACACAGAGGCGGAAGGTTCCCTTGCAAATTACCTCTATTCAAGGAACGCTCCTTCCAGGACCCATCGTGATGACCACAGCACCCGTCACTGTCCGCACCGGGGTCATCCATTTGGAGGAGATAGCCGTCCACTCCATGGTGCTAGGGTTGCCATGGCTGCAGAAGCACTCGCCCATGATCCAGTGGGATACTCTACAGATTGTCAAGTGGAGCCCCTATTGTCTCGCGAATTGCATGAAGGTGCCTAAAGTTCCAAGACTTCCCTTGATGCACTCGGCTCTCAGTCTGCCAGCACCTTATGAGGACTTTACAGACGTCTTTTCGAAGACCAAGGCGGAGATCCTTCCGCAGCACCGTCCGTATGACTGTGCCATAGACCTGCTACCCGGAACTATGCCTCCTTGAGGAAGGGTATATCCCCTGTCGCTTCCTGAAACCCGGGCCATGTCGAGTACATTTCTGGAAACCTGGCCAAGGGGTTTATTAGCCCATCCAAATCGCCTGCAGGAGCACGGCCTGTATGCAAAGCTAGAGAAGTGTAGTTTTGAAAGGACCGCACTGCCTTTCCTGGGCTATATTGTCTCTGTGGCAGGCTTCCAAATGGATCCCGAGAAGGTGGCCGCTATCAAGAACTGGCCTAGGCCAAGAGGCCTTAAAGCATTGCAACGCTTCCTCGGCTTTGCTAATTTCTACAGACATTTCATTCCCAACTACTCCCGCATTGTGGCCCCTTTGACAGCCCTCACTCGGAAGGGAGCCAAAGCGGTGGATTGGCCTGAGACTGCCTGCCAAGCTTTCGAGAAGCTTAAAGATTCCTTTCTGCTTGACACCTGCCTTCGCCATCCTGACCCTACTCGGCCTTTTGTGGTGGAAGTCGATGCTTCCAACGTGGCCGTAGGGGCAGTCCTTAGCCAGTACTCCGATTCTGGGCAATTGTTGCCATGTTCGTATTTCTCAAGGAGATTCTCACCGGTGTGCAACTACAGTATAGGCAATAAAGAGTTGCTGGCCGTGAAACTCGCAAAATGGCGCCGGCCATACAGCAACACGATTCGACTGCAGGAGGTCGTTCCAGACCCCCGCTGGACTTTTGGCAAGTCTTGTGGGGGTCAGGAGGCCCCCCCAAGCTGGCCAAAAGTCCCTGGGGGTCCAGCGGGGGTATGGAACGACCTCCTGCAGTCGAATCGTTTTTCCGTACGGAAAAACGATTCGCAGTAGGAGATCGTTCCGGACCCCTGCTGGACTTTTGGCAAGTCTTGTGGGGGTCAGGAGGCCCCCCAAGCTGGCCAAAAGTCCCTGGGGGTCCAGCGGGGGTCCGGGAGCGATCTCCTACGCTCCTGCCGTCGGGGGACAAAAAAAACAAAATGGCGCCGGCGCTACCTTTGCCCTGTCATATGACAGGTCAAAGGTAGCGCCGGCGCCATTTCTATAATGCACAGAGGTCCGGACCCCAGGTAATTTAAGGCATTTTGGGGGGGTTCGGGAGGATGGGGGATTTATTTTAAAGGGTCGGGGTGGGTTTTAGGGTTGTTTTAGTGTGCCGGTTTTTCCGCCCTCCCCCTTCCCCTCCCCCTTCCCCCGATTTACGATTTTTTGACGATAAATCGGGGGAATTGTTATTGTATCGCGGCTCTAACGATTTTTGACGATTTAAAATATATCGGACGATATTTTAAATCGTCAAAAAATGATTCACATCCTTATTCACAATATCTGTGTATGCGATAGCTTCTGAGATAGAGAAGAGTAGTGAAGGGTTTTAGGAACATGGGCCCTCAAGGAGCGAGTACCGGTTCCTATCTGCAATATGCAATAGTAGTTCACAAAGTTATGGATATGCAATAGCTTCTGAAGACAGAAGAGAGTCTTCGGAGGGTTTTAGGAACATAGGCCCTCGTGGAGCGAGTGCCGGTTCCTATCTGCAGTCTGCAATCATAACTCACAATCTCCGTACCTGCGATAGCATCTTAGACAGAAGAGAATCTTCAGTGTTCTAGGAACATAGGCCCTTGAGGAGCGAGTGCCGGTTCCTATCCGCAATCTGAATAGAAACTCACAGTGTTCACATCTGCAATCGCTCCAAGGCAATAGGGAGTCTTCTGAGTGTTCCGGGTCGTAGGCCTCCGAGGAGCGGGTACCGGATCCCGTAGTAGCAATCTGAAAACAAGAAGAGAGAGAGCGGGGCCCCTGAGGAGCGGGTGCCCCTGGTAAGTTTGTGGAGGCAGAGCAGCGGAGAATGAAGCGGGTAGAGATAATCCCCGCCTAACTCCTTGCTAACTCGATTCGTAAGCGCAAGCAAAGACCTAAGTTGGAAGTGGATGACGTCACTACGGGGGGACACCCCCGAGGTTTGTGCCCTTGCTGGTACAAACTCCGGAGTGTGCGCACATGCGCGCCCTACGTCATCGGGAACATGGCGGACCCGCAGCGTCAAGCCAGCCCGGGGGCTCCAGGAGAAGAGGTGAGGAGAAGCCGCAGCAGCATCTGTCCGTCAACCCTGAAGGGAATCGCCACAGAGGTAGAGAGGGTGGAGCGAGGGCAAGAGCAGGCACAAACGCAACAGAGAGACTGAGACTGGTCAGGGAGGTGACTGGTGTGTGAGAGACAGAGACTGTCAGGGAGATGACTGATGTGTGTGTGTGAGAGACAGAGACTAGTCAGGGAGGTGACTGGTTGTGTGTGTGTGTGTCTGTGTGTGTATGTGTGTGAGAGAGAGACGGACTGGTCAGGGAGGTGACTGGGTTGTGTGAGACAGAGACTGGTCATGGGGTCTAATTGGGGTATGTATGTGTGTGTGAGACTGGTTATGGACCTTAAGGAAGAGGACCATGAGGACAGATCTTCATCATCCACTGCTGCTTCTGGTGTCTGCTATTGCCCTGCAAGGGAAAGGAGTTAGAGAGTTGCTGGAGAGGGTAAGTAAAGGTAGCTTTTTAAGTTTATTTTTCTTGATTGATTACCATTTTAATTATTGGGTATTATGTGATGTCTGCTGTTTTCAAATATCTTATTGGTATTTGGACAATTTTTAATAATTTTTATGAGTTTTTAATTGTTGGATGTTATTCCATTCATCAGTTCTTTTGTAATATTTATTAGTATAGCTTTAGAATTATTTCTGTGTGGGGATCTTCTATAGGAGCTTGGCTTATTTTGTTTTCTTAATAGGAGGTGTATTTAAGTTTAGGGCCCAGTATAATATTTGCAGTTTGGCCTTTCATAAGTTGGGTTGTTACTGTTTTGAGTGCATTCCATAATGCACATGTAATTTTGTGTGGCTTAGTTTGTGTGCATTATTGCAGATCCCGGGACTATGTTAGGTGCTATATTTCTCTTTCCATTTCTCCAAATTCGCATTGTATGTAGAGTGGCTTTATTGGGTTTCCATTCCAGTTTCTGTCTCCATATTTATAATTTTAGGTCTTTCTGTAATTAGTGAAGGTCAAGTCTGTGTGTGTGACCAAGGTGAGGTATTTTATTAGCATGTAGGCATTTGTATCAGTCTTATTTGTTGTGTTTTCTCAATAGGACATGCATTAGTGGTAACTTTTCATAAGAAGGGCTACTGAGCCTAGTAGAAGAGAGAGTTTGTTTTGCTTTTACTGAGATGTCATCAGAACCAAGATATATTTTTTGAATGGTGAGTTGTACGGGTAATGCCCTAGTTCTGCTCTGCACCCATGTTAGAGGTTGCAGGGGTTCTGTGGATGCAGAATGTACATTTAGCCCATGATGGTCACATGTTCAGTGTGTCATGCATGTGAGAACCATCTATCAGGTGTGTTCTGACCGAAAAAGGTTGAGAACCACTGCTTTAAACCACAGGTCAACCTACAGAGTTTTGTGAGGCTCTCAGAAGGTTCCTTCCATCTAAATATCTCATAGCCCCAAAGTCAAAATGGTCAGAATTATTTTTTTACATATGCATTATAGTGTTCTCATGATTATATATATGCTGGAGTTTTGGGTTGTCTTGGATAGGTCGCTCCGTAACCTCCATCTCAGCTCAGTTAACAAACAAAAATTGCTTTTCTGCTCAGTTACTCTGTGGGGAAAATATGAAGCTTGGGTTGTGTCTTTTCAGTAGCTGCTAAGTCTGGTCTAACTCAGTCAGCACATTGCCTGCTGGTTTCACTAACAGAAAAATCACATCAGAAATTTTGTACTCTGTTTTCACTGTGCAGGAAACGAGTGTATAATACTGAATTAAAAGAGTAAGTTTCAGAAATATCAGCTAAATGTCAAAGAGCAGCCAAAAACAGGAAACACTGGTAAACAAATTTCTGAGAATATTTTGATTCCTCCACAACCTTCGGTGAAACAAGTAGATTTTAACAAGTTGGACACAAATATGCATTTATTATGTCTGTATCATGTACTGTTTGCCAGAAAAGTGTTATATACATTAAGCAATGTTACATGTCTGTAGCGGCATAAGCTATAAGGGCAATGTTGGCACCAGAAAACAAAACTAAAAAAGTTTTGCCGCAAATTTTTGTTTGTAATCACTGTCCGACGCTTCGCGGATGAGAGTCCAACAATAGTCACTCAGCATGGAGGGGTTCCACTTGCCTTGATGCGCAACATATATGAGGAGCCCATGCTCTGTCCTGATCACCAATTTTGCACCCGAAGTATAACTCGTATGCCTTCTTAATGAGTGCTAGGGATGAGAATCGTTTTTGAACGATTAAAATTATCGTCAGATAATTTTAAAATCGTCCTAAATCGTTAGAGTGCACGATACAATACAAATGCCCCCGATTTATCGTCAGAGGCATTTGTATTGTATCGTTAAATAGGGCACGGGAATTATTTGGGGGAGGGCGGGAAAACCGGCACATCAAAACAACCCCTAAACCCACCCCGACCCTTTAAAACCAATTCCTTACCCTCCCCCACCCTCCCGAACCCCCCCAAAATGTTAAATTACCTGGTGGTCCAGTGGGGGGGGGGGTGCCCCGGCGCGATCTCCCGCTCTCGGGCCATTGGCGCCATTTTGGCTGCCACTAATTAAAATGGCGCCGATGGCCCGATAAAAAAAAAAACCCACCCGACCCTTTAAATCGACCCCCCTTAGCCTCCCCCACCCTCCCGACCCTTTTTTTTTAGGGAGGCCCGCGCCGCTAAAAAAAACAACCCACCCGACCCCCCCCCCCCAAAACCTTTTAAAATTACCTGGTGGTCCAGGGGGACCTCAGGGAGAGATTTCCCGTTCCCAGGCATCAGCTGTTCTAAGAAAAAATGGTGCCGATGCCCCTTTGCCCTTACCATGTGACAGGGTATCCGTGCCATTGGCCGGCCCCTGTCACATGGTAGGAGCACTGGATGGCCGGCGCCATCTTTAAAGATGGCGCCGGCCATCTTTACTCATCAGCCCCTATTATAGAGTTTCTTGCCTGGTTACTGAGAATGTTTTTGCAGGGTTTTGTGCTGGATCACAGAGAGGCCAATGTAATAAGGTGCTCTAGACTGAGTGAACACATTTACTGATATTTGTATGCATATTTTTGGTTGTGAGACTTTAATCATGTCTTAATAAGGATTTTAGCGCAGAAAAGCCGTGCACAAATTAGCATGCTTTCTGTTACAGATGTTAACTCCAGGGAGGAAGTCTCAGAACCAATGTCAGGAAATATTTCTTCACGGAGAGGGTGTAGATGCCTGGAACACCCATCCGGAGGAAGGGGTGAACACCAAAACTGAGAAGGATTTCAAAGGGACGTGGGATAAACATTGTGGATCCATAAAATCTAGAGGATGTGAATCAGGAGAAGAGGCATGGGGGTGGCTTGCGGGACTTATGGCTACTACCTGGTGATTAATACTCTTATTCAATAAACACACACACAGTTAATGCGACTCCAACATTGCTCTATGCTTCATCAGCAAAAGAAATGTGGAAAAGAGGATTTGCATTTACAAATAAGCGGGGAAGTAGCTTGCTTGTTGCGGTGGTTACTACCCCAAACCAAATAAGCCTTATACTTCACTTGGAATACATATCCAGTGCAGCTCACTGCTTCAACGGCAGGGGGAATAGAGAAAAGAGGATTTATATTCAGGCAACAACCAACAAGGACTGAGTTGCACAGACTGGGTAAACAAAAAAGAGTGGGAGTAGCTTGCTTATTGCAGCGGTTACTACCCCGAATCAATTAAGCTTGCTAGTTCACCAGGAATACATATCCAGCACAGCTCGCTGCGTCAATGGCAGGGGGCATGAAGAAAAGATGATTTATATTCAGACAACAACCAACAAGGACTGAATTGCACAGGCTAGGTAAACAAATAAGAGTGGGAGTAGCTTGTTTATTGCGGAAGTTACTACCCCTAACCAATACACGGCTCGATCCAGTAAGGCCGCGGTAAAAACAGTGCGGCAGTGTCAGGCGCACCCTTCCTCCCCGCACGCACAGTTCTCTTAACTAACTCCCCGATACTCTCCTCTAATCGCATGCAAATGCATGCCGCGGCTTTAAAGCGGTAGGGAAGGGTTATGGCCGCGTAACCCATTTTACTGTATAGGCGCTTAATACAGCGCCTATACAGTAACCTGGGTGCGCTGGTACCTGTCATTTCAAATGACATTTGAAATGACAGGTACCAGGAAGTGTAAAAATCAAAATTTGTAAATACCTGTCGGAGGGAGATCCGGGGGGCCGGTGGTCGCGTGTTAAATCTAGGCCGCGGGCGGGTGGGCGCGGCGGCAGCGGCGGCGGGGGGACACGCGTTAGTTCGAGACGGCCGGCGGGCGGCGGGTGGTCGCGTGTTAAATCTAGGCCGGGTCCGCACAGGCGCGCATTCATTCATTCACTGCCGGTGGGGGCTGCCGGAGAGGCAACCCCCACCGGCAGTGAATGAATTCATTCATCCAGGCGGAGGAGCCGGCTGCTTTCGCCACCGGCTCCTCCGCCTGGATGAATGAATGCGCGCCTGTGCGACCCCTGCGTTTCGGCGCTGGTCGCACAGGCGCGCATTCATTCATCCAGGCGGAGGAGCCGGTGGCGAAAGCAGCCGGCTCCTCCGCCTGGATGAATGAATTCATTCACTGCCGGTGGGGGTTGCCTCTCCGGCAGCCCCCACCGGCAGTGAATGAATGAATGCGCGCCTGTTCAGCGTTCAGCGATACAGTCGTGCAATTGGGTAGGGTAGGCAGCAGCGAGGTCCGGGGGTGGCAGCGAGATCCGGGGAGCCAGCAGCGGCAGCATGATCGATCGCGCAAGCAGGTAGGTGGCAAAGTAAAGATGGCCGCCTGCACGGGAAAATCGTCGTGACGTCACGTGACGTCACGTCTTCAGCGGCCAATTGCACGATTTTCCCGTGCAGGCGGCCATCTTTACTTTGCCACCTACCTGCCTGCGCGATCGATCATGCTGCCGCTGCTGGCTCCCCGGATCTCGCTGCCACCCCCGGACCCCGCTGCTGCCTACCCGCCGCTCCCGGATCCTGCCGCTGCCCCCCCCGGACCCGCTGCTGCCTACCCGCCGCTCCCGGATCCTGCTGCCGCCCCCCCCCCCCCCGCTGCCGACCCGCCCGTGCGATTTTGGCGCTCATCCAGGGAGGAAGGGAGAAGGGACTACCGGATGCCGCTGATGGCTGCCCGCCGCCCACCGGCCGCCTGGACCCACGGCCCTCCGACAGGTATTTAAAATTGTTTTATTTTTTTATATAACACACAGGTATTTTTGTTTTTTACACTTTTTAAACTTTTTTTAGCAGGCCCGAGCCTTGCTACTTTTTCGTTTGTTTTTTTTTTGCCCTGGTCCCGTCCGGTCTCCTGCAGCCCCGTCCGGTCCGGACGGGGCTGCAGGAGACCGGACGGGACCAGGGCGGGTAAGCAATGTTTTTACCCTACACTACACTACACTAACTCCTACTAGGGGGAGGCGGTAAAGTAGCAGGTTAAGGCCGCGGCAGAACAGCGGGTTAGGGAGGAGATAATATCAGCGCCCATTACAGTATCGCAGGGGAATAGATAATTCCTTCATTATACAGCTTTTTCGTTCATTTACATGCCGGGTGCGGAAAGGGTTATGCGTCTGTTTTCAGAAGCGATACGGACGCGTGAAACTGGAGACTGTATCGCCGAACTGCCTTGCGTGCCCGAATTGTGCGCTACGAGCACGTTACAGACGGGCAATCCTCGAGCGGACGATACTGGATCGAGCTGACAGTTAGATACTTTATTTTGATGCGGCTTCAGCACTGCTCTCTGCATCAATGGCAGGGGGGAAGGAAAGTGGAACCAAAATGTTATCAATAAGGGCCAAGAGTAACAGATAAGTATGAGAAAAATAAGTGTGAAAGCTTGCTGGGCAGACTGGATGGGCCATTTGGTCTTCTGCTGTCATTTCTATCAGGTACAAGGTACAATCAGGTACAAGGTGGCTTCAATCTGTATCTCCCTGCTTTCTACTTCCTAGTTCTAGTGTTACTGTAACCTTATATTGCTTGCTGGGTGTCACAGGTCACTACCTAAGTGCTACGTGGTCTACTGACAGTTTTCTGGAGCACACTGCTCAGCGCCAACCACTTGCAGTAAAAAAACTTTATTCCATGTATCAATGTTCATGACACACTTGTAACTTTCAGTTCCTTTCTTGAGACACCAGGATTTCCCCAGTAAGTTATTTTGGTCAACAGCTGTGGCCAGACAAATTTCCTTGGACCACATAGAACCTCCTCCCAACTGTACTTTTTTGTAGATTCAAAATCCCTAAGAGCAGGCTACGGGCATCTCTGCATCTGGGTCCGAGTGAAGCCTTTTCCCCTGACTCCCTACCTGGCTCTACTCCCTCTGTCTCTGATTGACTCGCAGTTTTCTTTCTGGCTTAAGAGATACACTGAATCCCTGCAGTCTCTAATTAGCCTCAGCTGGGTCTCCCAATTAGTAACATACCTTTCTGTGGCAGTTACCTTAATCCTAATTAGTTCTTTGCCAACTATGTCCAAACTGAATTTCCCAGTAGCCCTATGCTTCCTGTTCCTTCTGGCGTTACAATCCCCTAGCTAAATTTTGTTTACTTTTTCTTTCCACCTTGAAGAAGTATTCTTCATGGACCTCATGGAGATCCTTCTGTCTTCTGGAGTCTCTAACTTTCCTTTCTCATCAGGCTGCTTCTGCCTGCGTGAAGCCCTGCTTCATAACACTGTAACACTACACAATATGACACCTGCTCACTAGCAGCTTTCAGTTGTCTTTATTTTGACATTTAAATCACGGTGTCAGAAGTATCTGAACATGCACTGCTTCCCTACATCAGAAGTAGAAAGTTTCCAGTGCAGTGGGCTCAGGAACTATGAGCAGAAGACAAGGTCTGCAGTGATATTGATTGACTTAGGAGTGCATGTGCCCTCCTATGGTCACTGAAGCAAGAGAGCATGTCTGCCTCATGGCAACTGCTAACAGCATTCCATTCCCTGAAGGCATGAATGTTAGTGGTGATTTAAATAACAAATGGAAACATTTCAGGACAAGATTTCAAGACTGCTCTCTAGCCACAGCCTTACATGAGAAGTCAGCCAAAGTGCAGGCAGCTATATTGTGGAAGATGGTGGACCCTGAAAGCCACCATGTTTAAAGCAAAATTTGAGCCTTACAGAGGAATATAGAAAGGATACAAAAGCCATCTTTGATGCACTGGAAGCCTATTTCAGATCTGCAAAAATATAATATATGGAAGATACATATCTGGCTGCTGCAAACAAGGAGAGGGGAAATCCATTGACAACTTTATCACATGTTTGAAAGAGAAAGCAAAGTCAAGTAAGCTATGAAATGATTCAGGATAAACTAATCCTTAGCATAGCCAATGCATGTTCCATGTCACGGATCAGTAAATCTGTTCCTGGAAAAGTGCATTTTCAGCTCATTCCCAGTATTCCATCAATCCAATGTGCTCCACCCAACATACCATAACCATAAAGCCAGAGGTAAAAGCACAGTTGGATAAGCGTGAAGCTGATGGTCATCTTTCACTGGAGACAGAACTGACTGACTGGATAAGCAGCATGGATGCAGTAAGGAAGCTGGAAAAGCTGATAAATTGTTTTGATCCAAAGTTTCTAAACCTAGCACTGAGAAAATTTCATTACATCATGCCAACCCTTGAAAATGTCTTATACAAGCTGCATAAGACTCAAGTGGTTACACTTATTGATGCACGGAATGCATTCCTGTATAATTCTACCTAGGTTCACTAATATGCTATAGAAGGTTTCTGGAGGGCTCTTACTCTTCAGGTTCAATGAGAGTTCAGTGGAAGGTCAGTGAGTTCGGTGTCACAGCAGAGCTCTTGCATTTGCAAGCATCTATCTATTAAGGAGGAGTAAAGGGGGATTTGGTTAGTGACCTTGCAGAATTGAGTAATGTGCTGATAGAGCTAGGGTTGGTATATTGGGAGGTGCATTCCCCCAAAGGGGATGGGTTATGGTAGAAGTTATTTAAGATGCTTCCACAGGCATCCAGAGAGATAAGACCCTGTAGGTTAAGGGGTGCTTTTACTTCATCTGTGGAGGTTCTAGGAAAACAAAAGGATGTTTTCTCTGATCACATGCTAGCTGAAAGGCCTTGGGGCTAATTGTTGAGTTGTTGAAACTTATCGGTATAGAAGCTGATTTGAAGAGTGAAGATTTCTCCTTTTTGTTCATTTTGGACTGTATCCAGTTGTCTGATAGAAAGTTTTTTGCTGAAAAGATTTTGCTGTTATGTGGGATTACAAATAAACCTTTGGTTATGGAACCAACTTCTGATGTGGACAGTGGACTTTGTGACTATTGGTAAGTCTTTCCCTTGGGCTTCCCAGAGACATTCTGAACTCAAAAGTTCTTTCCCCTGCTGATGATGTCTTCCCACAAATTTCCCACAAATTTCCTGAGAATTGTTGAGAAAACCCAAATAAGCTGCAGTCCTTCCCCCATTGAATTTGTTGGCAAACAAATGAATGAAAAGCTTGACATCATGGCCATGCTCTGCTTCCTTATCAGTATCACTGCAGCCCATGAGGATGTCAACTGCTATTGACTTGATATCATTCAACCTTGCTGAAAGTTCATGCTGCTTCTGCTGATACACCTTTGGTGCTATCAAGACTCCAAATGGTAGATTGAGCCATCATTTTTTTGTCCCAGGGATCCAGAATATTGTCTTGAGACTGCTTTTCTCATCTAACTTAGATTGCAGGTGTAACCCCCTTTTCTCTGGGGTCAACTTCAGAAACTGAAGGGGTTGAGGTTTACCTGTCTGTAGCCCTGGGAACAGTCCAGGTCACCCAGGGATTGCCAATGGAGATCAGAATGTCTCTGGGAAGCCCAAGGGAAAGACTTACCAATAGTCACAAAGTCCACTGTCCACATCAGAAGTTGGTTCCGTGTTGTACAGTAGTGCTGAAATTGTTTACAAAGGCTCAACAAAAGACTTGCAGCAGCCTGGTATGCTGTAGTCTCTGTATAGTACTGTACACTGCTTATGTCACCCACTGTCCAGGCAGATAGAGACAACAACAATAGCATCACTGCAACTATCCTCACTATCTCCCACCCACACCCAACCATCCTCCTCCAAGGAAAAAAATAACAGCAAAGTGCTACTGCCTATCTTTCTTGACTGACTGTCATAGAGGTGAAACCAGTATAGCACAAACTAAAATTCCTGGCAGCAGCTAAAAAACATTTTTTGAAAAGTTGAAGTCTGTGAGAGTTCCACTCAACTGTGTCCTTCCAAGACTAGGTTTACAGAAGAAATTCACAATAATTCCCATGTATAATTCAGTCTTCCGAATCAGCATCAATAGATCCAGAGAGCAGCAATAGGCTGAATTAGAAAAATACTTCACTGTGATATGTTGCTTCTATTGTCTCCTTGACAACATGTACTGCCCAGGCTCTGAAAAGGCAGTGAGGTCACAGGGAAGGGCTGGTTGCTATAGTTACCTTCTACTGTTCCCCTTTGGTTTCTATAGCCCATAGACTTCAATGGACCATAGAAATGAATGAGGAACTAAACACATAGTTTCATTTGTTTTTGGATGCCCATTTGTTTTAAATGAATGGATATTCCTATTGTTCTACCTGCAATGAATGTGTGCACAAGCAGCAGGAGAAAAGTATGATATTGCATGACATACCAATTCAGCCTTAGAAGATTGTCAACATGGACTTGTTCAACTTTGCAAGGAAAGAGTTCCTCTTGCTAGATGATCATTAAACAGACTTCTGGGAAACTAAACTACTGCAACACAAGAAGCAAGTCTTTAAGTCAAGCTATGACTTATTTGCTAGGGATTGCCTGTATTAAATATATTGGTGAGCCAATATCGGGAGATCAAGTGAGTCATTGGAGACTGGATATCTGCATGCAAAAGGTTGTACCCTGTTCATATCTGGTAGATATTGAAGGAACTCTCTATTGCTGTAATTGTGTGGATCTGCAAATAGCTGAGTAGCCTGCTTCATGAGACTTATCTCACACACACACAGCTCAATTGAAGGGCAAAGTAATCCCTTCTGTTCCTGTGAAAGCTGTGTTGATGCCCAAGCATGGAGAGTAGTGGATCTGTAGGGAGCAGTATGGATGGGAACCCTGAGCAAGTAGGCACAGTTATTGGAAGTTCGGAGCCAAGCATGATGGCCAGGAGAGATAACAAACCACTGACGCCAGGCAGAGATGTGCAGTTTCATGCACAGAAAAGCTCCATCTACTCTCAGTGATTGCTCTCAAAGCCTCCTAAGAGATTTAATTTGTAGGACATTTTACAATAGAAAGTTGTGCATATATTGAACAAAGAAATGGGAAATATTACAGATGTTAACAAAGAAATATTTCACCTTATAGTTTTTGTTTTATCTCACTGTTTTCTACTTCCTGTTTCTGTTAGTACTTTAATCTTGTATGTTGCTGAGTACAATAATACAACATGGCACCTGTTCATATAAATCCTGCACAGCTCAGCCAAAAAATAAATCCCATTTTAATGAAAGCATTAGCTGTTACTCCTCAATGAAGGGAGGTACATTAAAGCTCTGGCTTAACTCATGTTTTCATAACGTTGGAAATTTAACTGCTGGGTCAGAGGTGGAGCAAAGTTAACACAAGTTTCTGGGGCTAGTTTTAGTCTTTACCAGCATGGTCCAAGATAACAAAGGGAGTTTGTGTCACTGTTATTGAGGTGACACCAGAATCTGAATATTATTTTTTGTATGGTGAATAGCAATGGGAGGCATCCTAGTTCTACTCCACCTATTATTAGGGGATGTGGAATTAGAGTGTCAGTTTGCAGAACTCGGGGTGCAGGGTTTCTATGAAGGTTCTTCCCTATTCTGTATAGTTTGGGTTAACAATAGACCCCCACACTGCAGTCCCATGTAAGAGGATTGCTTGAATAATTTTAATAGTTTCATACTGGAGGACTATAACTTTATTGCATTGAGGACCCTTAGAGCTTTTTCTTGTAGCATCTTTATAGGCAATTTAAAACTCCAAAACACAATTTGTGCCAGGCCAAAATACACATAATCTAAGGTACATGCAATTTTTTGGCTAATTAGGATACACTTGAATTTGTGTTGGATGGGGGGGGGGGGGGGGGGGGGGGGGTTTGGCTTTTTCTGGAAATCATAATTATTTTATTTTCCAAATTCACCTGAAGGATACATGGTTTGCAATAACTCTCTAGCAGATTTAGCTTTGTTTGCAAACCTTTTTGGGGTGGGAGATAAAATGCCAGATCACCTGCATACAGCAGGCATTTGATCTCTGAGTTTTCTAGGTTCGGTCCTGGAGCCGAGCATCTCTCTTTTAGTGTGGAGAATGGGGAGGTCATTGATGTAGATGTTAAAAAGGGTGGAGCTCGGACTATGTCCCTGTCTTATTTCCTTGCTACTACTCCTCCTGTCTGTTTAATTTACAGCTGATGGATGGATGGATGTGAAAAGTGAGAAATACATTTTTTAAATAAATACATTTAAAAAAATTGTGGCCCCCGCCCCTCCCCCCAATCCAATTTGTAATAGTTTAAGTTGAGGCCATGATACCAAATAGAATCAAAAGAACTTAAGAATATAAGAAGTGCCTTGCTGGGTCAGACCAAGGTCCATTGAGCCCAGCATCCTGTGTCTGACAGTGGCCAGTCTAGATTACAAGTACCTGGTAGAAACCCAATAGTTCTATTTTTTTGTATCTCACTCCTAAGGATAAGCGCTGGCTTTCCCAAGTTTACCTGGCTAATAACTCTTTATGGATTTTTCCTTCAGGAACCTGTCCAACCCTCTATTGAGAATGCGTGAGCCAACATACATGCCTATGAACGCACAAGCACACATAGGCAGACATTTTAAATCGTCTGTTCATGTGCACGCATAATATTTCGTGCTTATATGTGCTCCTACTTTTAAGCTGTTACACGAATGTTGTACTTATGCCCCGGGCCCGGGCCAGGCCCTCCTCCGGCGTGGCTTCCCAAGGCCGGAGGGCCTCCATCACTGCTAACGCCGGTGTGGGCCTGCCGGCGTGCAAGATGCCACCGGTGCCGCTCCCAGCCGACTTCCTGCCTTAGGCACGCGCACCTTCTGGGGAGATTTAAAAGGCCTGCGGCAGGAAGATGCCGCCGGCCCTTCCCCTTGATGTCAGGGCTCTGCCCTTTAAATACTCACTCCTGACGCTCCTCTGGCGACTTGGCAACAGGTCTGCTTGGCTGTGCTTCCGGGGCTGTGCTTGTTCCTGCGTTCCTGTTTCCAGTACTCCTGTTCCTGTCTCTCGAGCTTTGTTCCAGTCTTCCTTGTGCCTGCTCCTGCCTCCTCGTCCGGTCTCCGCTCCTTCTCCTTTTCCTCGGATGAATCTTTCTGCCTTTGACTTAGTACTGGACTTCACGCCTCTTGCTTGCCGCCAGCCCTGACTTCGGATTCTCGCTTGTCGGAGCTTCTTCACAGGGGCCCACCTAAGTCCAGCCGGCCCCCAGAACCCAAGGGCTCAACCTGCGGGGAACGGGGTTGGTAGTGGTGAAGCGTCTGCCTTCGGCCTCTGTCGTCCATCAGCTTCGCCTCCTGACGTTGGGAACCAGTGGTGGGTCTTCCTCCCAGGTCGCGACAATCCCAACTCAGGCCAAGGTTCCACAACCCACGTCATGGTCGTATCAACAAGCAATTGTTATTCGTGTATCTTCCTTAGGGATTTGTTGGATTTAACTAGGGTTGCCAACTAGGTCCAGATTTTCAGGACAGGTTGATCCAGTCCTGGTTTTACCCCATTGCATGCTGGGACTTATTCTAATTTTCCTATTGCATTCCCTAAGAAAAGCAAGGCTATAAGCACCTGCATGCAGGTGAGTAAAACCAAGACTGGATCAATCTGTCCTGGAAATCCGGAGCCAGTTGGTAACCCTAGGTTTAACGCTTGCAGCTAAGCAAATTTTAAAACATGCGCGCTTGAAGGAAATAGCCAGTTTGATCACTTAATCCACCAGTTTGCCCAGTCTATCTCTAGGTCATCTAGATCCCTCTGGTTTTTCAGCCTGCAGTCCCTTAGTTTATCCCAACCCCTCACCCAGGCATTTTAGGCATAAAATAAGTTTTCTTCAGACTTATATCTCATCAAGAGCAGAAATAAGCGCAGATAACAGCCTGATGCGCACTGCTGGCATTGGGTTTAAAATACGTATTTACGTGTATAAATGTTGGCCCCACTCCAAAATGCCCCTGACATGCCTTAACTCCACCCCTTTTTTGGTGCGCTGGGTTGCTCACACACTCTCATATACGCATGTAATTGGGCCATTTTAAAATATGAGTTGCTTGTGCTTGGCCAGGATACCCGCATATATGGGTCTTTTAATACGAGCCACTCTTTTAAAATTCACCCCTAAGTTAGTTGCCTTGACCATGTCTCCTGGCAACAGATTCCTATAGCTTGATTGTGTGCTGAGTGAAACAATATTTCCTATGATTTGTTTTAAATCTGCCAGTTGCTAGTTTCATGAAATGTCCCCTAGTCCTAGTGTTTGAAAGGGTAGATAACAGTTCCCTATTTAACCCATTCCACCTCACCCATAATTTTATAAATTTCAATCATATTCCCTCTCGTCATCTCTTTTCCTGGCTAAAGAGCCCTAATCTGTTTAACCTTTCTCCATAAGGGAGCTTTTCCATTCCCTTTATCATTTTTGTCACTCTTATCTGTACCTTTTCTATGTCTGCTATGTCTTTTTTGAGATAGGGAGACAAGAACTGCACACAAAACTCTCAGGGGTAGATTTTCAAAGGGTTACGCGTGTAATCCCCGAAAACCTACCCCAAACCCCCCCTGCGCGCGCCGAGCCTATCTTGCATAGGCTGCCGGTATGCGCAAAGCCCCGGGACGAGCGTAAGTCCCGGGGCTTTCCTGAGGGGGGGGGGGGCATGTTGTGGCCAGCGCGTCATTGGGGGCATTCCAGGGGTGGGGCCGTGGGTGTGGTTCCGGCCCCCGGACTGGAACATGGTGCACCGGCAGCTGGCCTGGCGCGCGCAAGTTATGCCTGCCTTGGGCAGTCATAACTTTTGGATTAAAGGTAGGGGGGGTTTAGATAGGGCTGGGGGGGTGGGTTAGGTAGGGGAAGGGAAGGGAAGGTGCGGGGGGTGGTGGAAGGAACGTTTCCTCTGAGGCAGGCTGCGCGGCTTGGCGCGCGCAGGCTGCCGATTTTGGGCAGCCTTGCGCGCGCCGACCCCAGGTTTTAACAGATACGCGCGGCTACGTGCGTATCTATTGAAATCCGGCGTACGTTTGTTTGCGCCTGGTGCACGAACAAAAGTACGCGCGCGCGTAAATTTATAAAATCTACCCCTGTGGTTGCAGCACAGATCTATACAAAAGCATTATGATCATCTCAGCTTTATTCTCTATTCTTTTTCAAATAATTCCTAACATTTCATTTGCCTTTTTGATTGCCGCCATACACTAAGCTGAAGATTTCGAGGTATTGTCTACAAGTACACAGAGTTCTTTTCCTGGGTGGTAACTTCTAACATAGAATCCAGCGTCGTGTACCTGTAATTGGGATTCTTTTTCCCTATGTGCATTACTTTGCACTTGTCCATGTTAAATTGAATCTGCCACTTAGATGCCCAGTCTCCTAGTCTCACAAGGTCCTTCTGCAGCTCCTCTAAATCTGCTGTTCTTTTCAGAACTTAAAACAATTTTGTGCCATCTGTAATTTTGGTCATCTCATTCATTGTTTCATTTTCCAGGTCCCAATACATATCCTGGGGCGCTCCATTAATAACCTTTATCTGGAAAATTGACCATAGAGTCCTTCCCTCTGTTTCTTGCCTGTTATCCAGTTACCAAAATGCTTTATGGTGTTAACACGCACGAAAAGGGCAGTGACGCATGGCGCAACTGCAAACTTTTGAGGGAGAGGAGTTTGCGTGGGATTTAGTTAAATTAGGGGCAATATTGCATGGTTTTAATGCTGGAAATAACTATACCTTTTTCCCTGGTGTTAAGCTGTGCAATATGCCTGAAATGGCCATAATGCAATTTGCAATACATTTTTGAAATTGCATTTTGGCCATTTTTGGGATTGAGAAGGGCGGGAGAGAGAGAGAGAGAGAGAGATTCTTTGGAGAGGGTCTCACTGTGCGCACTATCTATATCTCTATAGGAGAGCCACCTAATAGGTCGAGGTGAGGTGTTGGTTTAGGGTTTGGGGCCAGTTTCGCATGTAGAGTGAGACGTATGAACAGCACAATACACCTTGGTGAAGATTTGACGTCATTTGCAGTGAGGAAAGTCTCAAAAAGATGAAATGTCTACTATATTCTCTCACCCTAGGGAAAAAGGTATAGTTATTTCCAGCATTAAAACCATGCAATATTGCCCCTAATTTGATGGTAAGCTAGGGTGAAAGAACATAGTAGAAATGACATCTTTTTGAGACTTTCCTCACTCCAAATGACATCAAATCTTTACCAAGGTTTACTGTGCTGTTCGGACATCTCACTCTACATGCGAAACTGGCCCCAAACCCTAAACCACCACCAACTCCTCACCTCAACCTATCAGGTCACCCTCCTCTGGAGATATAAATACTTCCCTACTATGAGGACCTTGTAGATAGTCTGTCTCTCTCTCTTTCTCTCTCTCATAGCACAGTGTTGTGAAAAGCAGGGATTATCACACAGTGTTGTAAGTTTACTATGCTGTGTGGTAACTCAAAAATTTCCCTAAACATGCCCCTTTTCCTTATTGTGGGCATTACTAACACTTTTTGATGAATGATGGGGCAAAATAGGACACTGCTTCTGAACCCATGATCTCCCAATTTCCTGAGAAGTCTCATGAGGGAATTTGTCAAATGCCTTCTGAAAATCTAAATACTTCATATCAACTGGCTTATCTTTGTCTGCTTGTTTATTTACACCTTCAAAAAAATCTAGTAAATTGGTAATGTATGACTTCCCTTAGCAAAATCCTTGTTAAACCATGTCTATCTATGTGGTCATAGTTTTGTTTTTAAGAAAGCTTCTACCATTTTGACTGGCATTGACATCAGGCTAACTAGTCTATAGTTTCCCAGATCAATACTGGAGCTCTTTTTAAAAACTGGTGTCACATTGGCCACCTTCCAGTCTTCATGTATCGTAGCTGTTGTAAATGTCATGTTGCAATTTCATGGTTGAGTTCTTTCAAAACTTTGGAGTGAATACCATCTGGTCCTAGTGATTTGTTATTATTTAGTCTATCAATCTGATTTATTACATGCTCTAGTTTCAAGGTGATTTTGTTTAGTCACTCAGAGTCATCACCATCAAAAAATATTTCCAATGTGTGTATGACAAATAATTAATTTAGTTTGTCTGCTATTTCCCTGTCCTTTCCTCACCACCCCATGTATTCCTCAGTCATCTAGCAGCCCAACTGGCTTTTACAGGATTTTTGCTTTGAATGCTCTTGAAAAAGTTTTTATTACTTGTTTTATCTTTATGGAAAGCTTCTTTTGAAATTCTCTCTTAGCCTGCTTAATTACTTTTTTTTTTTTTTACATCT
This sequence comes from Rhinatrema bivittatum, assembly GCF_901001135.1. Classification (NCBI taxonomy): domain Eukaryota; kingdom Metazoa; phylum Chordata; class Amphibia; order Gymnophiona; family Rhinatrematidae; genus Rhinatrema; species Rhinatrema bivittatum. Next base: position 407,515,297 of record NC_042616.1, on the reverse strand, counting down.
AACCTGTCAATTCTTATGCCCTTCCTATTTTCCTCATTTGGGTCTTATTTCCATTTTTTGAATGATGCCTTTTGGCTTTTAATTGCCTCTTTTTAAAATTCAATAAAATATGTAAATATTCTGAGTTTTGAAAATGCTTGTTAATCAGTGTCTGTAACTTAAAGATGTAGTCAGTGGTTCAATGACTGAAGAAGAACACACTCTGACCTCTGTGGAAGGTTTTAATATTCATTAGGAATTGTAGTACTTGTTTACTGCGGATTTTACAAAACAGTTTGCTAACGTTGCTATTGACTCAGATCCCTCTAAAATTATTGGGTTTGTGGTATCCCTGTGTAGGGCCCCAATGGAATCCCTACGAAGTTGTGGCCTTCTGGAAAGACCATGCACTTATAGGACTAGAGAGGAATGCACCATATCTGCTACAGCACCCCATATATGGCTGCTACCATGAGTTGATCTTTCTGGTTATAAAAGCAGGTGCCCCCTTGAGATCTGTGTGGATTTTGAGTTTGCATTTGAAAAGGAAGGAACTTTTCTGTTCAGTTCCTGTTAATTTGTAAAAGTAAGGCTCTGAATCATACGGTAAGGAGCCTTAGAAGAAGTAAGGAGCTTTTTAAATCTTGAACTCACACCCTGTGAGTAATACATTTACTCCTATGTTTTAAGTATCTTTTCTGAGAAACTGATTTTGTGTTGGGAAGAATTTTCCAGCCACCGTTCCTTCCCAGTTGGAGTAAGAGAGGAGCTGTTTTTCAGCTGTGGATTTCCCTAATCCAGGGGATCAAATTGCTAAACCAACAAGCAAAGGAGAAGTGAATACCCAACTAGTTCCAAAGTCTGGAAAGAAAGAGAGGTGAGTCACCCACCAGTTGCTCCTCATCAGCTAATTCTAGTGAAGCTGCTCATCCAGTACCAGAGGAAAGAGAAGAGATTAAAATGAAGAATTCCAGGAGGAGCTATAGATCCCAGGTATTTGGCCAAATTGCCCAAAGGAGCTTCAAATTCAGTTCAAGGATAAAGAAGGGACTCTTTTTACCTAGATATAGAGTCACGGGCTTATAGATTTCCGTACTTGGCCTGGCGGGAAATGCCATCTTCCATTTTTGAACGATTTTCTCAGTAAAGTTATGTTGGCACGCAGGTACTGTGTCTAACATCATCACTGGCATGTATTAGGGAGCAGTATAACTAATGCTTAAGTCCCAGGAGGTGATATCACCTCCTTTTCCCCCTGCCCCCACCCCAGACAGAGGACCCTACACCTGGAAAGAGAGATGAAAGATGCTGTGCAACCCTAGATTTAGCTCCGGTATTTAAAATGCACCTTGTGTCTTACTGAGAAGTCCCCTAGCACAGGGGCTATATCTGTGTTTATAGATTAAGGTAATTAAACACTCTGGTAATATCGCAGAGAAATGGTCAGAAAGTACGATTAGATAAAATAATTTTGCTAGGGCTTCCTGGACATGCACACTACTGTATTTGAACATTTCAGTATCCTGTGAGACCGCATGATTTTCTGGGAATTAGTGTCCGGAGGCATTCCTTTATTTCATGCATTGTTATATTTGCATCTGTTGGGGATTGATGATCTTTGATTACACTTTCCAGCAGGTTCAGTTTTTTTCACGTGTTTTTTAAATCTCACATGAGCTTTTCAGGCTTGATCTCCCTTTGCCTCAGCTGCTGCAGTTAGAACACCAACAGAGGTTTCAGGCCCTGCTAGGTCCTTTTTCCCTGCAGCTGGCTAGTTTTATTTTATTTTTTTAATTTAAATACTGCACCTCTTATCACATTTTAATACATTGCAGCAAAATGCTTAAACAGGTCATCAGTCTTCATGACCACATTTACAAGGCAATTGCAATAATATTTATTTATCGCAGCTGTGATAACCTCATTTATCACATCTTAACAGACACTGTAAATGGTTAGTAGTTAGCGCAAGGCATTTATTGTGTGGTAAATGGCTTATTGCACTTTATTACATCTACTCCAAAGGGCCTGACTGAAACCTTTAAAGATATCAGAGATTTACTAGCTGCTTTTTCAGCGGAGCTGCCAGTTCTAAGACTTCACACTTCTATTAGCTTCTGGAAAAAGCACAGATGTTACCTGCTTCAGATCCCTCCCTCCTGCCTTTTTGTTATTTACGGCATCTCCATAACCTACATTCTGGAAGGGAGGAAGCATAGACCAAGTGCGCAAATTTGCCAAGGATCAATAAAGCAGTGCAAAGGGTGGGGAGAGAGGGGGGAAAGGGATTGGCTGGTAGGGCAAAAGGTAAAGCGAACAAAACTAAGAATTGCAAATGGAGCAAACAGCACTCCCTGCACTCACAGTTCAACTCCTATATACAGCATCTAGAATATTATTTTCTTAAGTAGGAGTGCTAAGGGGCATGTGTTTGTGACCCCACCCTAGGGCACATACATTTAGCTGATTCTAATGTATGGGTCATGCAGATGGTGAAGGGGTCCTGAAAGGAGACAGCAGGGGTAGCTTTCTATCTCTGGACTGGTCAGGGAGAACTCCCCTCCTCCTCCCCTCCATTAACCCTGGTCTCTACAGCTATCCTATAATGCTGGCAACAATAAAGCATTAAGTGGAATCACATCACTTGTAGAGAAACACTAATTCTTAATTTTCTTTTTGGTTGTAATCCAGCCGCTATGTTCAGGAACAGAATAAGGTATGCATCTCCATACTGCATGAACAGAATTTATGGGCTTCACACAGTCCCACGCACCCCTTGCCACAATATACCATATGGCACTCCACAGGTCAAGAGTACCAGTCTCGCAATTATTACTTGAACATCAATTATTTTACGTTTCCAAATGTAACCCTTTCTTGGTGGACGGCACATATCCTGAAGTACCACAAAGAATGTGGAAAGATGCGCCTAGCACACTTAAATATCAGACAAAGGCAGTAGGTGCGCGGCGGAAGGTAAATTTCTGGTCTGGGAACCTCATCAATTTTCAACGCAACTGTTTTGAGCTGAAGCCAATCAAGACAAAATAGATACAGTTGCATAGCAAAGCTCTGTCCCCCTTCTGATTAAAACAATTGCATTGAAAACTGATGAAGTTTCCAGACCAGAAGTTCATTTTACACTGGTTTTATCACATAGCCTGAAGTGCCATAAAAGAATTTAGAACTGGAGCTGTCTTCACACTTCTCACATTCTCTTTCCTGTATCCCCAAGGTGTAGGTCCTTTCTGTGGGGGTGAAGTCTAGCCTTCTTGGCCCAGGTGGTAGTGTTCTCCCATGTGTGTGTGTGTGTTACCATAGCTCTTCGGGACAGGTACACTTACAAGCCAGGCAGGACTCAATGGATAGGTGTTTACATTAAAGTTTACTGTAATTCCTTCAATAGATGCAAAAACATAAAGGGGTAGATATTCAAAAGGCATTAGGCGGATAACAGGAAAGTTATCCATCTAAATGGCTTAGCTGCATTTTTAAAGGCCTTATCCGGCTAGAATTTAGCTGGGTAAGTTGGGCGTGTACCTGGGACGGGGGAGGTAGGTGTTCCAGGGAGGAGCAGAGTTAGCTGGTTAACTTAACCAGCCAACTCTAGATGCACCAAAGGGCAGGTCTAAAGTTAGCCACATACCACATATCTGACTAACTCTGACTTATCCAGGAATATTCAGCGACGTGGCTGAGCCACTGAATATCCTGGTTATGTTAGCCAGATATGTGTATTAGGCAAACTTAACTAGCTGCTCAGTGGCTGGATATTTATCCCAAAGCGTTCAGTTACTTTCAGTGTTCCCAGATTTACATGAGACAGGATCTGAATGCTCCCTAGCTCTGTGGATGTATCCCTCCAGACAGGGGCTTAAAACCTGCATATCCTCCATGATAAGGAAAGATAAGTATCCCAAGGAGGCTGGGGGGATCCTAAGCGTGACTCGATCCCTTCCCACAGTACCTAAGGTCCACGTTGAATCCTGAATTTCGCCTGGCAGCGTCCTGTGTCCCGGGGTGAAAACTCCGTGGGGTGTCTCCAGATGTTTCTCCCTTGATGGTTCCTCTTCAAAAGACAGCAACTGGCCTCCCAGGAGGAAAGGCCTGTACTGGAGAGACAGCTATCAAAAGTCTCCAGTTCAGGGGAAAATGAGGGGGGGCAGAACAGTTCTCCCTTTCCCCAAAGATGGAAAAATAGAAAACTTGCAAAAACTGGAATCAGGATCTCTTCTCATACTAGGTGCCTCAGCCTCCTCTTATGCTGGTCGAAAAGGTATAAAGTCCCTCCTGACCACCTTCAGCAGGAGATGTAGCCTGCCAGGAATGGAACAGGTCAAAAATGTAGAAATCAGAAAAAAAAAACTGTGGAAACGTCTTACTATCTCTTTTCCTTCCAGCCCTGTTAAAGGAACTGGGCAATGCATGTGCCTCTCTTCTCCTATGTCAGACTGGGAACCTAATTTTGAGGTTCCCAGTCTGAAAGCAAACTACAGCTACCCTAACCTTACCTAATCTAGCCCCCCGTTATGCCTAAGGGACATCCATTTCCAGACAAACTCTGGAATGAATGGTTTGTCCCTCTGCAGATGACTAGGAGCATCTAGTGGAGACCCCAGGGGGTCTCTACACACATTCCAAACATTTTACAGGATTATATTCCCCACAGGACATTTCTCCCATATTCACACTAGTAGATACACTTTGTTTCTATATTTCAACCCACCTGAAACCATAAGGGAAAGGTAAAAAAATACCCCCATATTCCTTTGCATTTTAAACACCAGATTCAAACCCGTGTGGAAAATTAGGTTCAACCCTCCCCCCACCCCCACCCCCCCTTAGTATTTACTCACATCGCCCTCTGCATTCAAACTTCCTCTCCGATCTCTCCATCTCTTCCTTCCAGCAATGTGCAGGTCTCCCCAGTATCCTTCATTCCCTGGGCTCTTCATCTATCATTCCTCATCTCAGAACATCCCCTTCTCCATCCTCTGGGCCAATTCCTCAAGAGGAGGAACAGCTTCTTCTCCACCCTTAGCTCTTGGACATTTCCTAAGTGGGAGGATAAATCTTGCACTTCACAGCCTTGGGGCCTCTTCCTTTGAGGGAAAAAGCCTCGACAGGGTAGCCACATGGGTTCACCCATGCAGCACATTCTGCTACCTCCCCACACAGGAGTCCACATAGCCAATAGTAATCTGAAAGGGCTCCTGGGTTGGCCAGAGGGTTATCTCCCTGACAGTTTGCTGGGGCCATGGACCTGGCAGAATTGGCCACTCTCCATGCCTTCCCTGGAATGGCACAGCACATTCAACAGCAACAAAACATGTTGGACCAGGTGACCAGAGTTTTTAAAGACTCACAGCCCGAATGGACACACTCTCTGTACAGCCAGAACCCCTGGCGGTGCCTCTGCTCCGGCACATATACACCGGATAACTGTGCCATTGCCATGGCTACCTCTGCCATCAAGGTTCAGAGGCAACTCCTGAGAATGTCAAGCTGTATCAATCAGTGTTGTATGCACTTCACCTTAAAAACTGCCCTATTCCTGATGGACAAGACCAAGTTTACTTTTATTCTGTCTCTGCTGAAGGTCCCCGTCTTAGCATGGGCCTTACCATTGTGGGAGAGGGAGGACCCAATCTTGAAAACCTAGACCGCTTCCTCTACGAATTCCAGCTTATCTTTCTTTGATGAGCCGGGGTGGACATCCTCGGCTGCGGCTGATCTCCTCCAAATCCATCCTGTTTCCTGAACCATCGCTGAGTAGGCCTTTCAATTCCAGACCCTGGATTCTGAGCTGCAGTAGTGGGATGATAATCTTCTGGAAATTTTCTCCTAGGGCCCATCGGGGGCTTTGAAAGTCAAACTCACCAGGCAAGACCTGCCAGAAGACTTGGAGGGTTTTATTAGACTGGCAATTCATGTTGAGCGCCGCCTTTGGAAAAGGGCTAAGGGGCAGATTTTTAAACTTACGTGCGTGCGTCCATGTGTGCATGCTTCTCGGCACGCCCACATGGATACGGCTATTTTATAACACGTGCATGTTGGTGCACTCGTGTTATAAAATACGAGGGGTGCTCGCACATGTGCGGTGGAATTTAACATCCGCGAGCGCATGTATGCACGGCCCAGGATTTGTGCGCGCAGGGGATGTAAATTTTTTATTTACACACAGTGACACGATGGTCTCTTTTCCCAGTTCCCTCCCAGTCCGCTTCAATTAAGAAGCGGAACCTCTCTCACCCTTCCCCTCTCTTCCCCACCCTCTAAATCCTTTGTCCTACCTTTTTTGCTTTTTATTTTGTTGCTTACTGCTCCTTTGGACCCCCCTTTCATTCGACCTGGCACGTCTGCGCATAACCCCAGTTTTCCATGCGTGCAACGTTTTAAAAATCTACCCATAAGGAAAGAAGTCAAGCTCAGCATCCTATATACCTAGTCCCGCAGTTTCTGCATCCGGTGATTCCTCCCAGCTTGCCACAGATGCCCGAGTCCTCTGATGAGCCAATGCAGCTGGACTGTCTCTGACTGGTACTGAAAGAGCATTAGCACAGGAGACATCTGAATCTATGCTTGTATTGTGCTGTCTCTGGACATTACACCAGTCAGTGTCCAGCCAAGCCAGGAAACTCCTGGGCCTAGGGATGATAGGTCATCATGGAACCTCTCCCCAACTTCTACTTCCCATATGTATCTCCTCGGGGAACTTCCAGGTCCATCTTCAAGCTTTTGTGGATACCAGGGCCACCGAGAGTTTTATTGATGAAGCTGTGGTCCAACATTACTGGATCCCAATTGATCCTCTGCCAACCATCCTCTCAGTATCCTCTGTTTCTGGGGATCCTTAAACGATTGGGTGGTATGGATAATGGCCTTGTTCCGTATGCATATGGGTCTCCTCCGCCAGGAGACCCTCCAGTTCCCAAATTAGTCAATGAGATAAATTTCGGCTTTCCTTGATTAATTATACATCAACCCCACTTTGATTGGGCATCCCTAGAGCTGGCTAGCTGGAGTGCTTCCTGCCAGGATCGATGTCTATGTTATGGTTAAGCGGTGTTTGGGTGGATTCTTGGGTACTGTGGCAGATGATCACGCCCACGGGGAGGAGTCCCGTGAGGCGCCACAGTGCTGTGCTAAACGCAGACGCACAAACACAGAGTTTAGTTCTTTTATTACACAGCTTGTAGTGTACCACCAGAGGTGGCAGTAGTGAGGTAGTCTGGAAGTATCAGTCTCAGGACCCTTTGCAGAGGGGACCCTTCTCACCCCGTTGGTATAGGGGGATTCCAGTGCAGGTTTCCCAGCAAGGCAGTACTGTGGATGAGATAGACTGAGAGATTACTCACTAGATGGTTGCTGTTGGTATGCGATTCCACCAGGTTGAAGAAGTTTGGTTGCGGCACCGAGGCAGGGAGAGCAGACCGTCAAGGAGTGAGTACCTGATCCCTGAAATAAAGCAGAGGGCCCCCGAGGAGCGGGTACCCAGGTTAGCAATACCCCGAAAGGCAGAGAGAGAGAGCTTCCAGCGGCAGCACGGAAGCGGCAGAGTAGCTTAGAACCAGCCAAAACCAATCCTTTGCTAACTCAATGAGCTAGCAACAAAGTACAGGCTATATACCCGGATGGCATGACGTCGGTAGAGGGGAACACCCCCGAGGTTTGCGCCAATGCTGGAATAAAGATGTGGGTGGTGTGCGCGCGTACACCCTAGTAGGCCCTTGGGAAGAGCATGGCGGGAGGCAGCACCATAGCCATTCCGGGGAAGCCGGAGAGGTCGGCTTGTAGACACGGCGGCAGCCATTTTCCCTAGGGATGCGGGAGGAGCCTTGAACAAGGTGAGGCAAACGGGGTGATGCTGTCTAGCACCGACGGACGCAACAGTCTAATTCAACTCCAACCTCTTGCTTTACCGCTAAACTAGGTATGTCCTACAATCCCTGGCCTGTCCCTGCAGTATGCAAAGTTTGCTGATGTTTTCAGCCAACAGCAGTCTGATACTGTATGTCCAGGACCAGGTTAGAGGTCTGGTTCACCTTAAATCCAACGGGGAGGAGAAAGCTCTGTGGGCGGGACCCTGTGGGGCAGAGTAGAGGACTGAGTGTGGGACCAGCTGAGGAGCATGAGTGTAAACCCATCTGGGTTCAGGAGGCCCTCACATCTCCAGAAGAGGCAGCTCCTGTAAATCTATGATGACCCAAAGCTCAGAGAGTAGAAAGTGTACTACAAAGGTAGGCAGTCCACTGTTGAAGTGTTGTGTATGCTAAATAAAGTTTATCTGCATTCAAAAAGGCTGGAGTCCAGATGGCTTTGTGCCTCCCTTCAACCTGGGAAACACCGTTCGGATTCTCACACATGACAAAAGAAAAGTAAACTGTTGCGGATACATTAACTAAAAGAAAACCGTTGTTTATACATCAACCTTTTGGTGCTATATTTTTTTTGTTTAAAGAATTTTGGTAAAAGAAATTTTTATATAATTCATGGTGAAATAACTATAATAATAAAAATGCTTAACATAACAGAGTATTGCTGCCCTTGTATTTGTTGGAGAGATTTATGACTTCTCTTCTAGCCAAAACTAGCAAGTCACTCACATGCAGGTCTTATTGGGCTGTACAACATAACAGCACAAGCTGCCAATGCCATTTTTAATGCTCCAGTAGGCAGGCCAGGAGTGAGTGTGCCTTGCTCCTGCCCTCCATCTTTCAGGTATAGCTCCCAATGAAGGGAATAAGTGGGGCAGAGAATGGAGGTCACTGGCCCCAGCAAATGTTTCCAGAGGCAAGAGGAGCCTGAGAAGGCCTTGGTTTGTCCCAGCTCAGCCCAGCTGAATAGGCCCAGGGCCTGCAATTTGTCTGCAAGGCAGGATGGGGGGAGGGGGATCGAAAGGGCTCAGGGAGGCTCCAGCTGGCCTTGGCTTAGCCCAGCTGAGTATGCCTGGGCATTGTGGCTGTCTTGAGGGGTGGGATGGATAGGGTGTTGGAGGGCCTCAAAAAGGTCCATTTTGGGGGATTTTTTTTGTTCAGGAAATGAATCAAACAAAAAACAAATTAAATGAACCAAATTAAAAAGCCTGAAATGAAAATATGATCAAACCAAAAATGTTATCCTGCACATCTCTAATAGCAACTATTATATTTAATGGGAGGAAATATGAATTTTTAATTTTCTTTTCCTCCCAATGAAAATCAGGGGAGGCCAGTCATGACATGCTATTGGCTTTTATTGTATCCAACAAAACCTGAGTTGTTTCTGGCCGCTTGTAAAAAAAATACAGTTCCATGACCTTCTGTTCGCCCTAAATCCCATCTCAGCACACTGTCTTCCCAATTTCCTTCCATCTCACAAACCTCCATTCAGCCTCTCTTTCAAAATCATTCATAATTATATATTGTTGGAACTTACCCTGTAGACAGGTGCTCACGCTCTTGCAGTTACACCCAGCATTCAGAGACACTTACCTCTAAACCTGAAAAAGCCACTATGAACACTAAAGGGCCTGATAAAAAGAATATTAAAAACAAAATGGGAAAAAAACAAGGTTCAAATGTTATTGCCTTCTCTTAGCGGAAGGGTGCAAAATGGGTTAATGGGCTCCCAGAAGGGGGGGGGGGGGTGTGTCATTGTTTCTCCCTCCTGTCCTCAGAGGCAGAGCTTGAGCTCTCTGTTCTGTTCCTTGGAGAGGACCTGAGGAAGCTGCAGTCTGAAGTATTCAGTTAATTTTCTTGGCGTTTTTTGTGCTGGTGGTACCCCACTGGCTTAAACTAATATTTATTTATTTGTGTATTCAGACATTTTATATACTGTCGTTCCATGTCAAGATCACAATGGTTTACAATATAACATTCATAATTTTCAGACAGAATTAACATATAGAGTAAAATGCTCCAATACAAATTATTCTGCTAGCTAATAAATATAACAAACCATATAACATATTACTAGGGATGTGCATTCGTTTTGAATGAATGCGCAATCCGCAACATATAGGTCCCTATTTGTTGCATTCATGGGGTTCCGAAATGTATGGCGAACCCCCACAAAGGCAACGTATCATTAACGAATAAAACCCCACACTCCTGACCTCCCCAAGACTTGCCAAAAGTCCCTGGTGGTCCAGCGGGGGTCCTGGAGCATTCTCCTGCACTCAGGCCATCGGCTGCTGGTATTCAAAATTGCGCCAATAGCCTTTGCCCTTACTATGTCACAGGGGCTACTGGTGCCATTGGTCGGCTCCTGTCACATGGTAGGAGCACAAGATGGCGCCAGCCTACCTTATTTAAACAGTGTTTGTATTTAGTTGCCTTGCAGATTTAAACTGTATGAGGTCAATACTCAAAATGATTTGTCCAGCTAAGTTTGGGTCTTAGCCAGAAAAATCTAGGGTTTAAATATTTTCCCCCACTGACTGGCTAAATGATAGCCAAGTAGGAGATTACATGGCTAAAACTTAGCCAAATAAAAAAAAAGGCATTATGGGGCCAGGGATTAAATTTAACTGGGTAACTCTGACTATTAGTATTAGCTGGCTTAGTTTAGACATTTAAGTCTAGTTGTCCTCAAAGCAGGTCTAAAGTGATCCAAGTGACAGACCCTCCTAAATTGGGCTTATGGCACTGTAGACTTGCTAACAACTGAGTTTGGGAGGGGGAAAGTTACTTAAATTCATACCTGGCTATTTGAATAAATATTTTGATAAGGTTTAGGTGTTATGGAGAATTATTTGTGGGATAATTTCTTTGAACTGCCGCTTGAGGGCAACGTGTATGATGGAATGGCACGATGCAAGTGAGATTCTAGGGATGAATGATTGATGGTTGAATCTAGATGGTGGGTTTCCTTTAAGAGTGCTGCAGAGGAAGATTCTAGAGTTTTCACAGCCTATATAATGCTGAGTTTGAAATTTGGAAGGAGGAGTTGGGGAGATTGCAGGGACCCACCTGAGAGTGAGGGCCTGAACAACCAGAAGACTCCTCTGGGCTCCTGAAGGTAGAAGAGGAATTAAAGTTCCACTAGTCGGTGGAAGTGCAAAGAAGGATGAGATTCTCAAGGGGGTGAGCTGGGCAAGCTGGGAAAATCCTTTGCCAATACCTGGAGGAGGCTTCGGGGCTTTTGTTGGAGAAGATACAGCACCATTGGATTTGGTGAGAGAGAACAAACTGTGTTGAGTGAGTGAGGGCTTATGTAACTGATATGCAGGGAGAGATATGTGATATTACTGGTCTGTATAACTGGAGATAAGAGTACTGGTGTAATATAAGTATAGAGGGTCCAAAGGTTCTCCAACACTTCACAGCAAATTTCTTGTCCCAGGGTAAAGACTCCAGTGGGGGTCTCCAGATGAAAAATACTATTACTCTGATTTCTCCTTTCCAGATGTTAACATAAGACCTAAACATCCCCCTCCCCGCACACACAAACACACAAAGCCCCTCCAAAATTAAAAACATTGTGGGCCTATTGACCCAGAAAACCTCCCCATCATGCCCCCTCCCCCGAATTCTGAAATTACATCTGCCCTCTGGGCCCCCTCCAAATTCCCCTCCCCCCTTTGACCCCACCCCTGGACCCTCTCGCTTCATCCAGCATCCTCCAAATCCCACACACCTCCGGGAGTGCAGTACAAGTGCAGCACTCTGGGCAGTGTTCAACCCTGGTAGCGTAAGATAATGTCGGGATATTATCTGACAGCGATGCTCGGTGCTGTCAAGATTGTACTTTACATGCCTAGAAAGGTTCATGCATAGAGAAATGAGGCAGCTAATGCCATCTGCGATTTGGATTTGGAAGACACGAAATGTTTCATAAAATGCCTTATTCACCACTATTCAGCCTTCCTTGCAACTGCTGCAATAGGTTTGAATATCAAATATCTATCTATCTATTTATTTATTTATTTACTTACTTGCTTATTTATTTGTTTATTTATTTATTTAAATATTTTATATACCGTCGTTGAGTTATTTACCATCACGACTGTTTACAGAAAGGCACATATAGTAACATTAATTATTTAAACCAGTTAAAACGCTATAGAAGTGCCAAAAATGGTTCGGTAACAAAGTGTATTCAAATGTACAATTATATGATGATACATGTGTCAAGGTTTAACTTACATGTAGGTCTCTCCAGTAATTCAAATTCTATATAAAGTTATCAGTGAGATGTTGGATAAAAAAATAATAACTAAGCACATAGCAAAACTAAGTGCTGAGTGCTGCGTTTTTGGTGCTTGCCTTCATTTGCTTTCTCCGTTCTATCTCTATTTCTATTCACTACCCTGCTTCAATCGCTATTCTCCTCTGGCTGCTTTCTAATATCAAAATGAACGAACTTATCCCATGAACTGTTCCAATTATATCAAAATATAAATAAATAGTTTTTTGGTTTTTTTTACCCAACCTGCAGCCTCAACAGAGTTTTCAACCTTAGCATGTTAGATGCATTTTCGCAGCCAACCTGAGGCGTGATGTGCGCGCCACGGCAGCTATTTCAGTTCTGGGGAAGTTAATGACAGTTTCTGAAAGGAAGTAGAAAGAAGAAATATAATTTTGGAATAGCTCAGAATGAACTTGCCATTGTCACTTGGTGTTTGGGTACTTGCCAGGTTCTTATGGCCTGGATTGGCCACTGTTGGAAACAGGATGCTGGGCTCGATGGACCCTTGGTCTGACCCAGCATGGCAATTTCTTATGTTCTTAAATAAAAGGGAGTATGACCGTGCAAAATGTTGCTCACTTAAAATTAGGATCCTTTGTTCTGTTCCAATGAAAAACCAACTGTAAATTGCTTTTGCTGGTCTGTGCAACCATTAGTCATCTTACAGGGCAGAAGAGCAAAAGGTTAAATCCTTCTACAGCTTTTCTGTCTGACTTTCACCTTCCTATTAAGCGTTCAGACACTTTGAATAACTTAAGAATAAACTTCCCTGCAAAAGCAGTACATCTGAGCAAAGAGGATGTAAAAGACAGAGGGAGCAGATTTAGTTTAAGGACAGTACAGAGATTGGGGGTTACATTTTCCCAGCGCCTGCTTTTACTGAAGAATTGACCCCATTTTTTTGCTTATATGTGCCCCTCCTCAATTGAGAGACAAGGATACAATATAAAGGACAAAGCTGTAAGAGTGTCAGGGTACACATGAAGAAGAGACAGAGAAAAATTCTAGAGACAGAGCATGTGTGCTAGGCAGCTGAGAAGGAAAACAACATATCAGCCTCATTCCTCCCTGTCACTGAACTCTGACTCTTCAAATCTTCTGGCACATCTGGTTCCTTTGAAAAAGGGGAACCAAGCCCTCTGGCCTGTTGATAAGATTGACTGAAGGACAGTTAGAAATCTCTTTATTGACAGCGGCTTTAGTGATGTCAGATAAGGCAAACTGTGCCTGGGTGTGTCTTGGGATTAAATTCCCAGTCTGGAGAGCAGGGGCCGGGGAAGGTGTCCCCAGACGATGATGCTAAGGGTGCATAAAAATGACCGAGCGGGGTTTGCAAGGAAGATGAAGTTGGAATAAAAGGAGGACGACTTTTGCTTGCTGCATGGGGATTGAATCTGAAAGATGAGGGCATGTGAGGAACCTGTCCCAGGCAGCTATTAAGTCAGCAGCTCTTCCAACCAGCCCCAAAGTAGGTCTACTAATTAATTACCAAGCTGTAGAAGATCTGCTCTCCTTCCTCAGCTGCAATTCCTTTCTCTCTCCCCACTAGGGGAAATTCCTTACAGGAGATTAAGAGGGAGAATGACTTGGGGGATTCGGTGGTATAGGGAAGGAAGCACTGGGGACACGGTGGGAAATGACCGTGGGTGCACACAGCAGCATGACTTTAAAAGTGCTGAAATATGAAGTGAGGAAAAAAGTCTGAGGATTAACGGACAATAGAAATCCTGAGAGGGTAAGGCAGGACGTGAAGTGAGCAGTGATTCTGTCGATGCAGGGAGAATGAATGAGAGTTGGCATCCCTGTGTCACGGGGCATCAACACGATTCTCATTCTGGTGGGGCCCCTTTAGGGCCTATTCATGTTTATGAGCTGAAATGATTGACCTAGAAGGTCACCTTCTGGTGATAATCACTTCTGGCTGCAAGCCAGTGAACTAAAGTCCCCAGAACAGGGCCTCAATTCAGCTAGAGCTGTCTGGAGCTGGCTCTGGTAACAGTTTTTCACTAATAATGTTAACGCTTGCGAGCAGGTTTAAGAGCCAGCTGTGCTGATCTTACCATATATGAGGACGCTGAGAATAGCAGGGCCGGTCTGCGAGTTTGGAAAATGCTCACTCACGCTGTAAACATTGTTTAGACAGGAAGACAACATTTGGTGGCAGGATTGTGCTGGGGGCTCCAGATTTCATTGGGAAAGGGGGATTACAGGAAACAGTTTCAGTGGATTTAAGCCCTGCCCTAGAGACTGATATTCCTTATAACAAGTTTTACAAAAAGAGGGTGATGATCCAATTGCATCATTTTTTTTTAAACTATTGATCTATTGATTTCCATAATGAAAATACAATATGCTCATGACAGAAATAAAACAAAGAGATATTATACAATAGAAAAACCATATCACTGCACACTAAAACAAAGAAAGCCAAATATAGAAAACATCTCTATATAGAACACCATTGGGGGAGCTAAGAAAAAAAGAGAAACAATTCGAGAGAAAAAGCCTTGAATACAATCTAGATCAAAAAAGATATATTTAACATAAGCCAATGACACTTGCAGGAACATTTCAATTAAAATCTACCTCCAAGTGCCACAATACGAGGTCTCTTCTGAAGGAAGCCTTTGTTATCTAGATTGAGATTTAGTTACATCTGGGAACATCCCCAAACAGCTCCCCAAAGGGGACCTCTCTTTTAACCAAAAGAAAAGTTTCAAAGTCCGATCTCGCTCAGACTCCATAACGGATACAACTAACAATGTAGCGCTAAGAAGATGTTCAGCCTGGGGACCAGTGGCATTAGGGCAACTAGCCCCCTTCAGATGCAATAAAATCAAGAGCCGAAGTATCGGAAAGCAGAGCACCAGCAAAAACACCCAGGGGAGCGGAGAATGGCCTGCAAATAAAAAAGCAGAGCCAGTGTCAGCGGAAATCAACGCAAGCCCTTCCTCTGCTGACGAGAGCTTCTGCTCTGCCGTCCTCCCTCCCCAGCCCAGAAGGAGGACATAGCAACCCTCCCTGGCCCACAAGAGCCCCCGCCTGCTCTCCTTCCTCCCATCCCTGTGCTGCCGTGGTGTGCCACCAACCGGCTCTCCCGTACTTTGCCGGCACAGGTCCGGTAAACCGGTAAGAGTCTAAGAGACGGTTACTTTATGCAACGGCGATGCCGGTGACAACCTTTCCCCTCGCTCAGCGCACACCACCGGCTCACTCCCAGGCGGTAGCTTGTTCCACTGTCAGGAGGGGAGGGGAGATAATTTCATACGATTTTGAACAAAGCCATAGTGTACAGAAACAGCAAGAAGGGCTTCTGATACTAACGCTGGAAACTTTACTCCACCTCTGACCGGGAGTTAAAATTTCCAGCGCTAGAAAAGTGAGAGTTAGGCCAGCGCACCTCTCTGCATTGGGTGGGAATAATAGCTAATAGAGATGTGAATCGTGTCCTCGATCGTCTTAACGATCGATTTCGGCTGGGAGGGGGAGGGAATCGTATTGTTGCCGTTTGGGTGTTTAGAATATCGTGAAAATCGTTAAAATCGTGAACCGGCACACTAAAACCCCCTAAAACCCACCCCCGACCCTTTAAATTAAATCCCCCACCCCCAAATGCCTTAAATTACCCTGGGATCCAGCGGCGGTCCATAGCTAAATCGGGGGAAGGGGGAGGGCAGGAAAACCGGCACACTAAATCCCCCTAAAACCCACCCTGACCCTTTAAATGAAATCCCCCCAAATGCCTTAAAGTACCCTGGGTCCAGCGGCGGTCCGACCCCAGGGTACTTTAAGGCATTTGGGGGGATTTCATTTAAAGGGTCGGGGGTGGGTTTTAGGGGGATTTAGTGTGCCGGTTTTCCTGCCCTCCCCCTTCCCCCGATTTAATTTAAAGGGTCGGGGGTAGGTTTTAGGGGGATTTAGTGTGCCGGTTTTCCTGCCCTCCCCCTTCCCCCGATTTAGCTATGGACCGCCGCTGGACCCCAGGGTAATTTAAGGCATTTGGGGGGGGGTTCGGGAGGGTGGGGGATTTAATTTAAAGGGTCGGGGGTGGGTTTTAGGGGGTTTTAGTGTGCCGGTTTTCCTGCCCTCCCCCTTCCCCCGATTTACGATTTTTTGACGATAAATCGGGGGAATTGGTATTGTATCGTGGCCCTAATGATTTTTGACGATTTAAAATATATCAGACGATATTTTAAATCGTCAAAAAGATTCAAAAATCGACAGCTCAAAAAAATGGGCGCACAGGTACAGATAAAATTGCACGTTCTGCTAAGCACACTTTATATTGCATCAGCCTGTCTGAAATTAGCAGGGGAGGGGGGTATAGGTGTACAAACGTTTTCTCTTCCTCCACCCCTAGTGAACTACTTTCCTCTTCATTTATATCCTCTATCAGATTATAAATAGTTTTTAATCTTTGGTGGCTGTGGTTTGATTTTCTTTGTCCTTATCTCTATTCCCCTTTTTGTATTCTGCCTCTCTGATGTCATCTTTCTTTTTCTGTTTCAGTACTATCTTTTCCTTCCTTCTTTATCTCTTTCCTTCAGCAACAAATATGCTTTCTCTTCCTTCTTTTTCTCTCCCCTTCTCCTCCTTTATTTCTTCTTTTCTCCTCTTCTTATTCATCCTACCTATTCTGCTCTCACAGTCTGTCCTCTTCTTTCTTCTGCTCTCTCTCCTCCATCCCTCATCCCATTCCTGCTACATTACCATGGATTCTTTCCCCAACCCAAGGTCCTGTCCTTCTCCCTCTCCTGCTATCCCTAGTCCTCACCTTACCTTTTTCTCTTCCTCTGACCCATTTTCCACCTTTTCTCTTTCCTCTCCGTTACTTCCATCTTCCCCTAATTCAGTTCTTTCTCCTCTTTGTTATGGCCTTCTCCCTTCCTCTTCTTGCTCTCCCCTCTCTCTTTCCCCCTTACTCTTTTTCTCCCCTTTTCCTCTCTTCCCCAACTCTTGCTCTCTCCTCTGGCTATTCCCTCTCATTCCTTCCACCTTCCTGTACCTCCTCTTGCTTACCCCTTTCTCTACCCATCCTTGCTAACCCCACTCCCTTCTCTCACATGCACAGACTCTTGTGCTTGTTACGCATGCTGTCCACGGCAGACCCACGGCACGGTCCCCTCACCTTTCTACAGTGCCTCCAGCTCCTGGTTCCTCCTTGCTGGTGGTGGTGGGCCATCAGCTCCATCCTTGGGCCTCCCCCGGTGCCTCCTGCCCTGCCGCAATCCCTGGCACTCCCGGTCCTGCTGCCACTTCTCGTCGGGCCTCTCCGCGTGGCCCGAGGAGAGATGCTGCTACTCGTGCCATGCCCCTCCCTAGGCGCATGCGCACGCCCCATTGATGTTTAAGTAGGGACCGCTTCAGGAACCTAGCCACGGCCCCGGATGATGACGTCAACCCAGCTACAGTATTTAAGCTCAGGCTCCGTTTCCTAGCATTGCCTTTGCAACAGGTCTCCTTACTGGTTGAGTACTCGTTGCCTCCTAGAGATTTGTTTCATCTCTGCGTTGCCATTCCTCATTGTTCCTGGTTCCTGTCTTCCTACCTTGCTTCATACCTCAGATTGACTACACGGACTTTGACTTTAAATCGCATGACTACGCCATTGCCTCTCTCCAAGCCCGGACCTCTGCTTCGCCTGACCATGCTATTGCCTATCTCCAGACCCAGACCTCTGATTTGCCTGACTACGCTATTGCCTATCTCCAGACCCACACCTCTGCTTCGCCTGACTACGCCATTGACTATCTTCGTTATCAGACCTCAGCCTTGCTTGCCATTGCCTTCGGATTGCCGCCAGCCCTGACTCAAGTCTGCTCTTTGACGCCTCTCCAGCTTCCTCCCTTTATGTGGTTTATTCAGGCTTTGGCCTGCTCTTGCTCAAGTGCCCCCTGTCTGCCTCCATTCCATTGGCGCCCGAGTTTCCAGGACATTGCCCAGTCCACAGTAAGACTGTACCATCTCTCACCTGCTGTCTCTGGGCTGAACCAACTCTTACTTCGACTACACACAGAGGCCCACCTAAGTCCTGCTGGCCCCAGCACCCAAAGGCTCAACTCGCGGGGAATAAGGGCTGGTATAAGTGAAGCTCCAGCAGCCTCTGTCTATCAGCCCACTCCGCCTGCCCACAGTGGGGACCCGTGGGTCCTTATCTATGGGTTGCGTCAACCCCACCTCGGCCCAAGGGTCCACCTCCAACGCAACAATGCTCTCCTCTCACTGCCCTCCCAGCACACACTCTCTCCTCTCACTGCTTCCTCACACTCATTCTTGTTCTCTTCTTTCACTGATCCCCCCAACACACACACAGTTTTTCTCTTCCCTCCTCCTTTGATTTCTCACTATCTCAAACATGCACATGTTCTCATGTCCTTCCCTCTCCCTCTCCTTTACCTGGATCCCCTGCAGGATTGGAGAGGAAGATAGAGCTTCCTTGTCTCTCGCTACTGATTGGCTCTGGCTATCACAATGAACCAGTCAGAGGTAGGAGGTGGAGAATTAGCGGCAGAACTTCCTACTGCCAGTCAGCAGTAGAGATGTGAATCATTTTTTGTGTTTGTGTCATTCTTCTTTTCGGCCACCACAGGAAATGTCGTTTTTTTGTGGTTCGGGACTTTTTTTTCGTGAAAAATCGTTTTTTCAGTTAGTGCGCGCTAAATCCCGGTTAGTGCGTGCTAACTCCCATTAATGCGTACTAACTCCCCGTTAGTGCACACTAACAAAAACCGTTAGATTTTGTTACTTTTTATTAGTTTTTGTTAGTGCGTGATCATTTTTCGGGCTCCCCGAAACATGCCGAATTGGAAAATTTCATTGAAATTTTCCAATTCTGCAAAAACGAATGCACATCTCTAGTCAGCAGGAGGAAATTGGTAGCTAAGCTGAGAAGGGGAGATGATTTCCAGGATTGGGAGACCCTGGGTGCTGTCCTGGAGACCCAAAGAATGGGGCTCTAAACTCTGAGTTTCTGGGTCAAATCCAGAGAGTTCCCATGTACATAGTCCATTGTATTTCCTGGGGGAGAAGTTCATTAATTGCCTTGTCCAGACTTATTTTTAGGGATGTGCATTCATTTTAAACAAAACAGACAATGGCAATTAAACTATTTCGACTTGTTTCTGGAGCACCATGAAATGAAAGAAAAAAATGATGAAATTTCATAAAAATTTGTACATTGTGTTAGTGCCCAACCAATCTCTCTACCACTTGTCACTCCATACAGTCACCCCAGTCACTTCCCCTCTCACAAATTACCATCCCCTCAAACACATAGACACTCACTAGGGGAATTAAAAGTATGCATATCCCAAAATGCCAGGGCCCCTTTCCTAAAATGTAAGAGATTGGTGAAGACAAAATGGGATAGATTTTCAGACGAGCGCGAACAGCCTACTTTTGTTTGCGCTCCAGGCGCAAACAAAAGTACGCTGGATTTTAGTAGATACGCGCGTAGTCGCGCGTATCGGCTAAAATCCTGGATCGGCGCGCGCAAGGCTATCGATTTCGTATAGCCTGCGCGCGCCGAGCCGCGCAGCCTACCCCCGTTCCCTCCTAGGCCGCTCCGAAATCGGAGCGGCCTAGAAGGGAACTTTCCTTTGCCCTCCCCTCACCTTCCCCTCCCTTCCCCTACCTAACCCACCCGCCCGGCCCTGTCTAAACCCCCATCCTACCTTTGTCGGGGGGATTTACGCCTCCCGGAGGGAGGCGTAAATCCCCGCGCGCCAGCGGGCCTCCTGCGAGCCGGGCCGCGACCTGGGGGCGGGTACGGAGGGCGCGGCCACGCCCCCGGGCCGTAGCCACGCCCCCATACCCGCCCCGAAACGCTGCCGACACGCCCCCGCAACGCCGCAAGCTCCGGCCCCGCCCCCCGACACGCCCACTCCGAAAACCCCGGGACTTACGCGAGTCCCGGGGTTCTGCGCGCGCCGGTGAGCCTATGTAAAATAGGCTCACCGGCGCGCAGGGCCCTGCTCGCGTAAATCCGCCCGGTTTTGGGCGGATTTACGCGAGCAGGGCTCTGAAAATCCGCCCCAATATGTATTTGCATTACATGCTTTTGCTGACTAGAACTTGATGCTATAATTATATCACTTGTTTGGTTATGCTTGTTACCAGGCACTGGCCATCTCCACACATATTCCATTTTGCAACCTTGGCAGCACAAACAAGTAACTAAGGAGACAGCTAATGGGAATGCAGAACTGCACCTAAAGCTAAAGAACTGTTCCCCAAATTGACACTTTTTAACATATTGGTAACATTTTCAGTTAGTGCATATTAAGTCTCGTTAGTGCGCATTAATTCTGAAATTAGGGAAACCTGAAATAAACATCCCCCAAACCATTTTAAAAATGAAATAAAAAAGATAATGACCCAAAACGAAAATGACATGAAAAAAATAAACAAAAAATACCCCTACTTAATTTTTTATTTTATAAGCTTAGAGAACCAAAAGAACTGAAGCAGTTTGCTAAGATGATGAAACTCTGTCCCTAAGGGATAGGGGATGGTTGAGGGGAATAGAGAACAAGACATATTTCAAAGCATGTTCTAAATTAAATTTATGGAGTATTTTCCTCTGGCAGCTGCATACTGGGACAGCTCGATGAAAAATATGGCTCCAATACAATGTTGTCTTGGAAAAACAATGGTCATTCTGCAGGAACACATGGAAAGCTAAACCAGAGCTTCTATGGTGTGGACACAACACAGAAGGGTGTGCACTGAGATCTGTTATGGTGTGCTCAGGGATCAAGATTCACTAAACCCAGCTTGTGAGCTGCATGTGCCAGAGGTGCAAGTGTTATAAATCCAAGAGTAGCCTACCAAGTGAACGGGAAGCTGCACCCTGACTCTTAAGTTTTCACTTCCTTTAAATGCAGGCAGAACGAAACATGCAACGTGATGGAATCAAGATTAAATGTCTCATCTCACATAGAATGGACTTGCTGGAGACGACAAGGAATCTTTGCCTTAAGCGTACCTGAGATCTACGTGTTTCATCCAGACCGAGATTTGTCTACCAGCATTCAAATCAGTTTATTACAAAACAGTGAGTACCTTGTCTTTTACACATTGTCTCACAGCAGTGATGGTTATTTCACATATTTGTCTCAGAATGGTGTGTATTATACCTACACCTGTCACACTCTGTCCCAGAATATTCAGTACTACCCCCATTTGTTGCTCCATATCCCAAGGCATTGGATGCTACATTCTGTTTGGTATGGGAGACCTGGAGACTAGCATGCAGAAAGAGATACATGTATTAAGGATAAGTTCAGAGAGTATTAACTATCTCACCCATTTCAATTCTAGTCCAACCCCTTCCACCTCTGAAGCCCAGAATTAGCAAGCTAGAGACCAGAGATTTCTTGCTGAGATGGGAAACACCATATGACATGAATGACAGATATCTGACAGCTGGAAAGATGCAGTATGAAGTGAACTACAAGAGAGTCTGGGAACTCTGGGAGGTGAGATTCTGAGACACAAGAGGGGCAAAAAAATATAGGATGTGAGAACAGAGACACAGGAGAAACTGAGAACTCTGGGAGGAGAGAACAGAGATATAGGAAGGATTGAGAACTATAGGAAGATACAACAGAAACTTTGGCAGGAGAAGACAGAGACATAGGAGGAAAGTAAGAATAAAGATATAGGAGTCAATATTTAAAGCAGTTCATCTAGCTAAGTTCAGATTTAGCTGGACAAACTGCAGGATTTAAAAATCCCACTGGTTTTGACTGCCCCTGATATAACCAGATATGTCAGGATCGGTCTGGTTGCCTTCTGGGGCGGAGTGACGTCATCTGGCTAATGTGGCTGGATAATGCTGACTTTTAGGATTATCCAGCTAATATTGCCAGCTAACTTTAGGACTGTTAAAGAGCAATCCTAACATTAGCTGGATAAACATCCAGATAACATTTAGATAGCTGGGTCTATCCAGCAGTATGCCTGTGCTGCTGAATATCCCAGCCAAGTTAGCTGGATACGTTTATCCGGCTAGCTCTGCTGATCCCCAGCAGCTGAAAATGGATCCCATTAAGCCTTATGTAAAACAGACTATCCATATTAAAATAGCTGTGTTAAATAGAGCCCAAAGTAAGAACTATGAGGTCAGAACAGAGAGGCTGGAGCAGATGGGAAATAATGAAGCTGTAAAAAGGTTAAAGCTCCTACGCGGTTCTTGAGTGAAATGAACCGTCTCCTGGTTTTGGAAATATTAACTACCTCTTCTGCTTGCAGATGTCCTCATCAGTATCGGTCTCCAATGTGTCACAGTATATCCTTAGTAACAGCGTCCTGATACCAGGAAGCACTTATGTGGCCCGTATCCGAGCAAAGCCTCTGGAAGAAGATAGTGAATTCTGGGGTCACTGGAGTGACTGGAGCACTGAGGTCTCTTGGGAGGTTCAAGAAGGTAATTTCATATGAGGGGAGCCAATAAATTATTCCCATGGAGTCTGATAGCTTAATCTGTCACAGAACTAGTTAGTGTATTGCTACATGCAGTAACACATACATGTCACATAAGCTGACCTTGAAGATATGAGCAAAAGAAGCTATAACAGTATGTGACCTGGGCACTTGTCCTCTAGTTTGCTAGCAGCCAGAGATGGTTCTTTTATCTTGTTACAAAAATACTTGCTACAGGATCCTTGGGATATCTCATTGTGCTGTACTGTGATCACCAGGTACAATATACATAAAAAAACAGCATGATGTGGAGAGAGGTTCAAACTTATCTTTTATTGTTGCAACAAAAAATCAAGAAAATCAGTCAGTCATAGATAAATGGGTGATGCTCAACATCGACAATTTTTCTCAACTGATTAACATGTGTTTGTAAGTTTTATCTCATTTCCTCAGCATCTGATCTTCCCATGTAATAATTCTAACACAGTTATTTATCATATCATCTATGATATATATGTAGCTAGTCACCAGTTTGGGCTGTGAACATCAACCAGGGGAGCTATGATGCTGGGGTTCAAGTCCAGTGGGGGGGGGAGTTATCTTTCTGAGTCGCTGGTGTGGTCAGTATTTCTGAAGTCCAATGGTTCACACTCTAGCTGGATGATGCTCACCAAGTGCAGGAGAACCCAAAATAACACCGAAGCAGAGGATGTTAATAAAACTGTCTGGTATCAGTCAGCCTATTTCCCCCATCCATTCAGCAAGGACTAAGAAGGAAAAATAAATCAAGAGTCCAATGGATGTTCAAAATAATCAGTTTATTTTAACTTAAATGTGAATATCCAGGCCAAAATAGAGAAAATTAGGATCAGCAGAAAAAATATTAAAGTGAAAAAAACCATAGCTTCCTTGTCCATTCTAGGGATCTTTGCTAGTCTCCTTTCTCCTGCACCACCATCCATGTTAAAGATATCCTCCCCTTGAAGGGTAGGTTAACTGCAGTGTAGTTTCAGCATGCACTGGTCAAATGTTGGGAAATGATCCCCAAGCTCTAAAATCTTACTAAGGTCAACTGGCCAAAAAACTCTTGAACTGTAATCCAACTCTCAAAACTTCCAGGTCTTTTGAGTTCTGTAGTCAAGAGTCCCAACTTCTTCTCACTCTTGCTATCTCTGTTCGCTCCGGCAAAAAGATCTTTGATGCAGTCTTTCAGGATCCCAGGGGAATGCCCTTCCCTCTAGACTGATCAATCTTCTCAAAAAACTCTTCAACCACCAACTGCAGATCAGGACCCCCAGGGATGAAACAATGACCGTACAGCAGGGCTTCCCAAATCTGTACTGGGGACCCCACAGCCAATCGGGTTTTCAGGATATCCACCATGAATATGCATGAAATACATTTGCATTCCATGGAGACTCAGTATATGCAAATATGTCTCATGCATATTCATGGTGGATATCCTGAAAACTCGTCTAGCTGTGGGGTCCCCAGGACAGGTTGGGGAAGCCCTGCCGTACAGTCAAGTCCTCAACACTTGATGAGCAGGGACCTCCCAAAATCTTCTCTCTTCCTCTCAGTATTGCCTATCCTCTAAATCACTGAGCATGCTCCAGGGGATTTTATACCCCACTGAAGATTTCCCCAGAAAGGACTAAAGCTATGTGAGGATACAAAATATGCAATAAAAAGCCTCCCTCCCATTATCTATAATGAAAAAATACACAAAGGGAAAAGTTAGTGACAGGTAAAGTCAGATCACATTTACTCACCTGTCCTAGGATTGCCAACTGTCTGGATTTTCTAAGGATAGTACTGATATTCAGGGGAATGTCCTGAATCCAAAAGCAAGGCTAAAATGTCTGGAAAATATCCAGATTTAGCCCTCCAATTTATCTGCAGTTCCCGCCAGCTGATCATCTGTCACCCAAGGCCTGCCATCTTACCTATGTGCACCGCCAGTACTGACACCTCTTGTGTCTCTCCTGCGGCATGCAATTCAAACATCATTGGACGTTTGAACTTGGCACTGCAGGAGAGATAGAAGAAGAGCCCATCCCATGGCAACTGAAGACAAAGTGTGGAGGAGCCACTGCAAACCCCATCTTGCAGTGGATGAAGACAAAGAGTGATAGGGCTGGTTGAAAAGACCCAAAAGAGAGGAGGAGGCTTTGAGAGAGCGTGTGTGTGAGTGTGTGAGAGAGAGAGACAGAGAGAGAGAGAGAGAGAGAGAGAAGGAGACTAATCGGAGAAAATTCTTTTTCACTCAACGCACAATAAAGCTCTGGAATTTGTTGCCAGAGGACGTGGTTAGTGCAGTTAGTGTAGCTGGGTTCAAAAAAGGTTTGGATAAGTTCTTGGAGGAGAAGTCCATTAACTGCTATTAATCAAGTTTACTTAGGGAATAGCCACTGCTATTAATTGCATCAGTAGCATGGGATCTTCTTAGTGTTTGGGTAATGGCCAGGTTATTGTGGCCTGGTTTGGCCTCTGTTGGAAACAGGACGCTGGGCTTGATGGACCCTTGGTCTGACCCAGCATGGCAATTTCTTATGTTCTTATGAGAATAAAGTTTGTGTGGCTCCCTCAGACCAGAACAACCTCAAGGTGACTGGAAAACAAAAGATCCCAGGTACGGAGAGCAAGACATTTTTAAATCCTTATTAATTTTCATTATTGAATATTTCATGTGTCTGCTGTTTTGAAATATTTTATTAGTGTTCTGGAAAATGTTTTTTAATTTTTGAATGGTCTATTCATCAGTTGTTTTGAAATATTTATTCTTTTTATTAGTATAGCTTTACTATTATGATGTTTTATATATTTTTATTTTATCATTGATGTTTTATGAGGAATGGAAATATTGCACTGCATACAGTGTCTGGCTTGTTGCGGTTTCCAATTCAGTTTTTGTCTGTGCATTTCTATTTGTACTTTATTGTCTCTTTACTCTATATTTATGTTCAACAATTAACTGACATCTATGGGTACATTTTGTTTAATATACCTATGTGGTATTAAATATCATCTGAATAAGATCTTGTATCCATTATCTAAAATTGTTGATGCAATGCTGCTAAATGACTTTATCTTTAAAGTTTTTCTGGGCTTCTAAAACTGGGCAGGGTATCTTTATTGTTTATATGGCCCTTAGAAACGGGAGTTAGTGCGTGCTAACTCCCCATTAGTGCACACTAAGATTTTAACATTATTGTGCGCTAACCTGAAAACTGAATTTTCCCGAAATTTCGGAAATATTTGGTTCAGTTTTCAGGTTCCCTGAACCAGGACAAATTAGGCAATTTTGTTGAAATTGCATAATTCATCCTAAACGATTGCACATCCCTAGTAAACAGTTCTTCAGGGCCGAGAACTGAGGGCAGGGTTTCCTACAGGGCCAGTGCCTAGCCGAGAACACTCCAGTCTCTAACTGTGCTCCAAAAAAAAATACTTTAATTCAGAGTCTTCAGCATTAAACATAGTGACAGTCAAGTAGATGCAGGGAAAAGTAAACTTAAATGAAATCACAGTTCAAAGAAAGCTTTAGTCTTTTCTTCAAAAACTCTCCTTATGAAGATGGTTTCTTGGTGTAGCAACACAAGGTCTCCAGTAACTTTGTTACTTCTCCCTCATTTGTCCCTTGTTGCAAAACCAGGCTCGTATTTTCTTCCACTCCTCCAGCAGATGGATGGTTACTCACTGGAACCTCTGTTCAGCTTCAGGGAAAACTCTTCAGAAGTGTCTTCAAGATTCCCCAAGCCCAAGGCTGGTAATCTCTGGCTCAGTGTAGGTTCCTAATCCAGCAGAGTCCTTACTAGGGATGTGAATCATTTTTTTGACTATTTAAAATATCGTCCGATATTTTTTAAATCGTCAAAAATCGTTAAAGAGTGCGATACAATAGAAATTCCCCCGATTTATCGTGAAAAATCGTTAATCAGGTTTGTGTCCACTAACGGGAGTTATTTGGGGGAGGGCGGGAAAACCGGCACACCAAAATAACCCCTAAACCCACCCCGACCCTTTAAAACTAAACCCTTACCTTCCCCCACCCTCCCGAACCCCCCCAAAACATTTTAAAATCACCTGGTGGTCCAGTGGAAGCCCCGGGACCGATCGCCCGCTCTCGGGCCGTTGGCTGCCACTAATAAAAATGGTGCTGATGGCCCTATAAAAAAAACCCACCCCGACCCGGCGCAGCCGATAAACAAAAAACCAATCGGGCCGGACGATAAAAATTATAAGATTTGAATCGGAACCGGAACCGAACTGATTCCGGTTCCGATTCACATCTCTAGTCCTTACCCTAGTAAATCCATGTGTAACCTGCAGCTTCTGAGCAGTCTCTTGCCCTTTTTTCCCTTAGGCATCTAGGGATTTAAGTGGAAAATCCCCAGCCTCACTCCTGGCTGCTCCCTTCTGGGATCCCTCCAGAGGATCTCAGCTCCAACCAATTTCTTTCAGTGAAATATCAACAGCCCCTGACTCAGGAGAGCCAGAGCTTTTTATTATCTCCCCTCATTACCAGGCCCTTGAGGAGATGTACCCCCTTGTCTGTTAGAGACACAGAAGATGACCCAGGGCCCTGGAAGACTCTCCCTCTCCTTCCATTGAGCCCCTGCCTCCATGTGCATCCTGTGCACTTCCAGCGTCCCTAGTGCCTCCTTTTGGACCAGAGCGGCGGCTGTCAGCGGGTTTGACAGCCGACGCTCAATTTTGCCGGCGTCGGTTCTCAAGCCCGCTGACAGCCACGGGCTCGGAAACCGGAGGTCAGCAAAATTGAGCATCTGGTTTTCGACCCGACAGCCGCGAGCTGAATTCAAATTTTTTTTTTACTTTTGGAAACTTTCGGGACTTCCGACTTAATATCGCCATGATATTAAGTTGGAGGGTGCACAGAAAAGCAGTTTTTACTGCTTTTCTGTGCACTTTCCTGGTGCCTGGAGAAATTAGCGCCTACCTTTGGGTAGGCGCTAATTTCTGAAAGCAAATTGTGCGGCTTGGCTGCACATTTTGTTTTCTGAATTGCGCGGGAATACCTAATAGGGCCCTCAACATGCATTTGCATGTTGCGGGCGCTATTATGTTCGGGGGATTGGACGCGCGTTTTCGGCCCCTTACTGAATAAGGGGTAACGCTAGTGCGTCGAAAAAGCGCATCCAATGGCGGGTTAACAGTACGCTCCATTGGAGCGCACTGTACTGTATCGGCCCGTTAGAGATTAAATGATTTTTAGCACACAGGCCTCCTTGCAAAAGGAAGTCTTTCTGACACCTGCACTCCTGCTAACTTATTCAGCTTCTATATACTTCTCTGTGGCATAGGGGCCAGATGTGCACCAAAATTTAAAATTCTGTAAAATTCTGCAGAATTTATATTGTTCAAAATAACACAATATACATCACAGTCTTTGAGTAACTAATGTAAAATGTAATACATCAAAGTTATTACTCAGAGATGCAGAGTTTAAAATATTTTGAGCAGAATTCCCCTAGAACTACACTGCAAGAGTGACCCTTCCACTCTCTCATCCTTTTCCTGTGGCCAGACCCCTTTCACTCTACTCTCTCAGGCCTCAGTTCCTCTGCTCTCTACTATTTCTCCCTCCCCCTTCCAGGCTCAACCCCTTCCACCCTATCTCCATCATTCACCCTTCACTCAAGTTTGACCCCCCTCTCTCATACAGCCCCCCTCCTTTTGGACCGGAGCGGCGGCTGTCAATCACACACACACACACACACACACACACACAGGCTCTCTCTCTTGTACCCACACACATCCTCACACAGGCTCCCTCACTCACGCACCCACACACACCCCTCTGTCCCTCTCACATATGCACCTCCATCACACAGGCCCCTCTCCCTCATATACACAGACCCTAATACAGGCTCCCACTCTCTCTCTCTCTCTCACTCACACACACACACTTCTTCACACAAGCTCTTATTCTCTCACACAAATACACACACCCTCACTCCCAGACATATACAACTTCTCTCTCACTCTCTTTTACTCAGGCACACCAGCTCCCAATCTCTTGCTCACATACACACTACGTCACACAGGGTTTCTCTCTCTCTCTCTCAAACACCTACACACACACACACACACACACATCCTTCCTCTCTCTCTAATAATAGGCTCACAGGCAATCTTACAACTGCAGGTGGGAGGGACTTGGCCTGCAGCTATTCTGGACCTCTCTTTTGTGTCTTTGGCCGTGAGCAGAATGGGCGCCGCTCGCACCCAAGATACTCAGCCGCGAGCAGGATGGGCTAAACTCGTAGCCTACCGGCCTCTTCAATCTTCGCCTCGAGCAGAATGGGCTTTGCTTGGGGCCCCTGGGCCTCTCTTTCTCTAGTCATGAGCAGGAGGGGCTTCGCTTAAGGCTACCAAGCATCTCCAATCTCTGCCGCGAGCGAGATGGGCTCCACTCACGGCCTGCCACACCACTAGTCCAAATTCTGTGCAGAACATTTAAATTCTGTGCAGGAGGGGAATTCTGAGTAAATTCTGTGCTGCGCAGTAGCGCAGAATTCCCCAAGGAATAAAACTTTGTTAAGCTGCTTTCACTTCGCCTGCCAGCAACTCACACACACCACCTTGTGACTCAGCTCAAGAACAAGCTCTGATATCTCAGGCCCTACCAAATAAAAGCTGTGAGCAGAGGGACCAGAGCAGGCCAATCGAATAATCTCTGGTTATAAAAATATAATTGGGCAGAATAAAAATGCTTTTAAATAAATAAATATTAGATTTGTGGAGTTTCATAAAACATGAGCATTTCTAAAGAAGTCTTTCAAAAATTATTTACAAAAAGATCACAGCAAACTTTTACAGGCCAAATTAACCAAGCACATGCAACACCCACATGTATTTATTTACATTTGTGAATTGCCTGTCTTGAGGCTGTAGGCCAGGAGTGAGCAAATGGAGGGTCAGGCCCCCCCAGGTGGGGCTTGAAGAACTCTGAAGGGGGGCCCACTCGCTGACCAATCAGGGAAGAAACAAATGGCTACACTGCAGGGTCTTGGTGCTGTGCAAGCATTGCCAGCTCAGGAGGGGAGGAAACTCCCAGAACTTAGTGCATCCCTTTTGGTGGGTCGGAAAGAATAGCCTGCTTGTGATAGGCCAGGGGTGGGGGGTGAGAAAAAGACGCTTACGCTGCAGCAGACCTGGACCAGGGAGCAGCCACTGCAGTGCTCGGCAACCCAGGAAGAGCGGCCACCCTCAGGCCCCAGCCCCAGAGGAGCTCCTGCTGCTGCCGGGTCCCTACCCGGGGAAAGAGATCACAGCTGTCGCCCACCAGGAGAAAAGAAGTGGTGAGGTGGGGAAGGAGAATGAGCAAAAAAATGTTGGTTTGCACCTAAGCTTTTGAAAACGTTTCCAAACCTTAACATTTTGGTGTGTGGCCTGTGTATCTGGGTGTGGTCTATGTCTCTGTGTGTTATGTGTAGTCTGTCTGTATCTCTGTGTCTGGCTGTGCTTGTCTGGGTATAATGTGTCTATGCCTCTTTCTGTGTCTATATGTCTGTCTCATATCTGGAGTAGTGTGTCTAGGAGTAGTTTGTCTGTGTCTCTGTGAATGTGTCTGTCTGGGAGTTGGGTTTCTGTCTCTCTGAAGAGTCTCTCTCTATCTCTCTCTGTTTGAGAATTGGGTAACTGTGTCTGTGGGTGGGATCTCTGTATCTGACTGTTTATCTGGGTGTCTGTTTTGCTGTCTCTCAGTCTAGGTGTGGGGGTGTCTGTGTCTGACTGGGTATGAGGTATCTGTTTCTGTATTTGTCTGGGTATGGGGTGTCTGCCTTTCTGTGCTCAGACAGACAAACACAGGCAGACACACCACACCCAGACACAGAGACACAGACATATTACATCACCGCTTCTTTTTCCCCATTGAGCAACAGCTGTGAGGTGTTTAAGATCACAGAACCCACTACTTAAAGCATAAAAATCCAGCAGTTCACCAAAAAGTACCCACTGTTACAACTGTATAACCCATAGGCCAGTAGCATATTCTTCAGAATAAAACAAAATAAAAATTAAAACAATATAAACAACAATTACACGTGTAACCTTTTTCTCCTGAGAGCCTGTCCTCAGGGGGCACACAAAATAATTTATTCTCTCCTGGGGCTTTCTTTCCTTGCCACAGTCCCCAGGGGTGAGGTCTTTCTGATGGGGGTAGCTATCGCTGTGGCACAGGCGGTGGGGATGACTTTCTTTGATGATGTGCAGTCAGGACAAATGAACACAGGGATGGGTGTTCAAATAAGTTTTTTAATGATTCTCAGCAACTGGTAATCAATTTCCAGGTGTCACAACTGTCTGTACAATTCATCCTTTTACTCTCCCTGTGTAAGTGCTGATTTCCTGGCTCTGGGGTGAGTCCTGACTCCCTTGAACTGGGGAGCGTGGGGGTTTTCTCTGCTCCTGGCCGGCCCCAATGGTCATGGGCTTCCTGGGGAGGGGGGGGGGGGGGGGGTCCCACAGTCCTACCTGGGTCCCATGGAGTTCACAGGAAACCCCAACCGCACTCGTCTCCGTACTGAAGATTCTTGGAGGGGTCTTCCAAAGTATTCCTTAGATTGGTATTTGGGGATTTCTCCTTCTTCAAAACCCAGCCTGTAGCCCAGACCATAGTATTTCAGACACAGTCTGAGTCCAGAAGCTGCTTTGTTTTTTGTTTTTTTTTCTGTGTAGCTTCTAACCTGGCAGGATGTGCAAGGCTTGATTCCCTAAAATGGATCTGGGAAAAGCTGAGGGTCTTCCCTGTAGGGAGGGACCCTTCACTCTAGGGCTCTGCCCCCTTAGAACTCTCCCTTTGACTCCTCCTGCAGAATCTCCACTTGACCCTCTTAAAGCCAGGACCACTTATTCAGCTCCCTCATAGGGGAGGAGTTGCTAAGTCCTAGCACTCATCTGTGGGGAACTAGGGACATCTAGGGGCCAACCATAGGGGTGCCACACATATGAAAAGGGGCATTAAGACAATATGCTTTAACTTGCTTCCTAAATAGTTTAATGTCCTCAATAAGCCTTAAATCTTTAGGTAGATTATTCCATAATGTAGGGACTACATATGAAAATGCTCTTGCTCATGTTGCCTGTAGTCTTTACAGACTACAGGCAACATCTCAGAGGGAGGGAATTTCTAGGAGATTATTGTCTTATGACCTCAACACTCGACCTGCTGCATACTTTTTCAAAGTTTTCACCAGGCTGCAGGAATCATCTGCATATAGTGCACCAATGCTATTATTTTAAATTGTCTTCTCTGACTTAGAGGAAGCCGATGCAGCTCTATAAGTACTGGAGTAATATGAACTGTACGACTGCTCCACTCAGTATACATGCTGACCCATGCTGTAGCAGTTGTAATGCACATAAATGCTTCTTGAGCAGTCTGATATACAGATGATTGCAAAAGTCCAGCTGCCCAAAAAGCAAAGACTGCAGAACCGAGCGATACAGCCCGTGTTAGTAGTGGTTTCAAAGGCATCAACATCTTAAGCTTGACAAATGCTCTTCACACTAGGTGTTTTGAAAGGGCGGGATGTCCGCAGTGTCAGGCCCCCCAGCCCTAACATGCATGTCAGCCACGTGGTGGCGGATCGGCACCGGTAGGGAGGGGGGGGGAGGGGAGAGTAGCGAGCGGGCAGGCTAGTAGGGGAATTTGAATTCCCCCCATCGCGGTGCCTTCCCATTGGTGAGGGCGCCGCGAAGGAGATCGGGAGGCAAGAGGCTATTTAAGGGACGAGGCATCAGCAGACGACCCCTTTCCCCTGCTGGAGCCCTCCCGGAGCCCTGCCGAGCTGCTTCCCTCCCTCCCACCCTTATACATAAGTTATATTCAGGGATGTGAATCGGGCTTCAGACGATTGAAAATATCAGACGATATTTTCAAAATCATCAGAAATCGGGGGCTCCCCAAAACGATAGGAAAACCCCACGATATTGATCGTGGGGGTTCTCTTATCATTTTAGGGGAGGGCCGGAAAAACGGCACCCAAAAATAACCCCTAAACCCACCCCGACCCTTTAAAACTAAACCCTTTGCTTCCCCCACCCTCCCGACCCCCCAAAAAACATTTTACAGGTACCTGGTGGTCCAGTGGGGGTCCCGGGAGCGATCTCCTGCTCTCGGGCCATCGGCTGCCACTAATCAAAATGGCGCCGATGGCCTTTGCCCTTACCATGTGACAGGGTATCCGTGCCATTGGCCGGCCCCTGTCACATGGAGGGAGTACTGGATGGCCGCGCCATCTTTAAAAAAGGCGCGGACCATCCAGTGCTCCTACCATGTTATATTTATACTTATACTGTAAGGGCTCGGGTGACGGGTTTGTTAATAAAGCTGCGGCCTGTTAATTCTCATAAATGCTTCTGTCAATTTATAAATATGTGTGAAAGGGCGGAGAGAGAAGGTGAGTGCAGTGCTGACTGTGTGTGTTAAAGCTGGGAAAGAAAAGTTAGTTCAGCAACAATAATATTCTCAAGATCACGTACTTCTATACTGACCAATAACATAACAAAAGGAATTGCCCATATCTGGCGTAGGGACCTTTCCAATCCATAACACGGAGGTTTTCGCCACATTAAAGACCAATCGATGAGATCTCAACCACTGATCAATAACCTTCATGTAGTTTTGAAAACTGAGAACTGGAAAAACTCCATTTATGCAGGAAACATAAAATTGAATGTCATCTGCATAAATGTAAAATACCACCTCCTTTGACCTAAGAAGGCTACACAGGGGTGCCAGGTATATATTAAATAATATAGAAGCTAAACATGATCCCTTTGGGACCCCTACAGACAATTGTTTCCACATAGAAACAACACTAACGAATAAGAAAAAATACGACCACATCACGCCCACACTCAAACAACTCCACTGGCTGCCCGTCCCTTTCAGAGCTCAATACAAAACACTCATGCTCATACACAAAGCTATCCCCAATGACAAAGCCAGCTGGCTACAAGGACCACTGACCCCCTGCAACCCCACCAGAACTCTCCGCTCATCCAACACATGCCTACTCCCCATTCCCCCCACCAAAGAAATACTCAGAGTCTCCACGAGAGAACGAGCTGCCTCTGTAGCGGGCCCTCACCTCTGGAACAACCTTCCCCCCGCACTCAGGACTGACCCCTCCACACCTTCCATCCGAAAGAACCTCAAAACCTGGCTCTTCCGGAAAGCATTCCCTCCAAACAAATAATTCCTGCCACGCCCCCCCCCCCCCCCCTCGTTCCCCCTGTCCAGCCTTGTGCATAATGAACCAAAACCTGACTATATCCTGTAAATAACTAATAACACTATCAGTCATTCTGTTGTAAATAGTTAGCTTGGTTCTTAAATAAGATGTTATATTGTATCCTGTTATCATGTAGTTAGCTAGGTTCTCAATTTTAAGGATGTTATACTGTACTATGTCATTAAGGCCAGCCTTTGACATTCTGTTTTATGTAAACCGATGTGACATAACATATCGAATGTCGGTATAGAAAATCAAATAAATAAATGAATAAATAGAATATGTATCTCTTATTTGAATTAGATATTGTTTATCTTGCAAGTAAGGCTTAAGCCATACCAAAACAGTTCCATCAATCCCAATATGCACTGAACGATTTTACAAGGTCAAAGGCCGCTGTGAGGTCCAGCTGAATTAACACTCTGACCTTCCTTGATCTATCTCTCTATGTAGAAAATCTGTAAGAGACAAGAGCAACTTTTCTGTCCCATGATTTTTCCTAAACCTGAACTGTCTATCATCTAGAATCTTGTTCATCTCCAAATGTTCTAACTGTAGCATAATACATTTTTCTATTACTTTACTCAGGGATGGTATATTAAAAACCAGACGGAAATTAGATAGCTCATCTAAATTAAGAGCTAAATTCTTCTAAACTGATCGTCTAGTGGCTCTCTTAAGAGGAGTAGGCAAACAGCCAGTAACATATTAACTAGATGATGAATGATCTTATAAGAAACTGTCTTTGCTGTTTTGATATAACTAAAAGGGCAAGTATCTAACACAGAATAAGTGGAATTAAGATTGTTGATCGCTGTTGTCACTTCAGGAAGAGAGACATGCTGAAAAGCAGTCCACTTACTTTCAGAGACTGTCCCTTTTAATGGTAAAAAAAAAAAAAAAAATCAGGTATTGAGCCTATCTGTGCCTGTATCCGAGCAATTTTATCCTCCAAAAACTGTGCCAAGTTTTCACAACCAGGGTATTGCTTGTAGGAATCAACTTGTCCCATAGTTAACTGTCTAACTACTTGAAACAACTCAGCTGGTGGGTTGCCAAGTTTTGAAACCGTCAATGGCAGTGGTTTATGAATGCACACAATTCCCTTGATGAAACAATGAGCTCTGTTTAAGCTGAAATGCAGTTGGCATATTTCATCTGTTGAAAAACCTTAAAGGCTGCAGACCAGTGTTGGAACAGCTAAAGCAAATGCTTTTCTCTGTTTGCAGTAAGAAACTCTTTTGAAACTGGTCCCTTTGTATGCAGCTGATATTCCTATTATAGAATAGAAATGGTCTTTAACATATTTTCTGTAGACTTCTTTGGGATCTTGTGTGTTATACGGATATAACAGATAGTTTTTGAGGAACTCCTGGGGTTTTATGCTGTATAGTGTGGCTTCTGTTTATGAGCATGGATATACAATTTGATAGGGAACTATGTATATGCTGTATATGGCTGGTAAAGTTTCTGTATATAATTCTGTATATAATTTAGCTGTTTTGAAAAAGAAAAAAAAAAGAAAAACTTAAATTGTGCATGACCAATGATTAAAAATGGCCCTTTAGCAGTACAACGAATGGAGCAGCAATGTCCAAGGATACTGCAGGGCATTATGAAGGACACTTATGAAATATGAGAAATATATAAGAATTTTTTCCAGGTGATACGTTTTCATACTATGTACAGCAGAAAGCGTACGTAGTTAAGTTTGAGAGATATTTCTTGTTTGACGTCATTTTGAATATAATTTAGCTGTGACATTTTTATTTATGTATTGCAACTCCTTTATTTATTATTTTGTTTGTGGTTGTTCTTACTATGCCTCTGATTTTCATATTGTATTTATGGAATCACAGTTGTGATGAACACTGTATGTTTTCCAATAGAGGATGAGGCCAAACCCAAGAATCTTCACTGCATCTTCAATGGCATTGACAAGCTAACATGCCATTGGGAAGTGAGGAAAGAGGTGACTGACTCCATCTCATTCACTCTTTTCTATAAAGAGAATTTGTCAGCAAAGTAAGTAGCAAATTGGAAATCCCATCACTCTCTTTGAATCATACTGAAGAGAAAACACTAGTTTCACCTCACCGCAAGAGTGGATGTGCTATAAAAATCATAATAAACATACCTTTTTAAACAGCACAAACTCCAGACTATAAATGTTATTCCCGGGAGGCCTACCTAGTAACTCGAGGTGAGGTTTAGGTATTAGTGAAGGGGTTAGGGGCCACTTTGACATTCAAAGTGAGACTTACGAACAGAACAGTGCTCTCTTGTGAAGATTTGATGACCCTCGGAGTGAGGAAACTCACCCAAAGATGAGATTTGGGCAATGTTCTCTCAACCTAGCTTGATGTTACCCAGGTAGAGAGTTCATCAAGCTAGGTTGAGAGAACTGTTCTGTTCGTATGTCTCACTTTGAATGTAAAAGTGGCCCCAACCCCTACACTAATACCTAAAACTCACCTCGAGTTACTAGGTGGGCCTTCCATAGAGATATAAATACCTAGCTAGTGTGAGGGCATTATGGTTAGTCTCTCTCTCTCTCCCTCTCTGAATGCCATATAGCACTTTGATAAATGACCCATTTATTATGTACTTAAATTATGTGAACCATGGTATCTACCTTATAAATGGGCCATGACCGACGGCCCGCAAATGCGCAGTAGAGCGCAGCTCTACTGCGCATGTGCGGGCAAGGACGTCGGTCTTAGCCAGCGTCAAAAAAAAAAAAACATGGCGGCGGCGGTGTCGGGGGGCAGCGGCAGCGGTGGCGGCGGCGGTGTCGGGGGGCAGCGGCAGCGGCGGCGGCGGTGTCGGGGGGCGGCGGCATCCGGTGGCAGCGGCGGCGGGTGGCAGCGGCGGTGGCGGCGAATGACGACGAGGAGCGGCGGCAGCGGCGGCCAGTAGCGAGGGAGGGAGGAGAGAGAGAGAGAGGGAGGGAGGGACGAACTGAGGGAGGGAGGGACTGAGTGAGTGAGAGGGAGGGAGGGAGGGACTGAGAGGGAGGGAGGGACTGAGTGAGAGGGAGGGAGGGACTGAGTGGGAGGGAGGTAGGGGGAGGGACTGAGTGAGAGGGAGGGAGGAGGGGGGGAGGGAGGTAGGGGGTGGGGAAGAGGGAGAATGAGGGAGAGGTGAGAGACAGGGATGTGAGTAAGTGGAAGGGTAAGAAGTTGTGGAGCAGAGAAAAAGGGAGTGGAGGAGGGCTGAGGGAGATGGGATTGAACAGGTGGGATGTGACTGAGGGAAGGGGAGAGAGGTGGGAGAGAGTGACTGAGGGAAGGGGAGAGAGGTGG
Organism: Rhinatrema bivittatum; assembly: GCF_901001135.1. NCBI lineage: Eukaryota > Metazoa > Chordata > Amphibia > Gymnophiona > Rhinatrematidae > Rhinatrema > Rhinatrema bivittatum. Next base: position 407,478,150 of record NC_042616.1, on the reverse strand, counting down.
GAGTGACTGAGGGAAGGGGAGGGAGGTGAGAGTGAGGGGAAGGAGGGCAGTGGGAGACAGAGAGTGAGTAAGACTGAGGGGTGGGAAGGGGTGAGTGACTGAGGGGAAGGGGGAATGAGGGAGAAAAAGTGTAGGAGGGTGCTGTTTTCGAAAATGGACCGAAAACAAAATGTAATGTAGCCCGTTGTGACGGGCTTAACGGCTTGTATAAATAAATAAGTGAAGCTAATGCCAGAGATCACATGACTGGATATAGTGAATCAGAATTCTGATGGATTCAGGAAGCAAGATTTAGTAAAGTTCAGCCAATGTGCAGCCAAAAAAAAAGGTGCAATTTGTCTCTCTCCCTGGCTGAGTGGAATTTTGTGGACCGTTGAGAGAGCTAAAGGGAGGAGACACAGGCCAGAACTATGGAGGAAAATTAGAAGAGAGACTGCAGCCTGAGAGGCAAATCCCCAGCACCCGGGCTGGCTGGAGTGATCTGCAGGCTTCAGAACTAAAGCTAAGCAAACCCTCAGTTTCACATCCAAGTTAAACCCTTCATTACAAGGGGGATAGGAGGGGTTTTCTTTCTCTCTCTCTCTTATTCCCCTGTGACTTCACAGCTGAGATAGCCCCTGCCTGTGTGGCACAGAATTATTGATTACACTTGCATTCAGTTACAAGACTGCCCTTCTGTGCAGAATAGGCAGTATAAACCCTGGTTTTCTGGGACCCAATGCCTTGGGCTGCTTTCCACCTCAACAGAGGGAAAGAAGGGACAGTTGAGCCAGCCAAGAGAGTGTGCCAGCTCGCCCTGCAAAACAACCACCAGTTTGTCCCTCCTATCTGAGTTAACCCAATCTTCAAGAGTCTGAAGAGTGGTAGCATACCTTGGGACTGTGAATGGTACATTAGCTCCTGAGAACTCAGGGGGTCATCTGTTTGTACCAATTTAAGGTGCCAGCAGTAGTACATGTATTGATTTTTACCGTATTGTTTCATTCTAGAGTAACGACGTAGATCCGCATAATAGAATATTGTCATATACTTCTTTTTTTTTTTTTTTATTTATAGTTTATTAGAATTTTCACAAATCATATAAAATGCAAAAATCAAGGAACAAATTTGTGAGTAACACAATTATCTCAAGTAACATATCAAGAACGTTTAAACATACCACAATTTTATAGTCCACCAAATGGGAGGAACTCCTATGAAAAACTTAGGAAAAAATAGTAATTCTAAACAATTACATTAGCGGGATATAAATTTTTGCAGTTAAACTATCTCAGCCTCTTTCTTTATCTACCAAGAAATTTTCCAAATGAGCTGGTTCTTGAAAGATAAATTTATTTCTTTGATGTACTACCACGCATTTACAGGGGAACTTAAGAAAAAATGTAGCCCCTAAGGAGACAACTCTAGGCTTTAATACAAGAAATTGTTTCCTCCTGAATTGCGTGGTTCGTGACACATCTGGAAATATTTGAACTTTATATCCACAAAACAAAATGTCCTTATTTTTAAAGTATTTTTGCATAATATTAGCCTTATCTTTCTCTCTACAGAATGTTACTAGCAATGTGGCTCTCTGTGGAATATCATCTATAGATGATTCTAGGAAAGAAGTTAAATTAGGGGATATTTGTTGTATATTATCCATCCCTTCCTCTCCTTCCTGAGCTTTAATTCTAGAGTTTAATACATAATATATTTTTGAAATCATTTGATCATCAAAATTTTGTATTGACAGGTTTTCAATTAAATACTTTTTTAACAGCTCGGAAGCAGAGAGGAGTCTAGTCATAGGAAAATTTAAAAACCTTAAGTTTTTTACTCTGTGCTCATTCTCCAGGCTCTCTAACTGCCTGTGAATGACCAGGCTATCCTTAATAAAGGAATTATTAGCCGTTTGTAAAGTTGCAATCTGCATGGTAGTTGTCCGTCCTAGCTCTTCCAACTGCTTCACACGATTATCATGTTTTTCCATAAATTTTTTAACTTCTACATTCCCTTTATTTGTCTGGGCCATAAAACCAGTCATTACATTCTGTAGATCGGTGATTGCCTTCAATACATCAGCCAAAGTCACATTCTGGGGATCTAAGGGAACTGGACTTATTATCTGTAGTCCAGATTCACCTGTAGATCCCACCTCACCCACATCCCCAGTTCTTAAGGGATGTGAGCCTTCTCCATCAGGTACAATTATTTCTTCCATCTCTGGACTTAAATAATTAGAGGCATCCACTACCAATTGAGGCTGTGATTGTAGCTGCTGGCTAGGGCTATCAGAAGCTCCAGAAGAAAAAGATATATCAGGAATTGTATTGCGAGCAGCTTGACTTACCCGCCTTACTATATGTTGATCCATAGGCCCCTTGGCCTGCGTAAGCGCCGGAGATGAAGTCCAGACTTTAGATTTCCTTTTCCTGCCCATATGGTTAGAAAAGGATTAAAGAAAAACATTTTTACCCAGGGGCGTCGGCGGCTGCGCGCCGCAGTTGGCCCGGATTTATCTCGGCGATTCGGCCCCTCCTAATGATGTCACCTGGGGGGCGTGGCCTCGGAACAGCACGGCACCGGCTCACAGATGGAAAAAGAGCCTCTGGTCTGCCCTTCTCTGCCGACCTCTGCGAGAGAGGTTTCCCGCTGAAAAGTCCTCCGAATTTCGCCTCAGCTGGCCCGGATTTATCTCGGCGATTCGGCCCCTCCTAATGATGTCACCTGGGGGGCGTGGCCTCGGAACAGCACGGCACCGGCTCACAGATGGAAAAAGAGCCTCTGGTCTGCCCTTCTCTGCCGACCTCTGCGAGAGAGGTTTCCCGCTGAAAAGTCCTCCCGTCATATACTTCTTATGTGGAGACTTGCCATGTTTGTGCCCTTTCAGATGCCATGCATATGTTATGTTTTATAGTTTAACCACATTATATTTTCATCATCTAATGTTTCTTATTCTAATATTTAATCACTAGTAAATAATATGGAACTCCCCTCTTGGTTTAGAGGTCACTAATACAGGGGTCACAGAGTGTCCACTGTCTCCCAACTATCTCTTTCCTCTCGCTTGCACCATCTAAAACACTGCAGTAAGCCACCAAGGGGTCCGGGGTTCCACTGGCGGGGAGGAGGACAAGCCTCTGGGGCCCTAAGCTCCTGGGGGTAGGTACCTTGTAAGTCTCTCACAACCAAACGGTCTCTCTTCAATTTGTACTCACATAGGCGTACATCTCAGTTCAGGAGGCTGGTTCTTGAGGTGTAAAAAAGGAGAGAAAGACTTAGAGCGGTGTTCAACATAAAATAGTTTTACTGTAACTTAAAAATAAAGTCCAGCAAGAATGGCAAAATCATTGAAAGAAAAAAGGATGGCATCCCTCAGTGACTACTGTCTCTGTCCAGGTCAGCTTGTGACTCAGTGTCCCAGGGTCCAAGTCTCTCCCCAGTGAAAGGAAAGAAAAACTCTTCAAAAGAAAGGCAGGCAGCTGATGGTGGGAAAACAAACTCCCTCCTTCAAAACAAAATGACAAAGAATCTTCTGCAAAAAAACTAAAGTCTTCTTCTCCTTACAAGTCACTACAGTCCCCACTTTTGCTGGATGCAGGGCAAAGTAGCACCCCGGCCAACTGTAGATCCCATCTGGACTGGCGGCAGGACAAACAGCACCCAATCCTGTCCCCTCAGACAGGGGATTCCCTCCTGAACTGGGAACAGGTCAAAAACAAACCAGCTCTTCAAGGTCAAAAATCCTCCGAACTTCCCTGACGTATCCCACTGGTGCAGACTTGGGGGGGGGGGGGGGCCTACTGGGATCCACACAGAACAGCAGCTCCCACTTCCAACAAAAAACTACCTCCAACCACAAAGTCCTCGTGCTCTACACAGCTTATAAAGTGGGGCTCAGCCAATCCGTAAACGAGGGGGAATGGCCAAACAATTGGTGAAGATATAAAAATGCAAAAAGCTCTCCCAGCAGCTAGAAAGAAGGCAAAAACATCAGTAAGGAGCAAAGCCTTCCTTACAAATAGTTCCCTGTTTTTCCTGTATGCAGTGATTCTTGCCAGTGGTGATCTTCATCACAAAATAGGGAAGCAGATAGTATATGTGGGAGGCCCAGGACTTATCTTCTTCCAGATGCTGTAAAGTAACCTACAAACCCCCTCACCCCATCCGTTCATGCTCACAAGACTAACGGGCCGATACAATACAGAGCGCTCTGGTGGAGTGCATTGTTAACCCGCATTTGGATGTGCGTTTTTGACGCACTAGCTTTACCCCTTATTCAGTAAGGGGTAATAGCGCATCGAAAATGCGCGGCCAACCTCCCCGAAACTAATAGCGCCCGCAACATGCAAATGCATATTGATGGCCCTATTAGTTATTCCCGTGCAATACAGAAAGTAAAATGTGCAGCCAAGCCGCACATTTTACTTTCAAAAATTAGCGACTACCCAAAGGTAGGTGTTAATTTCTGCCGGCACCGGGAAAGTGTACAGAAAAGCAGTAAGAACTGCTTTTCGGGGGGTCACGTGGGGTGATGTGCTGAGGAGGACGCGTTTCGCTTCAGCTCCGAGCTCCCCGCTGATTATTCACCGGCTTTAATTACCGTTCCGGCTTCTTACGACTTTTTTCGCGAGGCTGGGATTCTGGCACATGTCTATTGTCCAGTATATGAAGAAATCGCCGCAATCCATGGCCTCCAAGAGCGTCCGAAAAGAAAAAGAGAAGGACAGGGGAAAATCGGGAGTGAGCAAGATGGCGGCGGAAACGGCAAATGGCAAATCTGTTCCAGCTCTTGCCGATGGGCTCACTGTGGACACATTACGAGATGTGATTGCTGCTGCTCTCGACGAAAAGCTTGCTGGCATCCATGAAAAACTGACCGGAGTAAGTGAGGCACTAACGGTACTGGGGCCCCGACTAGACCACGTGGAGACAAGAGTAAGCGCTGTGGAAGATGAAATGGCGGCGGCTGCACAAACAATTAAAACTCATGATGCTATCATTAAAGAATATCAGGAGAAACTCGACGACCTAGAAAATAGGTCACGGAGGGCTAATCTCCGCTTTCTGGGCTTACCCGAGGGAGTTGACGATAAGGGCCTAGCAGCCTTCTTGGAGTCTTGGCTTCCTGATGCAGTGGGGCTTCCTGAGCTCAAAGGGACTCTAGTTATAGAAAGGGCCCATAGGGTCGGCCCCAAACGAGATTCTGACATGCGCCCCAGGATAGCTATTGCTAAAATATTGAACTATGCTCACAAACAGAAAATCTGGTCAGCATCGCGGCAACTTAAGGGCCTTTCATATAATAATGTCTCGATTCGGCTCACGCAAGACTACTCTGCTCGTGTGTCTCAGCTACGGCGACAATACTCAGCCATATGTTCCCAGTTAGTGGAATCTGACACTAGATTTGCTCTGCAATACCCTGCGATATTAAAGATCTGGAAAGAGGGTAAGGTGCACACCTTTCAATCGCCAGAAGCAGCCAAAAGCTTCCTTACTCCCAGTTCTTCCTGAGTTCTAAATTGTGGATTATTGAAGTATAATCTTGTTCTATTCTCGAAGATGTCACGCTAGTCCAACCGGAGTGGGCTTAGCACTGCTAGATGATGGAAATCCTTTCAGTTTAACCGCAACTTTATACTGACGCTGGGTGCCTTTTGTTTTTACTTTGTTTTTTTCACTTATGCGTGGTCACCGGAGATATGGCGTCCCAGCTTCACTATGGGCAGAAGATCTCCCGGCAATATTTGGGACTCGGTGCGGACGCACTTTACCAGGATTACAGGAGCTCTGTTTATGCACGGCGGGGAGCTCGTACATCCAGACACTGACCCCAGATCTACCGCTAGTAGTAGCGGAAGAAGGATTGTGTTAAATTTGGGTTTGTGGGGGATTTGGAGGGGGGGATGGGTGGGGGGGAAGGGGATTAAGGGTGAGGGTGGGAGAGGGGTATTATGTATCAGGAGAGTATGGCAGATGGCTTATACTGGGGTAAAATGTTGGGGTTTTCGGCGTTTTAAGGGGAGATCAAGCATTTGGAAAACGGGGGGAAGGTGGGGGCTGGGCACCTTTCTCCAGAGCTTCAGAGTATACACCGTGTTCCGTAGGTTCCACGACGCAGGGGTAACATGAATAAACTGGTATCCTGGAACGTACATGGGCTTGGAACCCCTATCAAACGGAAAAAGATTCTGAATAATTTTAAAAAGTTGGGCACAGAAATAGCCTGCTTACAGGAAACTCATTTGAGTCCCGGGGAAAGCCTAAAACTAAAAAAAGATTGGGTGGGGGGCTGTATTTTTGCCCCAGCGCAGGGTCGTAAAGCGGGTGTCGCCATCCTTATCCATAAAGCCTCTGATTTTAGTGTCACACATTCTGTAGTGGATGAGAACGGAAGGTATGTACTCGTTAAAGGGTGTTGGAAAGGGGTAAAAGTAACGATATGTAACATCTATGCACCTAACTCCAACTCTACAGAGTTTTTCAGGTTGCTGTTAAGTATCCTCCTCACTCATTTAGATGGTCATTTAATTGTGGTCGGAGACTTCAACTGCACTTCCGATCCAACTGTGGATAAATGCCCCCCAGGCTTATCTCCAAGATCCAAACTGCCTAATGGAGTGGAATTTCTATGCCGTAATCTAGACCTCCTTGACGTGTGGAGAACCTTACATCCGACGGAAAGAGACTATACTTTTTTCTCATCTCCGCACGGATCCATGTCTCGAATCGACTATGTTCTCATTCAGCGGCAACTTTTTTCTAACACACGAGAAGCTACCGTCGAAACTCCTGTTATTTCCGACCACTCACCGGTGTCATTGACCCTTCGTTTGGGAGCTAGCAGCACTGGTACTAAAGCTTGGAGATTCCCCTTGGGATTGGATTCGGATCTGGAGTTTCAGGCCTACTTAAAAGATAAGTGGAGGGACTACCAGACACACAATGACCAACACCGGACCACCCCGCTTCTCTTTTGGGAAGCTGGAAAAGCTGTTCTACGTGGGGATATAATCGCTTACCTTAGTGCCAAAACAAAAAGAGTGAATGCTGAAATTTTGAAACTGGAATCGCAGCTGAAATCCCATAAAGAGCGATGGCAATCCTCCCCAACCGATGTTAACAAGAAAAATTATTTTAGTATACTAGCACAGTTGAATACAGTTCTACACAATAGATCGTATAGAGACCTACAAGCAGCTAATCATAATTTTTTCAAATTCGGGAACAAGATAGGACGACCGTTGGCGAACCTAGTTCGGGGAGTATGAAAACGATCTTTCATTCATAAAATGAAATCCAGCTCCGGAAATGTAGTTACTAACACCGTTGAGATGGGAGAAATATTTAGGCGCTTCTACGAGGCCCTATATGCAGACGATCTGGCTCCCACTCCGAACCAAGAACAAGAGTTTTTTGCGGATATTGACCTCCCCTGTCTATCAAAGGTCCAACAAGACTTTTTGAATAAACCTATCCAAGCCCAGGAAGTACTTCGAGTAATTAGAGAAGTGGCTAAAGGGAAAGCACCCGGTCCTGATGGATATTCTTTTGACTTTTATAAAACCTTACAGGATCTTATAACCAATCCCTTAACTGATTATTACCGAGCTGGATTGGAACACCATGCCTTCCCAGCAGACTTTAATAGCGCAACTATCACAGTTCTCCCAAAAGAGGGAAAAGACCCCTGCTTCCCAGCATCTTACCGACCAATATCCCTTCTTAACAGCGATCTCAAAATCCTGGCAAAGGTATTGGCCAACAGATTAAATGTGATGCTTTCATCGCTTATCTCTGAACATCAGGTGGGATTTGTCCAAGGTAGAAGGGCCATTAGCCACATCATTAAATTGCTAACGGCCATGCAATTCTCTCAGCAAGAGCGCATCCCTTCACTGGTCATAGGCTTCGATTCGGAGAAAGCCTTCGACAGAGTATCCTGGTCGTATATGTTCTCCGTTCTACAGAAGTATGGATTCTCCGGTGCTTTTTTAGATTATATTGCTCTATTGTACCACCATCCCTCCTCCAGAATCTTGGTCAATGGCCAAAAATCGGAGCAATTTTTTTTGCAGAGAGGGGTCCGACAGGGATGCCCTCTCTCACCGCTCTTATATATTCTGTCCATCGACCCCTTACTACGGAAGATACACGACCATCCAAATATTCACGGCTTTCTACGGGGTCAGAGGGGCTTTAAAGTTGCGGCCTTCGCCGATGATGTCATGGTTTTTTTGACCCAACCCAAGGTATCTCTTCCCACTCTTCTAGACATTCAATCACAATTCGGTGCTTTTGCGGGCCTGAAGATTAACAAGGAAAAGTCCGAGGCTTTAGACATCTGTCAATTGGTCAGACAGCAATGGCTGGACTCTTTTCCCTTACGATGGGCGGAGGATAAACTAAAATACTTGGGAGTTTTTATACCATCGGATTTGAACTCTATCTACCGCAGAAATGTGAAACCTAAAGTACAACACACGCTGGACACGCTGGCCAAGTGGTCTTTTCTACCTTTGTCCTTGAGAGGGCGTGTCCATTTATACCAAATGGTGCTTTTACCAAAATGGATGTACACTCTTCAGATGCTCCCGCTCTGGCTCCAGTATCGAGATATTCAAGCTATTAATAAAGCTTTATCTAGCTTTCTCTGGGGAGGAAAGAAAGCACGAATATCTCTGCGCACGCTACAATTGACGGAGCAAGAGGGTGGGCTAGGGTGCCCTAACCTCTTCCGTTACAACATTGCGTGCAATCTCCGCTTTCTTCAAGATTGGCTTTTTGGGACGCAATTTTTCACACCGGGTTCTTATCTATTGGAATGGTTTGGAGTGGCATCCTTAAATGGTTTACTTCATACACAATCTTCGGATATCCCGCCACACTTGAGGTCGCATCTCCTACTTCAAACGTGCCGGACTACTTGGAAATATGTTTGTAAAAAGTCGGGGTTCAAGTTTACCGTTACACCCCTACTAAGTATTGCTCATAATGCTCAATTTCCCCCTGGTCAAGGATTTTCCATTTTTTCCAGATGACGAGAGAAGGGACTTCGATACTTATACCAACTTGCGAATACTGACACGGGGATTAGTTTCAGCTTTCAAGAATTACAGAAGACTTACAAACTTCCCTCGTCTGAATTTTTTGCATTTTTGCAACTTCGTCACTTTCTAAGTACCCTAGATGAAGATCTTGAACGCTGGTTTCAACGGAAAAATTTGCCCACTCTAATGACAGCAAGTACGAAAAAAGGCCCAAGTATTTCTCGATTCTATCGAGAATTACAGATAGTAACGGACGATGGAGTTCTGGTCCCACTCTACCTATCATGGAAGGCATGGCCAGCCTTCAATATTTCCCTTCCCGATTTCAAATCTGCTTTTAAGAAAATTAGGTCTACTACTACCAACGAAGATTTGAGAGAGACTCAGTTTAAATTCCTTTGGAAAAGCTACATACCTCCGACCTCTGCCTACAAATTTAAACTTTGTCCCTCTCTGAATTGTATTAAGTGCGTCTCTCAAATTGGATCCTATTCGCACTGTTTCTGGGAGTGTCCTAAAGTTAATACTTTTTGGAAAGATATTTTGATGTTCTGTGAGCAGTTATGGGACTGTACTCTTCCGTTTACACCAGAAGGTTGGCTGTTCGACGTCTGGCAAGACAATTTGATGGCTAATGATTACATGGCGGCTTTTTTGTCCAGAGCAGCGCTTGTCGGAAAGAAAGTTATTCTATCTGAATGGATGGCAGATCGAGCACCGCATATTGATCATTGGTTTAAACGATTATTAACCCTCAGCTCACACGAGTACTTATTAGCTGCAAAGTCCACCGTTAAGAATCGAGAATGTATGCAAAGGATATGGGGACCGGTTCTTTCTTACTTACGCCCGACTACAGGATGATTCACCTGATTGATCTGATTCAACTGCTTATGATCTGCACATGCCTTAAGTGCAGTTATTTTTTACCTAGCTGGAGAGGCTTATGCTTGAACATGGGTCTTGGTATTCTTGCTTTTACCCCACATCCGCACTGAACCCGTTGGGGTTTTATCACCATTCCACTAAGGGAAATGTGACGGACTACCTTTACATTCTTATAAATACAATTTTCCACATTCCAAACCCCAAACTCTAAGTCTCAAATACCAATCTCTGACGGCGTCGCTGCCTGATTGAGTTTCTTCATGCCTGACTGACTCAGTTCTCAATTTTTGATAGCATGTTGCCCGTACCATAGTATATTTTAGATGCTTGATCCCCCATTGCCCATTTAAGTCACATGCTCTGTTTATACCTGTATGCACTGTTTGCACTGTTTATCCCTATATGCACTGTTTGTAAGTGTTTGGATTGTTTGTATTGATGGGGTTGATAGCATTGTTACATCTTTCTCTCCTTTTCTCACAGGCAGGGAAGGTAAGGGGGGGTGGGGTTGGGGGGATGGGGTAGAGGACTCAGTTATGAAACTACAAAATGTGAAGTCTTTACCGATATACTTAGGGCACGCAATACCTATCGCCAATAGGATTCTGGCGTTTATTGTAGTAGATTATGGACAATTGTAATTTTGTCTTGTGGTATCTCTATGTACTATATGGTCCTTTCTTGATGTCCTGATCTTTATTCTTTTTGTATTTGTTCAACTTATGCTTCACAATAAACATATTTAAAAAAAAAAAGAACTGCTTTTCTGTACACCCTCCGACTTACTATCATGGCAATATTAAGTCGGAGGCCCCAAAAGTAAAAACTAAAAAAAAAAAATTTTAAATCAGCCCGTGGTTCGCGGGTTGAAAACCGGACGCTCAATTTTGCCGGCTCGACAGCATAGCCATTTTTTTTCTTCCCTCACTTGGCCCCCAGTATGCCCCCTTCAGGTTTATTCACACACACACTCCGGGAGGGTGGGGGCTGTCCCCCAGTTTTGCTCACCCCCCGTTCTATATCCTACAAAAGAGGGATGCATCGCCAAGTCAACCCGTTTACCTCTATTGCTTATTATGCCTTCATGGTGAGAGACTGCACATTTGCCCTGTTGCTAGTTCAACTTGATAAACTCATCATTCTTCAGAAGTGGACCAATTATGGGACAGGACTGAAGGACTAGAAAACGTAGTTGTTTACCAGGTCAAAACTTACAGAATCCATCATCAAGGTCTGATTTGCTGATTGATTACTTATGCATGACTGGCAGCTTATGTTCTCGTTAGACATGTGTATTGTGAGCATGCAAGTTTTCTCCTGCTCTCAATTAAATCAAATGTAGAATTCCACTTTTTTTTTTACCCAGGGAGAAGGAGTGTCATCCTCACCACCAGAAGCAAGTACCCGGCATTCCTTTCATCTTAAGCAGTTGCAATATAAAAGTCACTGATCTGAGCACACTCAGCCAGTACCTGATCACAGTAAAACCAGAATTGAAGACAAAAATTATTGCGCCATGTATGAATAGTAAGTGCTAGTGTCACTGCAGCATCCAGTCCACATTTCAACCCTGTTCTAGGAACTGGCAATGGAGGTCTGATTTTGTCCCAGTGTCTAGGGAAGCGAATGTATAGCAGATGTTTGAGTGGTCCAAAAGGTTTAACATAGCAAAACGGTTTTCATCTTTCAAGTTCTGCATTCAAATACAGTTCTCATCAGGTGCTTGTTTATATATAATGAGGCTGATATTCAAAGGCACGCATCCAGATAACTGTGCCACTGAATGTAACTAGCTATCTAATAGTTAGCCAGAGAAGTTTATCCGGCTAACTTTAGAACTTCTCAATAGTAGGTCTAATTTATCTGGCTAAGGGCCTCATTTTCTAAAGTATCGCAGGCCTGTGGAGCACACTGTTAACCCGCGTTTGGACGCGCTAGCTTTACCCCTTATTCAGTAAGGGGTAACAGCGCGTCGAAAACGCACGGCCAACCCCCCCGAAACTAATAGTGCCTGCAACATGCAAATGCATGTTGATGGTCCTATTAGTTATTCCCACGCGAGTCAGTAAGTAAAATGTGCAGCCAAGCCGCACATTTTACTTTAAGAAATTAACGCCTACCCAAAGGTAGGCGTTAATTTCTGCCGGCACCGGGAAAGTTTTACTGCTTTTCTGTACACCCTCCAACTTAATATCATAGCGATATTATGGCGGAGGTCCCAAAAGTAAAAAATAATAAAAATTAAAAAAAAATAAAAATGTAAAATCAGCTCGCGGGTTGAAAACTGCACGCTCAATTTTGCCGGCATCCGGTTTCCGAACCCATGGCTGTCAGCGGGTTTGAGAACTGATGCTGGCAAAATTGAGCGTCGGCTGTCAAACTCGCCGACAGCTCCCGCTCCTGTCCAAAAAGAGGCGCTAGGGATGCACTAGTATCCCTAGCGCCTCTTTTTACCACGGGCCCTCATTTGAATACTGAATCGCGAGCGCTCGTCCGCTCTCCTGCGACTTTTACTGTATCGGCCCGTATGTTAGGAAGATAAGTATCTCTGCCATAAAATGCTCCCATCCTGCCCCCCCCCCCCCCACTTAGCCAGCTAAATAGTTAGTGGGGGGCAGGATGGGAGCATTCCATGTTACCATCGCTAATGGCTAATTAGCGATGGTAACATGGAATGGACTTAGCTTTTGGGTACTTGCCAGGTTCTTACGGCCTGGATTGGCCACTGTTGGAAACAGGATGCTGGGCTTGATGGACCCTTGGTCTGACCCAGTATGGCACGTTCTTATATTCTTATGTTCTTATGAATAATTATCCAGCTAAGTGGTGTCTGCTGAAAGCAGCTGAATATTGAAACAGAGCCACATAGCCAGATAAGTCTTAATTTATCTAGCTAAGTGGCACTGTATATAGACCTCTTTAGGCAATACATCATACAAGAAAATCAACACAAATAAACACCTTCCTTAATACAAACAGGAGTCCCCAAACTCCTGTTTGTATTCAGGGCCACATCCCAGTTGGTTTTGCAGGATTTTCACAATGCATTTATGTTTTCACAACAAATATGCATGACATCTTTCTAATTGCATGCCCTTTGGCCTTTGCATGCAAAAAATCAACCTCATGAGTATTCATTGTGGAAATCCTGAAAACTCACTTGGGATGTGAACCCTTGAAGGCTGAGTTTGAGGACCCTTGCATTAGTGCAATAGTTGGGTGCAAAGAGACCAATGATCCTAAGCTGAATGATCGGAAGACTGGTCTACATTACCTCTGCTTGCTCGTGAAAATACTCTCCTGTTTTCTAGTCCAGCCACGTCCTCCAGAGAATCTGACAGTGGTGAAGACAGACGCTGATGAATATCTACTTTCCTGGATGAGCCACAAACTGGGTTTTGTTGATATACCTCAGCAATATCAAGTATGCTACTGGAAGGTAGAGGAAAAACAGAAGGACACAAAGGAGGTACATGAGAGAATTGTGAGCCCTCCCCCAGGACAGAAAGCCTCCCCTGCATATCACCAACATTGTTGATAAAGGGTCATTGAAATAAATCATAGGGGAAACATGCACAGCGAGGTGAAAAGGATTTCAGCACATAGCTTGGGTGTGTTGTGAGGGCCAAATGCAAGAGCCCTCATAGGCACCTGGGAAGTGCTTCCTGCTGCACAATTACTGAAAATGCAAAAAAAATGCCTGTTCTTGGCCTGTAACACACATTTTTACTTTGGGACTGTGTAGGCAACTCATTTTCATGGAGTGAGATGCTTCAGAAATAAGCTAGAGCCTATGGACATTGCTTTATAACCTTTGATTTGTTTTCCTCTTTCTGTTAAAATATTATGTTCTCCTTTGGGAAATGTTACTTTATTTCTTTCCTATCTGAAATTGTATTAGTGCTTGCTTTTTGTTTTTCTGTTCATGAGCAAATGGTAGAAAGCAAGTATGCTGCCTGGAATGGTTTTAGACTTCAATTTTACAGTAGTTTAGTGTTCATTTTGGGAAGATGATTTAATTTGGTTTATGTAACCTATCCCTTTTAAATCAGCTTTACTTTGTCTTATAATTGCCTGCTTCTTTTTATTTTCCTTCTCTTCACCCCTCGGCATTTGCTCTCTCTCTCTCTTACTTTGCCGCTCCCTGTTCCATTCCTCAAATTCTTCTCTAATGCTTTCTTTTTGCCTCTCTCTTTCTTCCTCCTGCCTGCCTCATCTCCCTCTCTTATTACTGCCTCTTCCACTTATGCACTCATCTCTCTCTCTCTTTCTGTCTCTCCCTTCAGCTCTCTCCTGGCTGCCAACAGATAAATATCACAACAGGCACAAAAGAACTCTTCCTTAATTTGAAGTCACAACTGGAACCAGAAACCCGGTATGCTGTCAAGGTGCGGGCGCACTCTCAAATTGGTAATCCTAACTCCTGTTATAATGGGCCATGGAGCGAATGGAGTGAGGAGTACCAGTGGCAGACTGATCTGGGTAAGCTCTTCTGCACCACCATCATCTCCCCATTCAAAGGATACTAGCTATATAAATTAGCCATCACTTACAGAGCTGTCAACCTGAGATTCTTTAAAAGATGGACAGCCTTCTGAAAGGGGATTGGTCCTTTCACTGACATGTGACATGGAGTGGACCAATTGGCAGGAAGTGAAGGAGTGAATAAATTAATATCAAGTGCCTGACACTTAATATTAATGTATTCACTCCTTCACTCACTGCAGGCAGGGGTTCCAATTGGGCCAGACCTTGGAGATGCTGCGTTCTGTGGTTCCCCCTATGAGGCCTACTTTGAAAAGCATTTACACGCTTAAATCTGGGTTTTACATGTGTAAATTCACTTTAGCCCTATAAGTGGGTTTTTGAAAATTGCTGTAATATATGCCATTGAATTGTCCATAGGTTATACACATGTAAGTGCACTTTACATGTAGAAATGGCTTTTTAAAATTGCTACAATAGTATGTTACACTTACACGTGTAATTCCTTTGAAGATTACCTCCTAAGAGTTATATACTAAAGCATGCAGTTTTCCATACACTGTTGGGAGTTTTGCATTTCTACCTGTGCAAATAAGCTGCATAAAAAATTTGCATATGAAATTTTGCTACAAAGTTTTTCTCAAAAAAGATAATCATAACGCATTGACTTTTTTTTTTCTTTTTTGCAAAAAATGATCTGCAACAACCATTCTGTAAATGTTTTTGTGCCACATTCATAGTTGATGAGCTACTTACTGTGCATGATATTGCCTCACAGCAGTTAGTTTAGGGGGGGTCATTTACTAAGGCATTGTATTTTACTTCCAGGAAACATATGACCGCTTAGCACTCCCCTAAATGCAGCACGATGGTGGATCCCTTTGTCCTGAGTTGTAGCTAAATTTTCTTGAAAATAATGTAGTTTGTAATTTTTCAGGCAAAATGCATTATTTTATTTACATGAAATTGCCTAGTAATTAGCTGCTTTGCATGCATTTGCAAAGCATTGACATACAAAAGCAGCTCATTTCCATACTTGCAATATCAGGGATGAAATAATGCACATTTAAAATATCATGCATTATTGCTACATTAGGGTGTTTACCGCACCGTAAAAATCTAACACAACTAACAGGCCAATACAGTCGCACTGTTAATCCGCGATTGGACGCATGTTTTTGATGCGCTAGCTTTACCCCTTATTCAGTAAGGTGTAATAGCGCATCGAAAACGTGCATCCAACCCCCCCCCCCCCCGAATCTAATAGCGCCCGCAACATGCAAATGCAAGTTGATGGCCCTATTAGGTATTCCCGCGCGATACAGAAAGCAAAATGTGCAGCCAAGCCGCACATTTTACTTTCAGAAATTAGCACCTACCCAAAGGTAGGCGTTAATTTCTCCAGGCACCAGGAAAGTGCACAGAAAAGCAGTAAAAACTGCTTTTCTGTGCAACCTTCGACTTAATATCATGGCGATATTAAGTCGGAGGTCCCGAAAGTTAAAAAAAGTTAAAAAAAAAATTTTTAAATCGGCCTGCGGATTGCGGGTTGAAAACCGGACTCTCAATTTAGCCGGCGTCCGGTTTCCAAACCCGTGGCTGTTAGTGGGTTTGAGAACCGACGCCGGCAAAATTGAGCATCGGCTGTCAAACTCACTGACAGCCGTCGCTCCTGTCCAAAAAGAGGCGCTAGGGACGCGCTAGTGTCCCTAGCGCCTCTTTTTGCTGCGGGCCCTCATTTGAATACAGAATTGTGCGCACAGGAGAGTGGCCTGTGCGTGCACCGGGAGAGGGGGCATTCGCCCACTTTCCCGCAACTTTTACTGTATCGGCCCGTAAGTAAATGACTATGTGCAAATTTTTACTATATGCAAACACACAAAATTTTGCAAATTGTGTTTTGCATGCCAAATACTAAAATAGTGCACATTATTACAAATAATGCACACTATGGCCCTCATTTTAAAAAGCATTTACGTACATAAAACAGGGTTTTACACATGTAAATGCATTTTACTTCAGTAAGTGGGCTTTTGAAAATTGCTACAATACAGTATATATCATTGAATTGTCCATAGGATTTACTTGCACAAGTGTACTTTCTGCATGTAAATGGCTTTTGAAAATTGCTACAATAGTATGTTACATTTATGTGTGTAACTCCTTTGAAAATTCACTTGTATAATGGGATTTACCATGCAAAGTGCCTTTTCTGGAGTTTTCTACACCTTAGTCGATACGTTTTATGATAGACACCTTTTATGTGTCTATCACTTTGGCAAGCTCTGCCTGTTCCAACATGTTACATTCTTTCCTGCCTTTCATTTCTTCTCCCTCTATTACTTTTCACCCTGTAATCACTCCTTAATCATTATTTCACTGTAATTCCTTTGGTATATTGGAGGCATGGCAGATAGGCAGAGTGGCAAGAACAGCCTTTAAGGTGGTATATCAGGAGGATGGCAGGGAGGCATACTAGAAACATAACCCCTAAGATGGTATATCTGGGGCATGGCAGGTAGGCAAAGCGGAAGCAAGACTTTCCAGTTGTTTTCAGTCATCTTGCCACTTGCATGGGAATTCTGGAAAGCCCTGCAAAGGCAGACTGATTTTTAAAAACATCAAATTTCCCCTCAAGTCTGGCACCAGCTTTGAGTGATGAGGGCTCACAATGTCCCCTGCCATTGAGAAAACACGTTCACTTGGCATGCTGGTTGGTGGACAGGAAAGATAGTACTGAGCCACCTTGGCTAACTCTGGAGACTGTTGACTTGTGTACCCAATGAGGTAGATTTTAAAAGGAGTGCATGCGGCGTACATGTGCACGCGCCACCCGGCGAGCGCACATGTATGCCCGATTTTATTACTTGCGCGCGCACAGGCGCGCACAAGTTATAAAATCAGGGGTCAGCGCACGCAAGGGGGTGCACAATTGTGCACCTTGTGCACGCTGAGCCCGCACCGAGCTGTGCTGCCTTCCCCCATTCCCTACCCCTACCCCAACCCCACTTTCTCTTCCCTTCCCCTACCTCCCTGCCCTTTCCCTTTTTTTTGCATGCGATATCTAGATCATGGCGGGTTCTGGGCAGTGTCCGCACCGGAATGGGAGGAATCGGGGTGGCCCGGGGGTGGATGCCGAAAACTCATCGCTGACGGCGAAAAGGTAAAGAGCCTTATTGCCATCAGTAACGTGCACAATAGCCCCACCTTTCACGGTGGTGCTTTTGGTTTGCGAAAGCCAGCAATGATCGCACCGCCGTGGTGCGATCGCTGCCGGCTTTCGCAGGTCCACCCCCTGCTTCACCCCCCCCCCCCCCGCCCACCATTACCATGGGATTCACAAATCCCTGTGGTGTTTGAAAATCCAGCCCTAAGCAGCTAATTCTGGTTGGGCCAAAGAGCTGTCCTAAAATTAGCAAGATAAAGTTAACTGGCTAACTTTAAGATACCTGGTTATATTCAGTAGTGCAGCTGTACTATTGAATATACTTCCAAATTTAGCAGAAGAATAACAAAATCTCATCAAAATAGAAACACAGTGGTGACACCATCATACCGCCAATTATATGTAATTAAAAAGCACACAGGTAAATTATTGTATCGGAAGGTACAAACTTTTTGAAAGAGACTTAATCCTCAAATCCAGAGACCATCATATAACTTGAGCATACAAAGTTCTCATTTAAGAGTGATAAATAACTATGTGAAAAGCACCAAATGTGCTGACGTTCCAAAACTTTAATCATAGGTCTCGTGAATTTGGAAGCTTAAAGGGGATCACTTCCCTCTTGCCCTTTTTTTTTGAGAATTTTTATAAATTGCATATAAAATAGTCTTTAAATAGATGACACTTTACTCATGTATAGTCCATAAACTTGACATTTAAATGTAGACACCATTCCGACACGAGTCGTGTTTTGGTGCTTCGTCAGGGGCTGTGTCCAACAAACGAATGGAACATCTATTCAATAATAGCTTGTCTTCTTACTAAATAAGGCTGCCAATGCAAGCATTTCATAATCCATGGAGCAAGTGTCATACCCCCGGCATCCAGATATATAACACAGGTGGGCAGATTTAGGGTTTTAAAATGCATGGTACAGATGGTGGAGGGGTGCATCATAATCCACCTTCTTCTTCCCCATTCTTACTGTCATCTTCCCTTCTTCTTATTCCTGACCCCCTATTTCTCCCTTTCCCTTCTGCTTCTTTCAGTCTCTGCCGTTGATCTGTCTGCCAGTGCCAGGGACGAAGGGAGGTAGAGGAAGGTTAACCTTTAAACATGTTAATGCTTGGTATGGATACCAGAAGACATTCCAGAAGACTAAGGGTCCTGAAAGGCATTTCTTCCCATGCCAGGAAAGAATCCTGGGAGCATGGGCCACATCTTGGCTCCTGAACTCCGAAAAGAGCTCTTACATCTGACTAGAGCAGGGGTGGGCAAGTCCGGTCCTCGAGGGCTGCAAACCAGTCGGGTTTTCAGGATACCCCTAATGATTATGCATGAAATAGATTTCATACAACTGAGGCAGTGTGTATGCAGGTCTCTCTCATGCATATTCATTAGGGATATCCTGAAAACCCGACTGGTTTGCAGCCCTCGAGGACCGGAATTGCCCACCCCTGGACTAGAGGGTGGGCCAGGAGCTCCAGATGGATGAGTCAACTCTATTCTTCTCCTTTTTCCTTATCTCTGTTTGAGATTTTCAAGAGCATGGAGAAAGAATATAGTACCTTGTTTGATACTGAGCAAATAGCAGTGACCTATAGTGTCAAACTATAGTTCGGAATAACTCATAATAATGACACCTCTTTTGGCTGACTAGTATAGTTCTTGCTCTCATAACCCTTGATCTGAGGCTCATAGCATCTAGTCTTTGGATCTGGTGGATTTGGTATATATTTGCTAAGGTAACCAAATAGAGCAGTGCTTAAATGAGGCAGCAATATGAAAGCATTTCTATGACTTGACATATTTACTGAAGTGTTTTGGTTCCCTGGTGAAAATCTGCTTAAAATAAAAATTTGGGGTAAATCTTGTAGTAAGGACTGTTCAAGCAATTTGAGGCTCACTGTATATGAGCCACGCTTTGCCCAAAAATTCAAGATTTGAATGGATTTTTTAATCTTCTTGGCCTGGGATCAGGTAAATTTATGTCGACCCTATACACAACATATGATGAAATCTCACCAATTGCATTTTCTATTCATGCTGAGTTGCCTCAGGCTGGAGAAAGGCCACAGACTAGACCAGAGATGGGCAATTCCAGTCCTCGAGGACCGCAAACCAGTCAGGTTTTCAGGATAATGCTAATGAATATGCATGAGAGAGATTTATATATACTCTGCCTCAGGTATATGCAAATCTATTTCATGCATATTCATTAGGGATATCCTGAAAACCCAAATGGTTCGCAGCCTTCGAGGACCAGAATTGCCCACCCCTGTATTAGATAACATAAAATATTTCTGCCATAAAATATTTCATTCAGATGTGAATTTTAATGTATTTATTTCTATCTTTTAGAGATTTTAGCTCAGGATTTGCTGCTGCTGTCTTTGATTCCAGTTGGCATAATCTTGCTTTTCATCTGTGCCCCATTTGGATATAGATATTTGAAAAGGTGAGTGCAGATGTAAATGCAGCAGATGGATAGGGTTATCATGAGAGAATGGCATCATTGTAAGCAGGGGCGGATTGACCTATCGGGGGATCAGGCATCCCCCGGTGGGCCGATCGCTCCAGTCACGTGGTCTGCCGTGCGCGGCCGTGACAGAGCCGTGCTCGGCAGACCACGTGATGTGTCCTGGGCCGGCCTGGGCGGCGAATACCCGGGCCGGTCCGACATCGTGAATCCGCCACTGATTGTAAGTGACTAGAATAAGCACTCAGGGTTTCGGGAAGACTATAATATGACTGCATAACCATATCGTGCAATAATAATTTAACTATAATAAAGAGGAAAGTTGCCCCATACCTGTATAGCCTGTATGCAAACTGAACTCTGCCTTTCCCCCTTTCTATACATTCCAGTTCTGCCCTTCTTTCTGTATGGGAATTGAGCTCCTCCCTCTTTCCCTGTACTCTTCAGTTCCACCCAGTTCTTCAGTTCAACCACTCCCCCCCTCTCTCTCTGTATTGTCCAATCCACTCTTTACTACCACATTTGGAAATTGAGCTCTGCCCCTCTCTCTGGCTGTGCTCTTCAGCTCTGCTCAGCTCTATCTGAATAGTCAAATCACTCTGTACTACCAAATAGTAAACCGGAGCTCAGCGTGCACTCTTTACTACTACTACTACATGTCAGTTATGTACTGTCTATATTTCATAGTGTTTGCCCATCCTTTGAAGGGGTTTAATACTAGTAATAACAATAATTTGTGGGGAGTTATGGGATGGTGTGTGTAACATCTACATATAAGATCATAAGAAGTGCCATTCTGGGTCAGATCCAAGGTCCATTAAGCCCAGCATCATGTCTCCGACAATGGCCAATTACAAAAGGTAGATCCAATTTCTTGTTGCTCAATCCCAGAGATACGATAGGTTTATTTATTTAAAATATTTATAGGCCATGCAATCCAAAGTTCTGTGCTAATAATTGTTTATGGATTTTGCTCCAGGAGCTTATCCAACCCCTTTTTTTAAACCCAGCTGCATTAGATACTTCGGCCACATCCTCTGGCAACAAATTCCACAGCTTGATTGTATATTAAGAGAAAAAATACTTTCTCTAATTCATTTGAAATCTGCTACCTGTTCGTTTCAAGGAATATTCCCTAGTCCTAGTACTATTTGAAAGAGTAAATAGCATTTCCCTATTTACCTGTTCCATTCCATTCATGATTTTTATCATCTCCCTTTTCCTACCTGAATTTCCCTAACCTGTTTAGCCTTTCCTCAAAAAGGAGCCATTCCTGCCTATTTACCATTTTTTTTTTCATATTTTTAAAGACACAACCAAACAAAAATTCTTGTACAGAACTGCATCCAAAAAGAAATCAATCTCATACAATATTTCAAGAAAAGCAAAAGAAGAAAAACCAATCCATCGATACTACGGTAGTAGTCCACCAAATTTAGAGGGAAAAACATAAATTGCAGGCAATAACCACTCAAAATGATAAAAAGGAAAGAAAAAAAATCAAAGACCTGCTATGCCAGCCATAATTCCAGTCAGGACATCAAAGAACTTAAATAGGAACAGCAGCAATGGGAGAAGAAGCGGCAACCGGTACCTGGACCGATAAATTATTCACAAAAGCCCAACGAGGCAGGTTTGTAAAATAGATATCTAACAGAAAAATACTTAACAACAAACTTACAAGGAAAATTAAGCAAAAAAAAAAGAGTTTGAATCTGATACACTCTCGGTCTTAACCATAAATATTTTCTATGCTTCTTCTGCATGGCTGTGGAAAGGCTCTGATCTTGCTATTCAGAAACTGAGTTTTCCCCTGATGTTTGAAAAACAAATGAAGAGCCAAATCTCTGTGCAAATCTCTAAAACTGGGACAGGTTTCTCTTCACTTCATTCCTAAAACTGTGCCAGATTTAAGAAATCAAAAGGAAATTTGTGAAGTCTAAATTTGATCCTTATCCTTCTTAACTAAAGGGGGAAGGTAAGAAACTAACTCTGGACACAAGAGGAATGGAAGGTTGAGATAGTTTCAAAACTGAAGCTATTCCTTTCTCATAAGCCATCTTTATTGCTGTCAGAAACCCCAGCACCTCAATCACAGGCCCCCTTCTATCAGCTGTTGTCAGAATAAGATCCCAACAGGGACCTGAACTACTGTCAGCCATAACATTTAAGACAGGAGTCCTAACCAATAGACCAGCCAGGATCCTGGACTCTGCTGAAACAGCAGGGAAGAAGGCTAGTCCAGGAAGTCTTTCAGGCCGCACTCCTAGATATTACAGATTGGCTGGCGCTCAGCTAAATGGCTTTATTGGGCAGCAGGAAGCTGTTTCCATGGGGCCTGACTTAAATCTCAGAGTAAAGAGACATCTCTGACTCCAGAGAGGACAGTGACTCACTTTCCTCTGCTGCCTCTTCTTAAGGAGCTCTCCCTGAGAACACCTAAGTGGCTCCTCAGACTACACAAAGAAATGGTTAATAAGTCGATATGGCGACAGGGCTGCTGTTCTGTTGGAAAGTCTCAAGCTTTGCCTTTCTTCTTGACCATCTTCAGGTAAAAGAAAATTTGGGGGAAACATGTGAAAGCCTGCAATGTGCACTGTTGGCAGACATCCGCCGTCTTTCTCTCCAGCCCCTGCTTCCCAAAATTAGAATTTATCTCCTTCATGGGGTTTTTTTTTTTGCATTTGGGGGAGTACGTTTTCCTTATGAAACTAATCAGGGTGAATCTCATACTTTAAAATGCTCCTACTTTTCCAGGGCAAAGAGGAACTGGGAAGATACAATCCCGAATCCTGGGAAGAGTAAACTGTTTATCACCTACCTACAGGTAAGATTAGAATACAGGAACCAGCAGATTACAGACTCCATGTCAATGTCCCAGTAGGGATACAGGGTACAGAAAAATGTCCATATGTAAATTCTTTATTTAGGAGTAGACCATACAATCCTCTATCACTCTCAGTAACATCTTGAACTGAATTAAGGGAGTGCGTCCATCTTTTGTCTATAGAGAAAATCTTCAGTGCACCAGGCCTCCTAAATAATGCTTTGAACCAAGGGTATAATTGAGTAAGAAAGGCAGAGAGCCAGGGAAGAGAGACAGAGAGAATTTCTCTGGTCTCAGATTTCCAGAGGCCTTCCCCATCTTTTCAGAACTGTACTGGACCACTTACTGTGTAAATAAATGTGAACATTGTTTTCTCCTTGTGCTTTTAGAGGGGATATCTGATGATTCCTCAACTTCTCGGCGGTTCAGATTTGTTCAAACCCAGTCTTATGGAGAAAGAGGACTTTTGCAGTTGCCCTCTAGTGCTGGAAGGGTATGTAAAATTTTCCCCAACCCAACCAAAGGGAAAACAAAAGCATCAAACGCAGAACCTAAATACTATTTCCTATTCCCCAAATGACCTCACCATCAGCCTTTAATCAAAGCATGCTTAGAGGAATGGATGGGAGGGGGAGGGAGAGAGGAATATAAATATATACAGAGAGGGAGGGAGGGAACTTAAGAAATGGCATTTACCTAATAACATGTTATGTGTTATCGTTTGCATTTTGTCCCATGGCCCTGTGAACTGTTTGATAGACAACCATTAATAGCTGCTCAGTCGTGGGAATCTCCTCAGTTTGAGCTGATTCATACCTTGCTTCTTTTCTTTTATCATAGGAAGGAAAATAATGACTCAGACATGGCTGTGGAAGGAAAGAAGTGTGAGATACCACATCTGGCAACACCGGAGATGGAACAGATGTGTCAGCCATTCCCCTCACTAGAACACAGACAGGGCACTCCTAGGATCACTGAACCCACAGACAACCCTGATTTCAAGTCATCTCCAAAAACGAAACTCAGTATTCAGGGTGCTATATCCAGTCAGAGCTCAGAACACAATGCTTTTACTGCTTTGGCTTACAGTGGTCCATACTTACTGTGTCCCCAAGCATGCACACTGAATACTTTTCATTCAGAGCTTACCTTGGCCAAGACCAGGGAAGAACTGGCACAAAGGCTCACAGGATACACCATCTTACCTCTGTGTGTGACTGAGAACCCACCACCATTGCTGGATGATTCACAGTTTGGGACTTGCCCTTTACCCCCTTCTCTCGGATATGTTGTGAACCCATCCGAAGCTTTTATAAATTCGACCCCATCCACCATGGCAGAAGATCATCAAACAGCAGAGGCACCAGTGGATGGGGCATTCCAGGCTGGGAATATCTCTACTGAAAATTTGACACCTGAGAATACGCAAACCAACTTGCAACCTTTGCAGTGCTCAATGGGATATGTGATGGCACCCCCACCAGGGCAAGAACAGTTCATCCCCTTGCTTTCCCTAGAATCAACTGAGCCACAGAAGAGCCTTTCTGCCCAGATGAGTTCAGATATCCTCTCTTCTTCCAGCAAGAATGAATGCAATGGACAGAGGTTGCCTCCATTTATAGACTTTGGAGAGTGTGGTGCTGAAGTCCCTCCCAAGTTACTTGAAAGCTATGTAGAAATTTCTCCTGCCCTAGCCAATACATTAACCATCCCACAGCTTGGGGTTCCTACTAATGTCCAGGAATTGGGTGTTTCCAAAGATTCAGGAGAACGGCTAGATGATAACATCATCATGTTTGTGCCTGACAACAAAAGTCCAGTCCTCCTGCAACAGGTTGGAGATTATTGTTTCTTTCCTGGTTCTAAACTCAATGATCAGACTCTGAACAGCCACTGCCCAGAGGAAGGGAGAAACATGGATGCCCCCATTATCCAACAGGAATCCAAAGATAAGACAAGAAAGCCCAAGGGAAGTCCAGAGTCCAATGAGGCCGGAGTGGAAGAGATACCCCATATGCATACCATCCATCTGATGAAGAGATTAAAGAATGATTACTTTATGTTCCCTCAGATATAGTTTCCCATGGCAAGCAGCTGAAGAACACGAGGCCTCTATCCTCATTAATGAATCAGTAATCTGTGTCTAGAGTCCTTCTTAAATTGTGTGACTGGCCGACTTAATATAATTATTATATTATGCTCCCAGAGGTGCTATTTTAGGATCTGATTTGCAAAACTTCATTAAGTTTGAAAGGTTACTTGTCTATCTAATATAAATAAAAGTCAGTTATGATGTTTGTGTCTTTGTTCATCTCATTAGAATCTATTAGATGATTCTGCTACCTTGTGGCCATGGCTGGAACTGCAGCTTGTCATATTCCCTGGGATAAGCAACATGCATTAATTGCAAGTAATAAATACAATAAATGAGCAGATACTAATTCCATGCTAATTCTTTTTAACGCATGTTATTTTCCAGAACTCTTGTATGCTGGTCGTTTTACTGACTCCCTTCTGCTGAAGCCTAGAGTGAGCTGATAGCTATGCCAGCCCAAATACTAATGTTACTGCTACTATCTTGCACTGCCCTGAGCTGCTTCCTTCCTACCAGCTGTTCCTCTTCAGTCTTACCATGCTACCTCCCTCCTGCCATCCGCTCCTTCATTCTCCTTATGCTACTCTGCCATCTGCAATCATTTCCTTCCGCTGTGCTGGGCTGCCTTTCTCCTAATGTAGGAGGCCACTAGCTGCCTACTTCCAACCAGGTTCTACATAAGAACTGAGAGAAAGAGAAGGAGGAAATACTACCAGAGGGGAGAGAATGGGAGGCTATTTGGGGAGGGGACGAGAGTGACAGGGCTATTGAGGAGGAGGAAAATAAAAGACTAGAGGGGACAGGAAAGGTGACATGAGAGAGAGAGGAGTGAGAGATTGGAGAAGCAGCAAGAGAATGAATTCTGGGAAAGGAACAGAGAAGGCGAGAGAGAAGAGGAACTTGAAGAGGAAAGTACTGGAAGAAGGGGAAACAGGAGAGACTGGAGGATTAGAGGCAGGTGAGATTTAAGAGAGGCACATTTGGACAGAGAGAGTGGAGAAGAAAGGAAAAAAAGAGAAACATACAGAAGTGAGAAATAAAGAAATGGAGAGTAAAAAGGGAGGGAGAACTAGAATGGAGAAAGATTAAAAAAAAATAAATTACCCAAATACACACATCAAAGGTTAGAAAATGTTTGTATTTCTTTTAACATAAATCACATGCAAAGTTATGCAAATATGCTAGTACACCAGAATTTTCTAACCGTCGCTACGTAATTAGGCCTGAGCTGCTGCACATCACCAGGGACCTTGATAGATCATACTGTGAAATTAGGGTCAGCACATTTTGATTCAGGTATTTTTATTTTGTGATTTCTGCTCATATCTGTGTACTTATAATTTGCGTGATGGCTGTAGTTTATTGAATATTCTAAAATACCCAATAAAAGAAAACTGAAAAAAAAAAAAGGATTAAGGGGGAGAGCCCAGTCTTGGAGCTGTTGACGTTTTAGACTTTCTCATTCTGAAAGCAAGTTTATTGTTCCTTCTCCCACAGGACTATACATTTACCCCCCACTCCCCCGAGATGTAAGCACCGAGAAAGGCAGGGCCAGATTTACCTCTCCTGCACCCCTGAGGAGCAGGATCTGCAACACCTTCTCGATCCCCCTCACCTGCCTCCTCTCCTGCTGGCAGAAGAGAGGGAGAGGATTGCACTGCTCTGATTTGAAACTGTGGAGCTCTTCCTCCACCACCACCAAACACTTTTCATTATTGGTCCCTGCAAAGCACAGGGGCCCCTAGGCACATACTCACCACATCCACTAGGAAATCCGGTACTGGAGCGAAGGTCCAGGCCTACCTAAGGGTTCGAACTTACCTGGCTGGACCTGGATAGTATATAAGGATACGTATTTGCGTCAAAACAAAATGAAAAACGCACAGCAAGAAACGTGGTTTTTTTTTCTTTTGTTTGCAACTAAACTAGTTTTAACGTTTTGGATGTATTGTTTTATTTGACATAGTATACTTGTTTTAATTTGTGTATTTTATTATGTATGTTTATATACTTGTAAACCGCTTAGCCAGACAGATCCTGCTTAATTTGTGGTATATAAATTCTTTTAATTAAAAAATAAATAAAATAAATAACAGAAGCACTGCCAATGAAAAACCGGTTTCATTTTCACTCCAAATTGTTTTGTTGCCATTAAAGTCTATGGGGCAAGAGTTAAACAATGTATGTTTTGTTTTTTTTGTTTTTTTAATTAATAGTTTCACCTAAAACATATAAAGGTGTTTGACTGGTCCACACAAGAATGTATTCAAAATCAAAAACTGAAGGACCTTACATGAGGAACAGCCACCGGTTTCTACTCTCATTAACACCTTTGCAAATTGCTGCTGTATATGATACCAGTTTGAAAAGGAGTTAAGGAGAGTGGAAACGAGGGATGTGCATTTGTTTGTGACAAAATAGGAAATAGAGACCATATTACCTATTTCGTTGTATTTCGGGGGGCGACGAAATGATAAGAAAACCCACAAAATTTTGTGTGGTTTTCTTATTGTTTTTTAGGGGTGGGGGAGAAAGGGCACATAACCCCCCCCCCAAACCCACCCCAACCCTTCATATTTAATTAATTGCAACCCTCCACCTTCCTGACCCCCCCAAGACTTGCCTGACACCCCCCCTCCCCCAAGACTTACTGAAAGTCCCTGGCAGTCCAGCGGGGTCCCGGGAGCACTCCCCTTCTCGGGCCGTCAGCTGCTACTAATCAAAATGGTGCCGATGGCCTTTTGCCCTTACCATGTGACAGAGGCTTTCGTGCCATTAGTCAGCCCCGTCACATGGTAAGAGCAATGGATGGACCGTGCCATTTTTTAAGATGGCGCCAGCCATCCATTGCTCCTACCATGTGAGCGATAGCTCCTGTCACACGGTAAGGGCAAAGGGCCATCGGCACCATTTTGATTACTGACATGGCCTGAGAGGTAGAGAACACTCCGGGACCCCCGCTGGACCACCAGGGAATTTCGGCAAGTTTTGGAGGGGTCAGGAGGGGGGGTTGCAATTAATTAAATTTGAAGGGTTGGGGTGGGTTTGTTTGTTTGTTTTACAACCCCCCGTTGTAATAATTGAATTCAAAGGGTTGGGGCAGGTTTCAGGCTTCGGTTCGTGGGCATCTGAAATAAAATCGTCCCGAACCGCGGGAAAACGAAATTTCCCGCAGCGGGACGATAACGAAGGCCGAACCAAAAGGTTCGGCTGAATCACATCTCTAGTGGAAACTGGTATATGTTCCTCATTTTTTTTTGATATTTTAAATGAGTATCAGCCTGGACCAGGTGAGGGATGGGGCAAGGAGAAGGACCAATCACCTGCAAGCAGCTTTTTCACCAGCCTATCCTGGCTTGTCTTTCTCTCTTTCCCTGGGACTCATCCTTCTGCTATAAATATAGCACACTTTTGCTCCCATAGCACCACAGTAAAAAAAAGTGTTATATCCTGCAGTACTGCCGGCGATAATGTGGAAAACATTATCCTTGGCAGCGCTGCTGGGCCATAACCCCAACCCAAACCCTCCCCTTCCCTGGATTTTAATTGTATTGCCGCGATGCGTGCCATAAGGCTCGAAGGCTCGCGATGACTGCACATCGCAGTTTAAAGAATGACCCTGTTTGTTTTTTCATTTGAGACTCAGTAAAGTGAAAGCTTTTTCACTTATTTCTGTGTTGCAGTTCAGAGAATCAGTAGACAGATTGAGAAGCTCCCGGCTTATACTCTCAAAAGATTTGTTAGTGAAACATTTTTTAGAAAAAGAATTGAAAAATAAGTGTTGTCACTGCTTCCATGCACTGCTGTGTGGTGCTGACAGTACCCACAATGTATTTCATCAAGCTGCTTGGTATGAAGAGGCCCAATTATCCTCTGAATAATATTATACTATAATTGACTCTTCCTTAGCAGACTCAGTGAAGCCAAATGCTTCTTTGTATTTCAAAGCGATAGGTTTATCTCCTTTGGTCCTGAGTTCTCACTTGTGTGTGAGAGCCAAATGATATGCACAACGCAAATGCAAATGAAGAGCAACACGACTTAACCACTTAAGCATCAAGGAAAAACTCAGGACACTCACACATACACTGCTTCTCTATCTCTGTATCACAGCTGCATAGTTCTTTGTAATATCAATTATTTGATTTATATTCTGCTTTCTGGCACTTACAAACTAGCAGGGTCGTTCTTTAAACTGCAATGTGCTGTTATTGTGGCAGTACAAATTAAATCAGGGGACGGGGAGGAGCGGGGGAGGAGTGTGGGCAGGGTTTGGGCGGGGTTATGTCCTGGCAGCACTGCGGACTGATGAATCCCAGGGTAAGAGCCCTATTTACTAAGCATTTTTCCCAAAGACACAAAATCGGATAAAGCCTTTACAGGTCTATCCAGTAAAGTGCGGCCGCGTTTACCCCGCTTCTAACCCGCTCCTAACCCGCGTTAGCCCTTCCTGCGATCCCGAATCCCCTTTAACCTACTCCTACCGCGTCCTAAATTCCCCGGGCAACCCCTTCCGCACGCGGCATGTATATTGCATGCAAACGAGCGAATTAGCTATTCCCTAGCATCCCGTAACCCGCGCCCCGACTATCGCTATCTTTCCCTGACGTTTTGTCGTGCGTTTAACCTGCAAACTTACCGCCTACCCTTACCCCTGCAGTAGAGGCAGGGGTAAGGGTAGGCGGCAAGCTTTCCCCCAGCCCCCGCTCACCTGCCCCGGCCGCGATCATGGGTGCCGGTCTCCGGGGCAGCCCCAGTCCTCTCCCCTCCTCCCGAAGCAAAAAAAAAAAAAAAGCGCGAAAAAAACGTAAAAGCAAAAAGTAAGTCACTTCGCCGCTTCACACTGTCAGTGTCTCTTCTTCCCTCCTCCCGGAGCAAGGCTGCTTTTCGCGCCCTGCTTCGGGAGGAGGGAAGAAGAGACACTGACAGTGTGAAGCGGCGAAGCAACTTACTTTTTGCAGCTCCCTCCGGACATCGGACATCCGACCTCTCCTACCTCCCGCTGCGCGACTTACTTTTTTTGCAGCCGTCCGGCCATCAGGAAGAACGGATCGTGGCTCCCCTGCCTCCCGGGGAAGATGGATGCCAGCACGGGGGAAGGCGGCCCCTGTGCATGCAATTGGCTGCTCAAGACGTAACGTCACGACGTTTGGCGTCACGGCATGTGACATCACGTCTTGAGCGGCCAATTGCATGCCCAGGGGCCGCCTACCCCCGTGCTGGCATCCATCTTCCCCGGGAGGCAGGGGAGCCACGATCCGTTCTTCCTGATGGCCGGACGGCTGCAAAAAAAAGTAAGTCGCGCAGCGGGAGGCAGGAGAGGTCCGATGTCCGATGTCCGGAGGGGGCTGCAAAAAGTAAGTTGCTTCGCCGCTTCGTACTGCCAGCCCCTTCTTCCCTCCTCCCGGAGCAAGGCTGCTTTTCGCGCCCTGCTTCGGGAGGAGGGGAGGGGGGACTGGCAGTCCCGACTTCCTGGTATCTGTCATTTCAAATGACATTTGAAATGACAGATACCAGCGTGGCGTGAAGCGTTAGGCCCGCGCACCCAGGATACTGTATAGGCGCTCTATCCAGTAAAATGGGTTGCGCGGGCCTAACGCTTCACGGACGCGGTTTACATTTACATGAAATTATAGTTCAGGATCGAGCGGTAGGTGAGCTGCACTGTGCGTGCGGCAACTGCGGGTGCGCCAGGCACTAACGCAGCTCTTCCTACCGCTCGGTACTGGATAGACCTGTTAGTAAATAAACCCTTAAGATTGTACCTGCAAAGGCAAGTAAAGCCACAAGGATTAGCAGTGGGATTTGAACCCAGGATTTGCTGGTTTATAGTCTGCTGCTATAACCACTAAGGCCTGGATTCACCATTCAAACGCAGAATGGTGAATCCAGCGAAAACGGGGGGCAGGCCTGCGAAAGCTGGCAGCCATCGCACCACTGCGGTGTTATCGCTGCTGGCTTTCGTATCCAATAGCGCCACCATGAAAGTTGGCGCTATTGGGTGCGCTACTGGCGACGATAACGGTGCTTACCTTACCGCCGTCAGCGAAGACATCGCAGCGTACGCCTCCTCGCCGCCCCGACTCCTCCCCGCACTGCCCCGACTCCGCCCCCAGCAAGCTATCTCACGCGATAAGCGATAGAAAATGACCTCCTAAGCTACTCCACTCCAGCTTATGGCCTACTTATAGCTTATATAAAATATTCTTATTATATTATATGAATATCTGCATTTGCGTCTATATTCTACTATCCCCTGCCACTGGGAAAGTGAATTCAGGACCTGCATCAGTGCTACTATGAGTAATATTACGGCTGCATAATGCTGTGCACTGTGCAGTGCTAGCAGGAGCTGTAAACTTACTTTTAGAATGCTCCAATATAGCAGCAGGACTGAGAGCAGAAACAATCACTTTCAGACTGCTGCAGTGTGTGTCTTTAGGAAAGGTAAACTGTCTGACAGAGACTGTGTTTTCAATATGTGCTGTGCACTTTAACAGCTTGCTCTCTTTCTCTCTGTGCCAGAGTGATGGTGTGATGCACAGTACAGCAATAGACAGAGTCTGAGATAGTAAATACATAGTCCAGCTGTGCATTACTGTTTTTAACAATAGTGACTGTCTACTGTGTGTATGTTTACTCATTGTAGGGTGTAGATTGTAACATTATAAAACTTCTTATGTTGGTGATATCTTTCTAAAAAAAAAGTCTATCATGCCAATGACATTGAGAGGCAGACCTGGGACTGGGAATGGGAGAGGATATAAACTTATCCAAAGGAAGGCTGTGCCAGTGAGAGCTTTGGCCAGTATTAGTAGCAGTGGTGCTAGTAGCCATATTGGATCAGCAGCATAAGTCCCCCGGCCAAAATCAAGCACTATTTTTTTCAGAGAGGGAAACCACCTAAAGATGCAGGGTTGGGTTATAAACAGGAATAGCAACTGCCTGCTCCCATCTCCACTGTTGGTATGGTGCAGGGACAGAAGGAGGAAAAATTAGGCTTGGTCCCAAAAAACAAAGCGGAAGCCGATCCAAGATTGCTATGCAGCGATAAAAAAACGAAGAAGAGGATCTATAGTGACCATTGTACTCCACCACGCGCTGCAGCTTGGCTTCCAGTATTAAGCACAATTTTTTTCAATACCGAGTTTGCAATGTGCGAATCGATTCGACATCTAACACTGAATAATGTTTAAATATATGCCTGCCTGTGGAGTTGATAGCATACATATATCTTGCTGTTTACTGACTGAAGTCATTCTATCAAGAGCTCTTTTACACAGCCCCTGAGGCAGCTCCATTTGTGAGCAAAACTCGCCCTGAGTCGGGCAAGATCTAATAAAATTCCTTTTCTACACCGATCCTCTTCTTAGTTTTTTTATCGCTGTGGAAAAATTAGGGTGTCAGTAGTGTGGAGTGTGGAGGATCATTAGTCAAAGCTAGTGCAGCACACCCTGTTTCATTCTGACCAGGGTCTACAGCAGATCTTTCACAATCCTACTGATTCAGAATTTAGAGGAAGGGGATACTGAAAGTAGGGGTGTGCAGAGTAAAAAAATGTGTTTCACTTAATACATTCATTTCAGAAGTCACAGTCATTTGTCAGGTTAGTTGCAAAAAAAACAATATTTCCATTTGCTTTCGTGTTTTACATTGAAGTCAATGGGGGAAGCAATCCATAGACCGGATCCCATTGCTTGTCCAGGTCCAATACTGGGGCCCAACCTGAGATCGAAACCTAGGCCTAGACCCAACATCAGTTCTGGCCTAGCCTGAGGCTGAGGCATAGGCCCAGGTCCAAGGCCAGGTGCTGTCACTGAAGACAGGGCCTAGGCCTAGGTCCTTGCCCAAAGGCTCAGGGACAGGCCTTATGCTGTCTTCTTTCTTTGTCAAATAAAAATAATGTCATCTGCCAAAAGAACACGCTGCAATGATGCCACTGTGGTGCCTTTTTCTGAGCAGATGGTGCCATTTTGCTGTGCGACTGTATATCAAAATGGACCATCCACTTGGGAGGAAGGTGCTTCATTGGCCTTACTGCAGCATGTCCTTTGGATGGATGGCATTGTTTTTATTGGATGGAAAAAAAGAGAAGACTATGAAAAGTCTGGGCCTGGGCCTCAGTGATAGGACCTGGCCTCAGGCCAGGCTCTGGCATCGAGCTTAGGCCTAGTTCCAGGCCTAGGTCTAGGCCCAGGTCTAGGTCTAGGCCCAGGCCTCAGCAACAAGATCCAGGCTTGGGCTAAACCCCAACAACAAGCTTGGGCCTAAGCATTGGCTTTGGCGACAAGAACTGATTTCAGGCAGGGCTGCAGGATTGGGTCTAGATCTGGGCTCAGGTCCAGGACTCGGCAATAGGATCTGGCCTTGAGCAGGGCCCTGGCATCAAGCTGGGTCTTGGTGAATAGAAGGGAGAATAGAATCCAGGGAAATGCAAGGTTCAAACCAGGGAATGCAAGGTTCAAACCAGGGAAGTGCAAGGTACAAAACACCCACACAAACAGTGATAATCACTAAGGGTGTATGTTTTTTTTAATAGAATTCATCAGTAAAGGATAAGTTACATTTATAGAATGAGTCCTAGACTCAAAACTGCTATAGAATTGACCTGGACATGATAGTGTTCACCCTCATTTTTTTTTTTTTTTTTTTTTAGTTCTTTATTTATTAATATTTTCAAATTTTACATATAGAGAAAATATTTTGAGATATCTCACCCTCATTTAACAACTAACATTGATTAAAAACTATGTTACCGAACCTTATGGCACCTGTGTAAACTGATAGATTTTTAATAGCATTAATTTTTGTGCCTTACTGTAAACCGTTGTGATGGTACCCACCTTCACGACGGGATAGAAAAAGATTTAAATAAATAAAATAAATAAATGACCTGGTCTTGGGCCAAACCTCTGTGTCAGGTCTAGGCCTAGGCTGAGGTCTTGACAATGGGACCTAGCATCTGGCTGGAGCCCAGCATTGGACCTGGGCCTAGTGATATGACACGGCCTCAGACTGAGCTCCCATATCGGACCTAGACCCAGGCTTTGGTTTTGGCAATGAGACCTGGGCTCAGGAGGAGTTTTAGCATCAGGCCTGTTCCTAGGCCTGGGCCTCAGAAACAGGACCCGGCCTCATTGGCACTGGGCCCGGGCTTGGGCCCAGGCCTCAGCAAAAGGACCAGGCTGGTCCTTTTAGGTATTTTTATTGGAAGCTATTTTCAATTTTTTTCGTTTGGAACAAACTAAAAATTTGCACATTTTCCTTAATCATTTAAAATAAATGCACATTGTTATTTATTTACTTTTTTATTAGGCTTTTTTATACTGATATTTTGAGCTAGCTGTCACAACGGTTTACAAATAATAAAACTGGTACATAAATTCAATAAAATGAATAAAAATAATAGATAAAATCATAATGATCGGTAAAAGGAAAAAATACACACCATGAATAATCAAGCTACGAATTGAAATGACAACAAATTTTCTAATGAACAAACAAATAAAAGTTCAAATAAATGATCTAAGCATAATAACAATAAAGTAGAAAAATATATAGAGATGGTTTAAAATAATCCATAAAAAGAAATTAAAACAAATTGTGCAAAGTAGGGGCAGATGCAATAAAGTCGCTTAGAAAGCGGGCGCTGAACAGTCAGCGCCTGCTCTCTTAATGCATGCATGGCGCCCCACGCATGGGTTGTGCATGTGAACCTAAACGGTTTTCATGACTGCCGTATACCAGTCACGAAAACTGATGCCAATAAACCCAGCAAGTGTCCCGCACAGACGTCTGGATGGGTGGGGGTGTGCGCTCACTCGCTATGAAGCTGAAGGGGAGCCGCAGCAGCACCTGATCAAACCCCCCCCCCCCCCCCCCGCTCAGGAAGAAGAGGCAGAGGGAGGGAGTAAACTCTCCTCCTGCAGTGCCCCAGCGCATCGGGATTGGAGGAAGTTTGACTGCCAGGGAGGGATCGGATCGCGCCACGAAGGTCGCCGGGGTCTCGTGCCGCATGGAGGATGCGGAGGACGAGCTGGGCCGGCTGCGCGATGGTTCCAGAGAGAGAGGAGAACTTTTGATCACTTGTGGGTTTCTCGCTGAAAACCAACGCCGAGTTTATCAGTGTTGGTTTTTGTGGCTGTCCACCGCTAAGGAAAACTGACGCCGATAAACTCGGCATTGGCTTTTAGCAGTCACGAAAACCAATGCCGGGTTTATCAGTGTTGGTTTTCCTTAGCGGCAGACAGCCACGAAAACCAACGCCGATAAACATGCATTTGCATGTGAAGAGCGCTATTACATTCACTCCACGTTAGACATGCGTTGAATAGGCACTAATCCCCTTATTTCATCGGCCCCTAAGTATGGTGATAAGTAAACTGATGCCTTCTTCATATGCCTGCTCGAATAACCAGGTTTTAAGATTTTTTCTAAAGAGCTTCAGATCGGCCTGTAACCTCAGGTACTGGAAGGGAATTCCATAGTCCAGGGTCTGCTAGTGAAATGGCTTGCTCTCTGTTATAAGTCTAGCCGAAGAGACCGATGGTATTGTCAATAAGCCTTTATTGGCTGATCGGAGATTCCGCTGAGGAGTGCGAAGTCAGACAACTGCATTTAGCCATTCTACTTGTTCCCCATAGATTACTTTGTGTAAAATACAAAGGGTTTTATAATGGATCCGTTTTTCGATTGGAAGCCAATGTAGCGATTTAATTATTGGGGTTATGTGTTCCTTCTTGTTGCAACCTGTTAATATTCTGGCAGCTAAGTTCTGGAGAATCTGCAATGGCCGTATCATAGATTGTGGCAAGCCGAGCAGAAGAGAATTGCAGTAATTTATGCCTGTGAAGATTAAGGATTGTAAAACTGTTCTAAAGTCAGCAGGATTTAACAGTGGTTTTAAGCGTTTGAGCATTAATAGTTTACTATAGCCTTCTCTAATTCTAATAGATATATGTTTTTTAAAATTGAGCTCAGGGTCAATCCAAATACCCAGATCTCTAACTTTGGGGGTTATTTTCAAAGGGCTTATCACATGCGATACGGCCGTATCGCGTGCGATAAGATTGCACACCGCAGTAACAGGGCTTATCGCGGTGTGTGAATGCAAATTTTAAATTAAGTATTCAGGGGCGGAGTTGGGGCGGGACAAATGTAAAATAGGGAGGACTTACCGTGATCAGAGCAAAACGGCTGTGCTCTAATCGCGGTTCATAATGGTCCCAATAACTACACCTTTTCCAAATGCATTAGACTGTTTCACTGCACGTAGCACACCCTGCGGTATTATCGCAGGGTAAGAAAAAACTTTAAACAATTCCCACACACCTATAAAACCATTGTGGACCAATAAAAAGGGTTGTTCTTAATAGGTCAATGTTCCCTTCAACATCTACAAAGTCTCAAGTGCGCTTGGCAAGCTCACTTCATGGCTGAGTAGGGCCGCCACAGATGCCAGGATGTGGGTGAGGGTCAACCAGGACCCAGGGCAAGGCCCCTTGCAAGACATGTACGGGAAGTACCAGCTCCACTGGTGCAGGCTCTGGCGTGACGTTGCCGCAGGCACAGGGAGCGGATCTTTCTTCCACGTATCTCATTGCTGGGTATGCCAGAGGACGTAGTGATTACCAGGTATCGTCTCAGCTCTCATGCTATCCTGGAATTATAGGAAGACATACGAGGTGCTCTTGACCCTCTAACCAGAAGGGCTCGTGCTATCCCCGGCCTCACCAAACTCTTGGCTACCCTGCATTTCATGGCAAGCGGCTCTTTCCAATCCACAGTAGCTATTGTGCGAGGGATGTCCCAAAGCACCTTTTCACGATGTCTGGACCAGGTCATTGAAGCAGTTATAGACCGCATGCCTCAATACATACACTTTCCTCGCAACAGGCAGGACTTGATGGACTTGAAGTGCGGTTTCTATGCATTTGCCCACTTTCCTAATGTCATTGGAGCTATTGACTGCACTCATGTGGCCATCATTCCACCCCATCGGAGGGAAGAGACGTACCACAACAGAAAGCTCTTCCACTCCCTCAACGTGCAAGTGGTCTGTTATGCGGGAATGCAGATCCTCGCAATGATGGCCAGGTTCCTGGGAGCAGCGCATGATTCCTTTATTCTCAGACAATCTGTTCTGTTTCACAAATTTGAGGCCGGCCTGTACGGTGATGGTTGGCTTGAAGGTAAGAGACACTTTTCCAGATATGTTCCATCTCTGTTATGTGTATTTCTGTAATGCCCCACAAATGGGATGCTTACGCCTGTCAGGATACAGTGAAATACACCCATCACACCAGGCCTCTATGCTTCATACTGTATCCTTTAGTGGCGGAATGGCTGTTGCTCCTAAGCTGTTGCTATGGCCTGCCAACGTGCAGTTTCACAGCAGCCACAGAATGGATAATATGAAGGGGCTGTATGGTGCATGCATTGCTTACTTCATTTCATTAGTTGACAACCTCCATGTATCAACTCTTGCAAGGGTTACTGCCATTGTCAATGGTGAATATTTCACTGTGATGTAAGGTGTGCTCACTTCCAGAGGTGTACCAGAGGTCATGAGGTTTATGATCCTTCTCACACCTTTGGACCACTAACATTCAGCTGTGCACATTCAGGGGCTGCCTGGTTACCCATATATGTAATTGTGAATCGGTACCTACATAAAACGTAATGTTGAGCAGATATGTCCCTGAACAGTGACAGGAGTAATTAATGCCTATGCTCTTACCACAGGTATTGAATCTTGAACGATAGTGAGGTCTCTTAGCAGCCACATACACATGGTGACATTAGTGTGGTTGGTTAGGAAGCCTAGTCATGCTATACCTCCAAATAGCAGCACATCTGCTGTAGGCAAAAGCAAACAGGTAGTACCCAGAGTCAGGTGTTAAGAAACACCAATGTGCTTGCTGATCTTATATAGTTGTACAGGATGTAGTGGTGACATACACACATTGTTGCATTCGTGCCTGTTCTCACCCTCGTTCCACACTCTCTACCTTTGTGGCGACTCCCTTCGGGTCTGACGGACAGATGCTGCCACGGCTTCTCCTTGCCTCTTCTCCCCGGAATCTCCGGGCTGGCTTGACACTGCGGATCCGCCATGTTTCTGATGATGTAAGAGCGCGCGCAAGCTCCAGACTTTGTACCAGTAAGGGCGCGAACCTCGTGGATGTCCCCCCATAGTGACATCATCCGCTTCCAACTTAAAAGGTCTTTGCTTGCAACTACGAATCGAGTTAGCATGGGGAAATCTTTCTCCGCTCCTCTGCCTCTACAAACTTACCTGGGGTATATAGTCTCCAGTCAGGGATTCCGTATGGATCCGCAAAAGCTAAAGGCCATCCGGGAGTGGTACAGACCGGCTGGGAAGAATGTTAAGGCTGACGCCCTGTCACGGGTCTTTGAGTCCATGGAAGAATCCGAGGAGCCACAGTTCATAATTGAGCCATCCCATATCCTGTTGTCGGCCACTATGACCATCCAGCCTGGAAAGACACTAGTTCCGCCGCGTTGGCGGAAACAAGCCCTGGCATGGGCTCACGACTCACGCTGCTCCGGTCACCCTGGACAATCCCGGACCTTACAGACCCTGCGCCGGTACTACTGGTGGCCGACGATTAATAAAGATGTCCGGGCGTATGTGGAGTCCTGCCAGACGTATTCCCGCCACAAGAGGATCCCTGGTTCAGTTCCAGGCTTACTTCAACCCTTACTGGTGCCCTCAGAACCCTGGACCCATGTGGCAACTGACTTCGTGGTGGACCTGCCACTATCCAGCGGCAACACAGTGATCTAGGTGGTCATCAACCGTTTTAGTAAAATGGCGCACTTTGTACCATTGCCAGGATTGCCGTCCGCTCCACAGCTGGCCCAGCTGTTCGTCCAGCATATCTTCTGGCTACACGGCCTGCCCAAAAGTATCCTGTCAGATCGAGGGCCTCAATTTACTGCCAAATTCTGGAGGGCCCTCTGTCAGAAGTTTGACGTCACGTTAGATTATACGTCAGTTTATCACCCACAGACCAATGGTCTCGCGGAGCGAACCAACCAGACATTGAAGCAGTTCCTCCGCATCTACGTTAATGAGAAGCAAGATGACTGGGCTAGCTTGCTACCTTGGGCCGAATTCGCTCTTAACTCCCATCTCTCCGCGGCTACTGGATCTTCCCCGTTCCAAATAGTGTATGGGAAACAGCCGCGTCCACCTCTGCCCGTGCCCATCGCAGTGCCATCCCCGGTAGCCCAGCTCTCTGCCGAAGAACTACACCGCCTGTGGGTATCCACACAATGCACCCTGATCAAGGCCAGTCAGGCGGCAAAGAGGTATGCTGACCAACGAAGAAGGCCTTACCCACTTTTCCGGCCAGGCCAAAAAGTTTGGTTGAGCACGCAATTCATCCGCCTGAAGCTACCATCAGCGCGTCTAGCCCTGCGATTCATCGGGCCGTTTCCCATCATCTGGCAGGTGGGTGAAGTCTCATACCAGCTTCGTCTTCCCCCGTCCCTCAAGATACACAACACCTTTCATGTATCTCTCTCATGAAGCCTCTAGTACTGTCATGGCCTTCCAGCACGCCTCCGACTCCTCAACCAGTTGCCTCCGAGGATGACCTCACCTATCAGGTCCGGGAGGTTTTAGATGTGTGGAAGCATCGAAAGAAGTGGGAGTACCTGTTAGCGTGGGAAGGCTTTGGTCCCGAGGAGAACTCCTGGGAGCCTTTGGCTAACATCCTGGACCGGAATCTGCTGGAGCAGTTCCACAAGGACCATCCGGCTAAACCCAGGCCTCCGGGGAGGCACCCTAAAGAGGGGGGGTACTGTTGTGCTCCACGGCCGTGGATGGCGACCCGCTGCGGGAATCCCAGGGGGGGACCCCGACACTAGGCCCTCGCTCCAGCATGAGCCCCCCATGCTGATCGCCACAGGAAGAGCCACCCCTGCTCCTTCCTCACAGCGTCCAGCATTTTCCTCGTGAAGGAAATTCAAGATGGCCGCCGCCATCTTTAGGCGTGAGGCCAAGCCCCCTTCCTAGACTTAAAGGGACCTTATCCCTTTAACCAGCTGCACCTGTGCCTAATCAGCCTGAGCAGGAGAAGTATAAAGGAAGGCTTCCTCTGCTCATTCCTCGACTTGGCAACGTCCTCCAACGTGGTCTAGTCTGCTTGCTTCGGTGAGTTCTTGAGCTTGGATTCTGCGTCCTGTTTCGTCTTGGTGTTCCTATTTCCTGACTTTGGATTGGCTTATGGTGATTCTCTAGTTCCTGACTTCAAATTGGCAAGCGGTGATTCTCTGGTGCACGACTTCGGACTGGTGAGCGACGACCCTCTGGCACTCGACCTAGGACTCCTTCAAGACCATTGACTCCAAGGGCCCACCTAAGTCCCAGCGGCCCGGGTCCCTAAGGGCTCCTCCGGGGGGGACCGCGGGCTTCCAGGGTGAAGCTCCAGTCAGCCCTTGCACCAACGTCTGACCTCTCACAGGTCCACCTAAGTCCCAGTGGTCTGGATCCCTATGGGCTCCTCCTGGGGGGGATCACAGACTTCCAGGGATGAAGACTCATCTCCTCTTCCCATCCCTTCTTCTGTCTCCACCACCACTTCAGTCTCCAGTGCCAAGGGTCAGCTTGTCCCATCTTCTGCTCTGCCTCGCCACCCGACGAGAGAACCTACAGATCCTCCGAAAGGTTATACCATCCTCCTGTCGGCCAAGGGTTTACAAGCCTGAGCATAACAAGAATGGAGTTTCTTGGGATTCAGGGTGAGAAAACAAAGGGTTCTGAAGCTGATTAATCTTTAGAATTAAAGCGGTAAGAAGAAATGTAAAAAAGCTAATTGTATTACAGAGGTTGCAGGCACTTCTAGCTTTGAAGCAGCATGGCTGAGACTGACTAACAGTCTTGGAGAGTGATTACAGGAAACATCCCCACAAGCTGGGGCTAGAGGGCGAAATCCAATGGTAGCGAGCCTAGGATCCATGTGACACGGGGGGGGGGGGGGGGCATGAAGTGCAGTCCCTTGAGCCAATAAGGCACTTAAGAAGACTCAAGTTAGATTGAGAGGGCATACAAGCTCTTCCCAGAGAGAGAAGGCAAAGGGGGAGGGAACTTCTCTTAAGGGCAAAGTTCCCCTTAAAGGCAAGGCTCACAGGCTATTTTCATGGGTTACAAAGTAAGGACTGCACTAGACACAGTTAAACTGCAATATATATAACAGATGCCAACATGTACCCACTGCTGGGGACAGAACACTCCCCATCTGGATTCACAAGATTCCACTATATCAGTTCTTATATCATTATGCAACAGTGCAAAGTCCATTGTAACTGGATCTTTCGACGTTCAAGGGAATTCCCGATCATCTCGGCTGTCCAATCGTCCAGGCGATAGGCGATATCTTCTTCACAGGATTTCACCAAGCTGAAACAAAAGACAGGCAACACAAAGAGAGAAAGAGTCTTTGGTGTGGGCAAGGGTCCACAAAGTTCAAGTTTCTTCATGCGGCATGAGGAGTACCACCTCATTGTTGGGCCTGTAGAAGATCTTGGATCGCCACTTGCTTCGATGCTGGAGAGTCAGTAAG
Source organism: Rhinatrema bivittatum (assembly GCF_901001135.1). Classification (NCBI taxonomy): domain Eukaryota; kingdom Metazoa; phylum Chordata; class Amphibia; order Gymnophiona; family Rhinatrematidae; genus Rhinatrema; species Rhinatrema bivittatum. Next base: position 407,436,583 of record NC_042616.1, on the reverse strand, counting down.
TACTCTTTCTTCCGATGGATCCGGAGAGAGTTGGCAAACTGTTGGACTTGTTTCCTTCGCCGCCTGTAAAGCTCCCCGCAGTCAAATTTCCACATGGCGCAGGAATGTTCATAGTCTTTTGCATTGAAGTCATGACAGATGCAGTGTTCAACTCTTTACGGGTTCCTACAAAGTCGGTTCCACAGTCGGAGCGGGTCTGGGTGGCTGAACCCCAGAGTTGAGCATATACATGGAACCTTCTTGTCTGGTTGTAGATGTAGCTCAGTACTACTTTGCTGTCCATGTGAAGATGGACGGCATAAATTCGAATGTCCGTTTCGGCTGTCGTTAACTCCACTGTTTCCACTGCTAGCGCCTCTCCACACAATTCTAGAAGTGGTATGGTGTGGTTAGGCTGTGGTGCTAGCTTGGCTTTGCCGAAGATGAAGTCTACACACACTGTTCCTTCTGTGTCTGTCACTCTCAAAAAGGCTACCGCAGTTACGGCCTTCACAGATGTGTCTGAGAAGATGCAGATCTCCTTGCGTCTGGCTGTATTGAGTGGTGTTGGAACATGGGTGCGTAGTATGTGGAACTGTTCCAGCGCTTTTAGGGGGCTCTTCCATTTTTCCCATTCTGGCTTCCTTGCTTGAGGTAGTAGGGTATCCCACTCGGTAGCACTTGATGAAAGCTCTCTTAACAAGGCTCTTCCTTGTATCATGGCTGGAGTCACAAACCCCAGTGGATCGTGCAGGCTGTTGACTGTGGACGGGATGCCTCGGTGAGTGTGCGGTTTACCTTGGGTCAAGACTTGGGATATGAAGATGTCTCTCTTTGGATCCCAATTCAACTCAAGGCTTCATTGGAGAGGAGGTGTGTCCACTCTCAGGTCCGAGTTCTCTGAATCTTTAGCATAATCCTCTGAAGAAGTTGCCTTTGTTACTTCAGGACTGTCGGAGGCTATTTCGTGGAGCCTTAGACTGGCGCTTGCCAGTATTGCTTCCTCTGCATTGGGTAAGGACCTTAGCTCATCATCTATGTAGAAGTCCTTTTCCACGAGGCGTCTGGCATCTGCATTGTACTCTTTAGCTCCTTCTTGGGCTGTCCTTCTGAGCCTGGGCGTGGCCACTGCAGGCAATGGACTATTATTCTCTACCGAAAGGGTAGGTTTGTCATCATCCTTGGCGACTTGAAGCACTGGGTCCCCTAGATGTTCCTCTGCATCTAATGGGGGGGGGGGGGGGGGACGACGATCCGACTGGTAGCTGAAATGAGATTCTGTTCTTCGCAGCTTAGGATCTTCTTGGTGCTTAGGTGATTAGGACATGGTTTAAATAGGATAGGATTTATATCCTCTGAGACATTCGTGGCGTATGCCTGAACGCTTGGTCTCCCTGTTCGATTCAAGCCAACTTCGCTGACTATCATCCATTCCAAGGCGAGTCAGTAAGAGTAGGGACCGGCTGTTGGGCCATCACGTATCTCCAAGACCTTGGTCAATGCTGGTGCGTCTCTGCCCAATAGCAGCAGGATTTCTGCTTCCGGGTCTATTGGTGGGAGCTGGTGCATTATGGACTTTAGATGAAAATGGTACCGAGTGGCTTCTGGTGTGGGAATTTCATCTCTGTTATCAGGCATCTGGTTGCACTCGACGAGCATGAGCAAGTTTGACTTGTTGCTGCCATCTATCGCCTCTATCACATATCCGCCTGCTCTCCTCCCTGTCACTCGGGTGACCCCTGAGCAAGTTTGGAGGTTGTACAGAGAGTGGTGGTGAAGGATACCAAACAAGACGAAGAATTCCGGCCTTGCCAGGGATCTGTTGCTCTGCTCATCTATGATGACATACATTTTGACTGCCTTCTCAGGTGACTCTTCGGGATACACTCTGGCCAAGCATATTTTTGTGCAGGATTTCCTGTCGCTGTTTCTCCCATACACTTGTGTATTGTGGTGGGTGTGGCACCCCTAGTGGCAGGTCCTTGGGGTGACTTCAGGCTTGGAGGCTTCCTCTCAAGGACTGCTGCAGCAGATTCCTTTGTAGCCAAGTCAACACTGAAGTTTCTCCTGCGAGTAATGCTGACAGTGTAACCTTTAGGCAAGGAAGCTATTGGTTAAAGTTACTTATATGCAGCTCAATACAGTAAAGAGGGGCCCCAGTTACCCTGCTCCTAACCCACTTTCTACTCACTTTTCGGCCGCGTTAGTCCAACCCGCGATACACTATCCCCTTTAACCCATTCTTACCGCCTCTTTAAATCACTGGGTAACCCCTTCCGCACGCGGCATGTATATGAGATGTAAACGATCGAATTAGCTATTCCCTCCCATACAGTAATGCGCACCCCGACTATCGCTATTTTACCCTGCCATTTTGCCCCGCATTTAACCTGCTAACTTATCGCCTATCCTTACCCCTGCGTTAGAGGCAGGGTAATGGTAGACGGCAAACTTTCCCCCAAAAGGAAACCTCTAAAAACCTAAAATCCCCTCTTCCCCTCCTCCCGAAGTGACTCGACATTACTTTTTGTTGCTTTCTTACCTTTTGTTGCTTTCATCTCCTTCCCTTCTCTGCCGTCCTCCGGAGGGGGCAGCCGGCGGTGAAAGCGGCTCACAGTGGTCGTCCCCCCCCCCCCCGCGCAGGTCCTGGTTCTCCTGGCTCGGCAACAGCAACAGCAGTACAATGGCCACCAATTAAAGCAACTTGTCCAGTCTGGCACAAGTTTCCATATCCATTCCCCCTTGTATTCACATTCTCCACCTGCAGCCACAGCTAGGGCTCCATCCACTCCAATCCTTCCTTCCTTCCTGGCTCGGCCAAATTGTAAAGCGGCTTGCAGCGTTCCCCCCCGCGCAGGTCCCGGTTCTCCTGGCTCGGCGTGAGGTGAGAGCCCACTGTTCTGTGCCCTCTCCGGCACGAGCGGAGCGAAGTGTTCTTTCATTGACCTGAGCGCCCGTCGATTTGGGTGCTCTAGCCAATGAAAGCACATAGACGGGCGCGCGTGACACATGCCGTGACGTCACGCGCGCCCGTCTATGTGCTTTCATTGGCTGAAGCGCCCAAATCGACAGGCGCTCCGGCTAATGAAAGCACATAGATGGGCGCACGTGATGCACGCCGTGACGTCATGCGCGCCCGTCTATGTGCTTTCATTGGCTGGAGCGCCCAAATCGACGGGCGCTCCAGCCAATGAAAGCACGCCCGTCTATGTGCTTTCATTAGCCGGAGCGCCCGTCGATTTGGGCGCTCCAGCCAATGAAAGCACATAGACGGGCGTGCGTGACATCACGGTGTGCGTCTATGTGCTTTCATTGGCCGGAGCACCCACATCGACGGGCACTCCGGCCAATGAAAGAACGCTTCGCTCCGCTCGTGCCGGAGAGGGCACAGAACAGTGGACTCTCACCTCACGCCGAGCCAGGAGAACCGGGACCTGCGCAGGGGGGGGGGGGGGGGAACGCTGCAAGCCGCTTCACAATTTGGCTGAGCCAGGAAAGAAGGAAGGATTGGGGTGGATGGAGCCCTAGCTGTGGCTGCAGGTGGAGAATGTGAATACAAGGGGAATGGATATGGAAACTTGTGCCAGACTGGACAAGTTGCTTAAATTGGTGGCCATTGTACTGCTGTTGCTGTTGCCGAGCCAGGAGAACCGGGACCTGCGCGGGAGGGACCGCTGCGAGCCGCTTTCGCCGCCGGCTGCTCCCTCTGGAGGGCGGCAAGAAGGGAAGGGGCTGAAAAGCAACAAAAGATAAGTTGGCACATGTCGAGCCGCTTCGGTTGGAGGGGATTTTCGGTTTTTAGGTTTTCATGGGTTAAAGTTGGGATTCACTTCCTGGTGCCTGTCATTTCAAATGTCATTTGAAATGACATTTGAAATGACAGGTACCAGCGCACCCAGGATACTGTATAGGCAGGGCCGGCGGAAGCACTAGGCGAACTAGGCGGTCGCCTAGGGCGCCAGCTTCCCGGGGGCGGCACTGCCCCGGTAAAATTAAGAGAGCCGCGCTCAGCCGCTGCCCCGGTAAAATGAAAAGAGCTGCATTACGCCACCGCCCCCCCCCCCCCTGATAAAAATAAAAGAGCCGCTGCCGGCAGCCCGCCCCAAAAGACCCATCTGACCTCCCCCAGCGGTTCGCGTGCTCCCGGTCTCTCCCGCTGCTCTTTCTTCCCTGCTGCCGTTGCCGCCGGGCTATCAGCACGTTCAAGCCCAGCGGGAACGGCAGCGGTGTAAAAAAAAAACAAAAAGCTGTGGCATCCGCGGCTGCCCTTTTCTTCCTCCCGCCCCCCCCCCCCCCCCCTGACCTGGAACAGGAAGTGATGCGCGGGAAGGAGAAAGAGCCGTGCCACATGAAAAAAATAGCGGCGACAGCAGCATCGGCCCCGAGCAATTGAAGCAGCCGCTAATCGGGAAAGGAGTCAGCAGCACGAGCCTCCCGCGGCTGATGGGATTCTTCTTTCTTGGCCTGCGGGGGCTGGAGGAGGAGGTGGTGCAGCTACCATTTGTGCTGGGGGGGGGGGGGGAGAGGAAGTGAGAGAGAGAAGCAGCCAGCCTGCCTGTGTGTGATTGAGAGAATGTATTTGATCGAGAGCATGTGTGTGTGATTGAGAGAAACTGGTCAGAGAGCTGATATATATGTATATGTGAGAGACAATGAAAGTGACTGCTCAAGGAGATGACTGATGTGTGAGAGTGTGAGACAGTCAGGGATGTGACTGTGTGTGTGTGTGTGTGTGTGTGTGTGTGTGAAAGAGAGAAAAAGCATGGAAGTGAGAACTCTGGGTATGTGAGAAAGCATGGGAGTAAGAAGCCTGGTGTTGTGGGGGTGTATGTGAAAGAAAGCAATGGAGTGAGAAGCCTGATTATGTGAGAGAGAGCATGGGAGTGGGAAGCCTGTGTGTGTGTGCATGTATGAGAGAGAGACTGGTTGGTAAGGTGACGGTGTGACTGGTGTGTATGTGAATGTGAGAGAGAGAGAATGTGATTCAGGGAATGAGAAGCCTGTGCACCTGGAGAGCGAGCATGGAAATGAGAGAGAGACTGGTGTATGTGTGTGTGTGTAACAGAGAGAAAGTGATTATGGGAATGAGAAGTCTGTGCATGTGAAGAGAGTGAGCATGGGAGTGAGAACCTGGGTGGGTGTGAGACACAGCATGGAAGGGAGAAGCCTGTATATGTAAGACAGAACAGGTGACTGGTGTGTGTTTGTGTGTATGTGAGAGAGAGAAAGAAAGTGATTATGGGAATGAGAAGCCTGTGCATGTGAAGAGTGAGCATGGGAGTGAGAAAGCTGGGAGTGTGTGAGATACAGCATGGGAGTGAGAAGCCTGTATATCTGAAAGAGAACATGGGAGTGGGAAGCCTGTATGTGTGTATGCATGAGAGAGATCAGGTGACTGGTGTGTGTGTTTGTGTATGTGTGTGAGAGAAAGAAAGTGATTATGGGAATGAGAAGCCTGTGCATGTGGAGAGAACAAGCATGAGAGTGAGAGACTGGTGAGTGTGTGTGAGAAAGAGAAAGTGATTATGAGAGTGAGAAGCCCATATATGTAAGTAGAACACGGGAGTGGGAAGCCTGTGTGTGTGTGTGTATGGCATGAGAGAAACTGTTCAGGAAGGTGACTGGTGTGTGTGTCAAAGACTGTTTGGGAGATGATTGGTGTGTGAGAGACAGAAACTGGTCATGGGGGCATGACTGGTATGGTGTGTGTGTGTGAGAGACATGGGCCTTAAGGAAGAGGACCATGAGTATAGAGCTTAGCCACTACTGCTGCTTCTGGTGTGTACTACAGCCTGCATGGAAGAGGAGTAGGAGAGCTGCTGGAGGGGGTAAGTAAAGATGGCTTTTTAAGTTTATTTTTCTTGATTGACTGCCATTTTAATTATTTAATATTATGTGATGTGTCTGCTTTTTTTGTTTGAGCAACAAGTATAGCTTTGGTTTATGTTTATGTTTATTTATTTTTATTTATTTATTTATAAAAGTTTCTATACCGTCGATAAGACAAATCATCTCAATGGTTTACATGGCATAAAAATGTCAAATAAGTGTTCTGTTATAAATACAGACTTCGTTATTTTCATTAATGCACAATGTAAGTTAATTGTGGGTGGAGCGGCATAGCTGACGTTTCGCCTAGGGCGCCTAATACCCTTGCACCGGCCCTGTGTATAGGCGCTGTATTAAGCGCCTATACAGTAAAATGGGTTGCGCGGGCCTAACGCTTCGCAGACGCGGCTTGCATTTGCAAGCAATTTAAATAGAGTATCGAGCAGTATGTGATCAGAACTGTGTATGCGGCAAACGAGGGTGCGCCCGGCACTGCCGCACTCTTTCTAACGCGGCCTTACTGTATCGACCCGATAGGAAGGCCCTCATAAAGCTAGGGAATTGAGACTGATCTGTACTCATTCCCTACTGGAGTTCGGAGTCACCTTCCCGGCATAGCACCCATTTGCCATAACTTAAAATAAGATATTACACCCAGGCAGTAGCTTCATATAGGGCTCTGAAGTTTATTGAAACCAACTTCACAGAAGAGATGTCACACACAACATATAAGTATTGCCTGAAATACATTTCCCCCAATCAATGTGACCTTGGGTTTTCCTCCCCCCTTTTAAACCAAGGATTTGTTAACATAAAACAACCAGCTCCTTCCCTGTGCTCTACTAGGCTTTCCTTCAACATAGCTGCAGGCACAGCTGGTTTAATGCAACCGTAACTCCTAATTCTCCCAACTATAAAGCAGTACTGAAAAACCCCATTAAAAGAGAGAGACTCCCTAGGCTAGCTACATGGCCCTAATTACAATTCTCCACAGCTGCCATAGTTTATTACAACAACCCTTTTTTCCCAGCTACTAGCTCTGCCATGGTGCTGTTAATTCCCCAAAACATTTCCTTTTCTTCCTAACGATTCTTACTTGGTTCCCAACCCACCACCCAACCACCAAAATAAGTGCTCTCAATATTTAAATAAAACATTCTACCTTTGCTCCTTCAGTAAGAGACCTAGGCGCTCTAATTAACCCATAACAGTGCTAGAAACTCTTATTCAACAAACTGCTGCCCAGAAGTGAAAAAGGAAAGAGATTTCTTAGAGCTGACTTAGTTTTAGAATAAAGGTGTGCCTGGGCACTGTTCTCCTTCTGCCTCAGCCTCTCCAACCTCCTCGCCTTCCACCGCCTCTTTGTTTCCCTGCCCCCAACCCTTCCTGGGGCTGTCTACCAGGGCATCTGGGAAATGTAGTTTCCTTTTACTTCCTGCAACATAACCTTCACACCAACATCTAAGCAGTGAGGCGATTTCCCTCCCCTTTCCCACTTCTCCTGCTCAAGGCTCATGAGCTCTGGCATCCTTGCAGCTAGTCACGCATACCACCTGTGACTTTGCTTCAGTCCTCCTTTGCGTACCCTGTGGGATGCAGGATTGCATCAGTTGGTGTTCATTGTTTTGGGGGGGGGGGGGGGGGGCGGCTAATTCGCCTTTCTCCCCGATTCGTTTTGTTCTGGGCTGAAATAGGCATAACCTTCACACCAACATCTAAGCAGTGAGGCGATTTCCCTCCCCTTTCCCACTTCTCCTGCTCAAGGCTCATGAGCTCCGGCATCCTTGCAGCTAGTCACGCATACCACCTGTGACTTTGCTTCAGTCCTCCATTGCGTACCCTGTGGGATGCAGGGTCGCATCACTTGGTGTTCATTGTTTTGTGGGGGGGCTGCTAGTTCGCCTTCCTCTCCGATTCGTTTTGTTCTGGGCTGAAATAGGCATAACCTTCACACCTTAAGGAAAACACCCAAAGTTTTACAGCACAGAGACTCACCTCTGGCTCAAATCACCACAGTATATTTGGGGATCACTTCAGGTTCTGACGTTTGCTCGTCCTTCTCCTCCCCACCATGGTCTGGGCTGGGCTGTAAGGTTCCCGAAGGGTGAAATCTTGTTCCATCAGGGTGCAGGACACTATCGTGTTGGTCACTCCCACATTCTGAACACTTAATGGCTATTTCACATTCCTTTAATTCTTTACTTTTTCAACAGTTCGTTGCGCTCCTTCAAAGGTTTCCCTTTGAATTCTCGGCACTTTCTGAGTGGGTGAGGTTTTTTGTCTATTGGGCACTGCCGATTTGGATCTTCTGCCCTATCCATATTGGGAAGTTGGTCTGATGTAGATGCTGCAGGCGACACTTCTGTTTTGTGTACAGAAATGGGCTTCCTGCTGCCTCCATGCTCCTTGGTTGGCCTTTCGCCCACTCGGTGGCTGATTCTGTGAATCTCATGTGTGCTGTATGAGAAGCTAGGGTCGTTCCTGCACCTTGCTAAGTCTCATATGAAATTTGCGAAGACATGGAAAGATGGGTACTCTTTGTTGTCTTCTTTGTACTGTGCACCATGAGATGCCCATTTATCTTGTATATCACTTGGCAGTTTATTTATGATGGAGTTCATGCCTCGTGATGTGTCCAAAAGGTTGAGACCTGGATAAATTAGTTTAGCCTTCACTGTCTCCAACTCTTGGAGGAGATCTTCCAGTTCTTGTAACTTTTGGTTATCCTTTCTGAATATTTCTGGAAAGTTTTCCATTTCCTTGAACCACGCATTCTCTATGGCGACTGGGTCCCCATAATATCGCTCAAGTCTCTCCCACACCTCTTTTAGCGCTGTAGGAGGATCCTCTGGGTGGATGATTTTTAATCTTCTCACGTGTTCGACCGATTCACGTCCCAACCATTTCATCATAAAGTTCATCTCTTCCTGCGGGGTCAATCTCATATTCTTCACAGCATCTTGGAAGTCAGATTTCCATGCCCTGTAACTCTTAGGGTGGTCGTTGAACTCGTAGAGCCCTGCAGTTATGAATTCCCGGTGAGTCATGTACCTTGCTAAGTCTTCTCTTTCTGAAGACTCATCCTGAAAGGTGGCAGGCCTTGCTGGGCGGATGTCCTGTGTTTGACTATGCACATCACTCCTGTTGTGCATTGGCTCGGGTTGTAGTTGGTCAACTGTCTCCTGTTTAGGCTCGGGGTGTTCAGCTGAGGCCCCTCCTGAGTGTGGCTGCCCAGTTTTCTCTCGTTCCTGATGCCCACGGGACATTGGGATCCATGGTTGCATGAGAGTGTCTGTTTTGGGGCGTGTGCCTAGTGCATAAGTTAACTGCCATGCGTCAGTGCGATTTAGAGCTGATGGATCGCTGCCATGGAGTTTGGTATTCATGGCAATTTGCGGTTCAGGTCTGATTCCTTTGTTCAAGGCAGCTATCTGTGAGGGGAGGCGTGCTCCCTCCTGGTGCAAGGGTTGCTTTGGGGGAGGTGGCGTTTTGACGCTGGCGTGAGTTAGAGGGTGAGCCATGACATAGTTCAGCATTTGCTGGGCCGTGTCCTGCTGGGCCATGAAGCTGAGTGGGTCCCCCTCATCGCCGTGGTTCTGGGCCACACCAAATACTTTGATTTGGGCTTCAAGGATCGCTGCTTCTCTTTTCTGCCACAACAAATCCAGGGTGATCTCTCGTTCAGCCTTTTGGCTCTCTTCAGCAGCAGCTGTAACGGCAGCTGTGGCCATAGCTGTGGCAGCAGCCGCCTTCTGTTGTTCCTCTATTCGGAGCCCTTCTCTTTTAAGGGCTGCTTCTTCTTCATCGTACTGTATGCGTGCTATAGCTGCTTGGGACTCTGCTCTCTTTTGGAGAATGATAGAGCTGAGTTGAGAGCGGCTCGAGTGCCTTGACCCGTGTGACTTTGCGGACCTTGATGTACCCTTAGAGGCGTGAGAGTGCTGAGAGCCTGTCTCGCTCATTGGGTAATCTATTTCTGCACTGTTAATGGTGTCCATTACCATTTCCTGGCATATTTGGTACAAATTCTGTTGCCGGCCTCTTTCTTCGAGGCTCTCTGTAGTGTTGGTTCGTGTTAAGAACTCAACATATTCCTCTGTAATGAGCTGGTAGGTTTTGAAATGAAGCCTCACCTGCTCTACATGGTACTTGAGGTTGGTGGGTCTTTCTGTGACCTTCTCTCTGGCCTGCTTAATCCTATGCCACTCCCTTTCTATATTGTGGTCATGCCCTTGTTTGTTTTTCTCATACATCTCCACACCTTTCTCTGATGGCGTGTGTGCGTAGTCTTTTTGATTTACTGCCTTCATTTCTCCCTTCGAGGTTCTCCCTTCCTTGCTCTGAGTCATTTCCTGGTTCCATGGTTTCAAGTGTTTCAAGTGTTCAAGCTGGTTTGAAGTGTTTTGCTTTGAAGCTACTTCGGCCATGTGGGTAGCAAACACTTTTTATTTCAGCTACTGAGTTAAAGGGAATAAACTTTGAACAGCTTCAGAAACAGGACCAGGCTAATTAACACTTTGTTGCCTCGGACTCTCTGTTCCCTGGCCTTGGTGTGGGCGGGAATCTGGTATCTATGACAACTGATTGCTTTCCACTTCCTGCCTGCTGAAGCGTAGTGGAGAGGGGAGGGCTTCTGCCTTTTGGCGGCAAGGTGTGTAACAAAGGGATGGGGGAGGAGCAGAGCAGCTTTCATTCTGTCCTTTCAATCTCGTCCTCCCAAGTGATGTGTACTCAGTTGAATTCAGTCTTTTTTTTTTTTTATTCAGTTCAATTCCACATACTCACCAGCGTTTTGCTTCAGAATCCTTTAATAATTCTTAATGAAATCTTCAAACTTATTCAGTTCTTATTGTTAGTTTTTTGCTGCTCAGTCAGTAAAGTCGGCAGAGCTCCGGTTACTATGACAACTGATTGCTCTCTGCCTGTAGCAGTGGTAGAGGGAAATTTGAATAGGCTTAAGTACTGTCATTAAGCCTTTTGTTCCCAGCCTGAAATTTTTCCCGCCACGAGCTCAAGTTACACAAAGCCAAATGCTTCTTTACTGCTCCTAGTATCCTTTGCTTACAGTATAGGCTGACTTTTAAATCTGCTTTCGCTTCTTAAATGCCTTGCAGACTCAAAGTTAGTTCTGAAGTGTAAATCTTTACAATCTAGGGTTTCTTATGCTTGGTTTTTCCCACACTGAGGGCATGAGAGGTTCATTCAAATGCAAGGCAGTCTTTAATGATTTCCATTCAATGCAAGCCTTTCTGTAGCACCGCTGTGTTGAAATTGCTGTTTCATTGTACTGCATACAGTTCTTTTAAATGTTTTCAGTTCCATCAAGTTTCACAGACTGTACAAATGAATTTTACTGAGTTTCTACTTGCTGGTTTCTCACTTGCTATTATCTTCTGTATGATTTGAGCTTTTACTTTCAAACCACTGGCGAGCTTTTCTGCAACTTTCTGTATGATACAGCTTTTTACTTGCTGTTATCTAATTAGCTTTTTTACTGTGCTGGCTCAGTAAGAAACACCTGGGGTTCCCTCTTCCAGATTGCTAACTTTCCTTCCCAATCAGTCTTCAGGCAAGATTTTTTGTTTGAAATTGTTGCATTCAAGCCTATTCTCACCCTCACTCTACCCTCTGTACCTTGTGGCGACTCCCTTCGGGTCAGACGGACAGATGCTGCTGCGGCTTCTCCTCACCTCTTCTTCCTGGAATCCCTAGGCTGGCGTGACGCCACGGATCCACCTTGTTCCTGATGACGTAAGGGCACTTGCGCGTGCGCTCCAGCCTTTGTACCGGCAAGGACGCGAACCTCGGGTCATCTCCCCGTAGTGACGTCATTCGCTTCCAACATAAAAGGTCTTTTGATTGCTACTTTAAATCGAGTGAGCAAGGGCAAGGGTAGGAACCCCTTCCTTGCAACTCTCGGGGAACCCTTTCTCCGCTGCTGTGCCTCTACCAACTCACCTAGGGGTACCCGCTCCTTGGGGGCCCTGGTCTCTCTCTTCTTGATTTCAGATTGCTGACGGGATCCGGTACTCGCTCCTCGAGGGCCTATGTTCCCGAATACTCAGAAGACTCCTAATGCCTGGAGGCAATCGCAGACATGAACACAGTGAGTCCTATTACAGACAGGGACTGGTACTCGCTCCACGAGAGCCCATGCTCTTAATCTCTAAGACTCCCTTCAGTCTAAGACGTTATCGCAGGTATGGAGATCGTGAGTTACCATTGCAGATTGCAGACTGGACTGGTACTTGTTTCACGAGGGCCTATGTTCCTAACACCCTTTTTCAGACTCTCTTCTTCCTCAGAAGATATCGCTTACTTATATCTTATGGATTCCTATTACAGATAGGAACTGGCACTCGCTCCACGAGGGCCTATGTTCCTAAATCTCTCCTAGCCTCTCTCCTATTCCAGAAGCCATCCCATACACAATGGGATGTGTATGGGATGCCTATACAGACTGCCTATAGGAACCAATACTTGCCTGCGGCTCCTGTTCCTGAATACTGAAGACTCTCTATTGCATAAGAAGACATTACAGATTTCCACTATTGTGAGTGTATCATCTACCACTGGTTATGTCCAGCATATCCTGTCTACTCACTACCTATAGTCTCTCCTTACAGCTCAGCAACTCAGAGATTGTATTTCCAGTATCTGAAGGACTTCAGCCCTGCTGGGCACATTAGTACACTACTGCCACCTCTGGTGGCTCTATTTCCAGTCTAATAAAAGAATTATCTGTGTTTGTCTCAATACTCCAGCCTAGCCAGTGGTCCCTCTCAGGATCTTCACTTGAGGGCACTGTCATCTGCCATCAGCCCAGGGATTCACTATTTCTACTAAGTGTTACTCCTTACACTAATAGAGCGGTAGTATCATTTGCCACTCTGTGGGAGCCAACCCACATCAGACCATTACTCCTCTCTCTATGAAGGCTGATCCATAGCAGATAGCTAACTCCCAATGTGGATCATATAGGTTGCTGGCTCCTCCTTCTACAGGAACAAAGCATAACAGAGTGCTAACTACTTCCCTCTGGGGGAACAGTACACTAAGAGATTGCTCTCTCCTCCTCCTACAGGAGCCAACCCTATCCGATTGCTAGCTCCTCCCCTCAGGAAGAGCTGATCAACACCAGATTGCTCATTCCACCCTCCTGGCGCGGTGAGCGCTAACAGAAATTATTTATTGTACAGATAATTTTCCATTATTTACAATTGTCGCAATCCAAACATGTAGCCCCAGGCAGAGATCCTGTAGCTGGAGTAGGTAGGAGGGAGGAGAATGGAGTTTCTTGAGATTCAGGGTGAGAAGACAAAGGGTTCTGAAGCTTATTAATCTTTAGAATTAAAGCGGTAAGAAGAAATGTAAAAAAGCTAATTGTATTACAGAGGTTGCAGGCACTTCTAGCTTTGAAGCAGCATGGCTGAGACTGACTAACAGTCTTGGAGAGTGATTACAGGAAATGTCCCCACAAGCTGGGGCTAGAGGGCAAGATCCAATGGTAATGAGACTAGGATCCATGTGACATGGGGGGGGGGGGGGGCAAGAAGGGCAGTCCCTTGAGCCAATAAGGCACTTAAGAAGACAAGTTAGATTGAGAGGGCATACAAGCTCTTCCCAGAGAGAGAAGGCAAAGGGGGAGGGAACTTCTCTTAAGGGCAAAGTTCCCCTTAAAGGCAAGGGTCACAGGCTTTTATCATGTGTTACAAAGTAAGGACTGCACTAGACACCTTAAACTGCAATGTATATACAGATGCCAACATGTACCCACTGCTGGGGACAGAACAGTGTGTGTGACAGAGAATGAGAGAATGTGTGTGTCATTTTCTGAGACAGCAAGGGAGTGCCTGTGTATGTGACCCCCTCCCCCCCCCCCCCCCCCCCCCCACACACACACACACACTTTCCCCACCAAGCTTAGGCTCACCAGTGATGCTGACACCTCTGTGTAACAATATAGTTTTAGCTACTTTTCACCCAATCTGGACATTTTTCACAGTGAACATAAGAACATAAGAACATAAGAAAATGCCATACTGGGTCAGACCAAGGGTCCATCAAGCCCAGCATCCTGTTTCCAACAGTGGCCAATCCAGGTCATAGGAACCTGGCAAGTACCCAAAAACTAAGTCTATTCCATGAATCTAATGACTTTCTTCACGTAGGTGTTGGCGACACTACATAGGTGATGGAACAGGGTGGGCCATTCAGGCCCTAGCCCAACCCTGCCCTCAGGCAGAAAAAAGACCCTAGCAGTTTTCTAGCATCAAGTATTTTGTTGGTAGGTCTGGGAATGAATAATTCTAATCTATGATTTATACAAAGCGTATTTATAAGAAAGAATGACGTTAACTGTAGACATAAATTATGACATTGACAGCAGGGTCAAAAGTAGATTGGCCTCCCTTAACCAGAAAGGCATTCAGCTGTCCCTGGGATGTCTCGTTTAGGCAACTGTTCTAGGTTACAGACAGACACATGGACAGACAAGGTGTACATCTAAGGCATTCTTTTCACTTTGTAGAACATGTCTGAAAATCAATTCATAGCTGCAATATAACAACCGGAGCCCGGCTTTCTCATTCCCAGGTTGGCACGGGGCGGATACTCAGAGCTCCGGCATTTTTACCTTCTGCTTTGAAACCCGTATAGAAATAGGGCCGGAGTTTCTCAGTGAAGGTGTGGGTGAAGGTGAAGAGATGAGATTTCTCATCTGCATCGTAAAATGAGACCTTTCCTGCCTGATAGTCCAGGAGGATCCCCACTGCCTGGGGTCTCACTCTCAGGGAGAGCCGGGACCAGGAGGAGGTGCAGGCCCAGTATTTATCTCCCTTCCTCCGGCACACTGCCCAGTATCCATTCCAAGGTGTTAGTGTGATCCGTACCTTCCTGTTCACAGAATCTTTACAAACCCCCAAATCCCACTCAGTCTTGTTTCCCACCTCCACCTCCCAATAATGTCTCCCTGAGGTGAAGTCCTCATGCCCCAGCACACAGGGTTCAAGATCAAATCTCTGGGGAGAGTAAGGCAGGTTCAGGCTTGTGTATCCAACTCTGACGCTTTTCCTATCCTCAGACAGGACGAGGTAAGGATGAGCAGTCTCAGGATCCAGAGTCACATCCACTATAGGGAGGAGACACATTAATAAACATGAGCACACATTTCTCATTGGCTCCTCCTACATCCACCTCTAATCCTCATTCAATGCTTCCTCACTCATGATCATTAAGAAAAGCTCTGCTATTGGCTATCATTCACTGACAGGCTTGCAGAAAACAATACTCTTATCGGAAAAGAGATCTGTACTCCATCCTATTGGTCTCATAGCTCTGCTGAGTGAATGCATAAAAGAAAGATTCTGATTGGCTCATTCATGCACAGGCTGCATAAAACAAGTCTCATTGGCTCCCCATGGCCCTCTAGTTGTCTCCAACCCTTAGCCATACTGCCCAGTATCCATTCCAAGGTGCTAGTGAGATCTTCCCCTTCCTCCTCACAGAATCTTTACAAACCCCCAAATCCCAGTCATTCTTGTCTCCCACCTCCACCTCCCAGTAATGTCTCCCCGAGGTGAAGCCCTCACGCCCCACCACAGAGACACAATAATCAAATCTTTGGGGAGTGTTGGGCAGGTTCTGTCTTGTACCTCCGTATCTGACATCTTCCCATCCTCAGTTTGAGCAGTGTTAGGGTCCAGAGTCACATCCACTACAGGGAGGAGACACATTAATAAACGTAAGCCCACACTTCTTATTGGCTCCTCCCAGACCCTCCTCGGAAATAAGAGGTGCCGTGCTAGGTTAGACCAATGGCCAGTGGAGCCCAGAATCCTGTCTCCGACAGAGCCAACATAAGTCATTTGGCTCTGTTTGCTCCTTTCCAAATATAAGAGGTGGTGAAGCCCACATCTGCCGAGCTAAGAGCTGTTAATGGACCTCTCCTCCTGAAACTCATCCAAACCACTTTCAAACTCTGCTACATTATTACCTTGACCACATCCTCCAGCAACAAATTCCACAGCTTAATTGTGTGTTGGCTGGAAAAAAAATAATCTTAAATTTGTTTTAAATCTGCTACCAGTAAGTTTCATGAAGTGTCCCCTAGTCCTAGTACTGTCTGCAAGGGTAAATAACCATTCCCTAATTAACTTGTTCCACCCCACTAATACATTTTTTAAACCTCTCCAGACCTGCCTAGTCTCCTGCAATCGGTTGGTCATCTCTCGCACACTGTCGCTGGGGTAGATTAGTCTCCTGCCTGGCAGAGATCTCTTTTCCACCACCCTAAGGCAGCAGAAACAGCTTTTCTGGTTACTCCTCCAGCCCCTTTCTCCTGGCATGGTCTTGTTTTCCTTTTTCAGCTGAAGTTGCTCTGGAAGGACTTTGATATCTTACCTGTACCAGCAGTTAGACCGTATTCTTGTGTTTTATTATTTTCATAAACTCAGGTTATCCAGCAATTCCTGATGCTTGCACAATTCCCAGATGTGCCACCAGTCTCCCCCTGGGGGTCTCTGTTCTTCTCATCCACATCATAGGCAGGAAAACAGCTCAGCCCTGACCGCTCCGTTTTGCCCAGGGCTGGTGCTAGCTGTTTTAAGCTAGATACTATCCCTAACTAATTAAGCTAGATATTCACTTAGAGGAAGCTCCAACACTGCTCTCTGCATTATGGCGGGGATGGAAGGGATACAGAACCAAAAGGTTACTAAGGGCCAAGAGTAACAGATAAGTATGAGAGAGGAGAAAGAAAAAAAGAGTGTGAAGGCTTGCTGGGCAGACTGGATGGGCCGTTTGGTCTTCTTCTGCCATCATTTCTATGTTTCTGTGTTTTGCTGCCCTGTGCAAACAATTATTGTGCTGCCCCCTCCCTCAACACACACACTTCAATCAGTCTCTGTCTCGGGCCTGCCAGAAAAAGCCCAGTTCCTTCCACAGACCTTAACTTTAAAACTGTCACCCCTCTACCCTCCGGGTCTTCACCCCCTCCCCTGTACCCATTTCTGGTGCAAGAGTATTAGGTGCCCTATTCAAATCTTATACCCTAGTACCCCCGCCTCCTGCTCTCTCCACGTACACAGTAAAAAATTATGTATTCATTATTCAGGTTTTACATGAAAAAGGATACAGTCAAAGTACAGTCTTCTGGGATAAAAAAATATCACACATATTAGCAGGCATTTCTTTGGTGCCAACCAGAAACCCCTACAAAAAATACACTTGGAACCCATATGGCATTAGGGCTACTGTAATGTGTGTTATGTGGGGCTTGACCCTCAAAAAGCCATGAGTAAATTACTATTAAAATATAATTAACCTACCACACCAAAACAGCACCAACTGCCAGCACTTAAAAAAATAACAACCCTACCTATGAAAAGGCAACACTGCAAATATTACACCCTGCCCTAAAACACCAATACACCTCCTATTAAGAAAACAGAAGAAACCAAGCTGTTATAGATTCCTACATGCTAGCAGAATACCTCTCCTCAGTCACAAATGCAGAACACAGGCAAACCCTCACCAAATACAGAATAAAGAGACCATAAAGTATAAAAATAAACATGCAGGCAAAAACTGAACTGGAAACCACAAGTCAGGCTCTATGCAGTGCAACAATGGAAAAACAGAAACCACCACCAATCCTCAGCCATTAAACAATAAAATCCAGAAATATAATAAATACATTAATCATAATAGTATAAACATACTAATAAAAAGAATATTTCAAAATAGTAGCTAAATGGAAGATCAGTAATTAAAAACTCATAAACAATTTGTTTTAAATTTCTCAAACACCAATAAAATATTTCAAAACAGCAGACACAAACCGAATCCCAAAATTAAAACTAATAAGGATTAAATGATTCACGCTCTCCATACCTGGAACCTTTTGATTTCCAGTCACTCAGATTGTTGTGGATCAGTGAGAGAGGGTTGCATTAACTTTCTCTTCTCTCTCATAGATATATATATCTATACATACACATACATACATGTGCTCTCTCTCCCTCATATGGGCACATGCTCCCTCTCACATACATATGCTCACATGCACATGCTCCCTCTCACATACATATGCTCACATGCACATGCTCCCTCTCACATACATATGCTCACATGCACATGCTCCCTCTCTCTTGCACACATTCTCAGACTCAAACACAACTCACACATGCTCCCTCCTACATATACATGATCACACATGTTCCCACTTACATACACCACAAGTTCCCTCTCTTTCTCACATATACATGCTCAGACACACACATATCTGCTCAGACACACCCATGCTTAGACCAAGGCCTCTCCCAGCAGCCCCGGCCCTCCACTTCTGCTGTGAGGCAGATTGGGAACTCCCTCGCGGCATCTTTTCCTTATGGTCACCAGGGAACCACGTGGTCCTGCAGGCTGCAGATCCTTCATCTTGGCCGTGTGGCCCTGAAGATCTTCCTCCTCTTCGCTGCGCGGCATGCTGGGAACCGGCGTGGCTGGCGCCCTGCAATTCTCTTATCTTTGTCGCACAGTGGGTTGCGAACCACCAAGCGGCCCTACTGGTCAGCTCCTCCTCTTCTTTGCCACACAGCAGGTTGGAAACTGCCGTGTGGCCCTGCAACTTTCTCATCTTTGCCGCGTGGCAGGTTGCGAACCACCACACGGCCTTACAGCTCCTCCTCTTCTTCGCCAGTCCTGCAGCTCTTCATCTTCGTTGGTTGAATCACTGCATAGCCCTGCAACTCCCTCCTCTTTGTTGCAGGGCCTTGCAGATCCTACTCCTTGCAGCGGCGCCAGCAGCTCATTCAGTCACAGCCCCCTCCCGACTGTCACCCTGTGCAAGTGCATGGCTTGCACAGTGGGTTGCGCCGGCCCTGGTTCTGCCTTCCTCTATCTCACCAGCCTTGGGTCACTGCACATGCTCAGAATGCTTGTGTTCCACTGTGGGGATGAGTGTAGGCTTACCACCTAGCTCTTAGTCACAAGGAACAGGCTGACCCATTGCTTGATATCGATTTCCCTAAACTGTGAGTTTGTGCATGCCCTGGGGTAAAGCCAGGACTGGGTTAGCCTGTTCCTTGCAAATCAGAGCCAGGTGGCAAGCCTACACTCGTCCTCACTGTGGGACACAAGGACTCTGCCCTTGTGCAGCATTGCCTGCCTGTTGCTTCCTTTTGAGGAACGAAGTTGCATGGTTAGAGGGATGAGTTAAGCAAAGGGACAGGCCCAGAGGCCCTGTGGTTTCAGCATCTGCTGGATCTGGTGAGCTGACACGGGAGTGGTAAAGAGCAAAGGGGATAAAATGGGTAGAGGACAGAGATGAGAGGAGGAGTGGAAAAGGGATTAGAAAGGAGTAGGGAGAAGAGGAGAGAAATGGAGGGAAGGGTGCAGATGAAAGATGAGAAAAGATTAAGGGGTGAAAGGGGAGAGAGGGGGAGAGGAAAGGGGAGGAAGGAATGGGGTGGAGGAAAGGTGAGAGGAATAGAAGAAGGGGTGGAGAAGAGATGAGGGTGTGAAAGGTGCAGCAGAAAACCAGTGTATGAGAGAAAAGTGAAGGATGATTGTGTGAAGGAGGGCTATAAGTGAGAGGGGATGAGAGGTCTGAGAGCAGATGAAGTGTAGTTGTGCATGGTGTGTGTGCACGTGCATGTGTGAGTGTGTGAATGAGAGCTGTAAGTGAGAGGATGAGATGTCTGAGAGCAGATGAAGTGTAGCACATATGTGTGTGCACGTGTGTGAGTGTGAAGGAGAGCTGTAAGTGAGAGGGGATGAGGTGTCTGAGAGGAGAAGTGGTGTAGTTGTGCTTGCGTGTGTGCACGAGAGCTGTGAGAGGGGATGAAGTATGATAAGGTGCAGTTGGGACCAAAAAGGAAAGATGAGTGTGCACTCTGAGTATGCCTGCAAAAAAAACATTAATTTCATTGTTCGTTTGATTTCCTGTCTCTTTCATGTACTTCATGCCTTTTTGCTATTATTTCATTCTGCAGTGCACAAGCAGGGAACACACACACACACACCCTCTTCTCTATCCCAGAAAATTTTCTCTCCCTAACACCATCTGCAGAAGACTGTACTCAAGGGCATAGGGTGACTGCTGAAGATGGTGGTGCACCAGAAAATTTGCTGCTGTCAGGTGCCCTAGAACACAGTCCACCCTCCTACATTACGCTGTGAGCACTACTTTCTTTGATGCAAAAAGCCTATCAAATTTATGCTCACAGCAACCCAGTCCTTAGAAGGAACATTAGCTAATCCCTTAAAATAAACACCTAATCTACTAATAGCAGTTACAATAAAATATGTGAATGAAAAATTATTTTCTGCAAGAACATCCTAAACTGCTTTCCGTATGCAAGTGAAATTAATAAAGAGCAAACTTCTGTTTAAGATTGAAATGAGGAAGAGAGAACCATAGTGCTGTAAAATCCAATGAGAAGTGCCTTCATTTTCATAGCAAGAATTAAAGTTACACAACATAGAAACATAGAAATGACGGCAGAAGAAGACCAACAGGCCCATCCAGTCTGCCCAGCAAGCTCTCACACTTATTGTCTCATACCTTTCTGTTACCCCGACCGCTGAGTTCAGGGCCCTTACTGGTAACTTTTTGATTCCAATTCCCTTCCACCCCCACCATTGATGCAGAGAGCAGTGTTGGAGCTGCATCTAAGTGAAGTATAAGGCTTAATGTTTGAGGGTAGTAACCTTTGTAACGAGAAGTTACCCCGATGTTTGTATACTCATACTGCTCAGATCCATGCCTTGTTAGATGTTGTCTGGATGTAAACAAGAACTGGACCTTTAAAATACAGACAGACCCTCACCTAATACAGAATAGAAATGTGCCAACAAAAACTGAATTGGAAACAAGCCCGACTGTGTTATGCAGTGCAACAATGGAAAAACAGAAACATCATCATTCATCTCAAAACATCAAGCAATAAAACTGGAGATATAAAACATCATTCATATTAAATCTATGCTAATAAAAAGATTAAATGCTAAAAGAGCTGACGAACATCCAATTTAAAAAAACTTGCATGAATTTGTTCTAATATTTCCCAAACACCAATAAAATATTTCAAAACATCTAATGGATGAAACATCCAAGAATTAAATAATGTTCTAATATTAAAAAAAACCCCAGTTAAAAACAAAAGAAACATCAAATTACACCCAATAATTAAAACTAATATGGATTTAAAAATCTCCTTCTTTCCATATCTGGGATCTTTTGATTTCCGATCACCCTGAGATTGTCACGCATTAGGGGATGTAGGGCCACTCAAACTACCTTCTCTCTCTCCCTCATTCACACACTCACTAACACATTCATTCTTTCAGAGACTCCATCTCTCATATACATGCCAATGCTTTCACACACTCCCTCTCTCTTCCTCACACACATAGTATGTGTGTGTGTGTGTGTGCATCTGCCGGTAAGAGCCTGTTTGTGACACATAGGCTCTCACAGGCATGCGCTCACACACACAGGCTCACACACACACACACACACTCACACACAATATACACACACAGTTCGTAAACACTCTCACATAGACTCATGCACACAGGCTCTCACACATACAGACTCTCCTACAGACATTTACATACACCCACAGGCTTTCACACAAACACATACATACACACAAGATCTCTCTCACACACACACACATACACACAGGCTCTCACAGACATATATACATACCCACAGGCGCTCACACAGACACACAAGCTCTCTTACAGACATACATAGCACCCTCTTCTCTTTGGGCTGTGCCCCGCCAGGTTCCTCATGGTCCTGCCAGCCTCCTCTTCACTTCAGGTCATGGCCCCGCCGGTTTCTTCTTTGCTTGACCGTGGCAGGATGGGGTCCACCAAGGCCTAGCCAGGCTTTCTGCACTGAGAGGGATGAGCGCAGGACTTTTCCTGCACACGCATGCAGCATAGAGGGAACATTAGTGGTGGTGGTCAGCAGCACTGTTCTGGGGGGAGAGCCAGGGAAGACACAATAGCTTGACATGCTACTGGTGCACGGCACACCTCATTTTAAAGTTGGTGATGCCCATGCACCACTGTGCACTATGGTTGGTATGCCCATGGCTGTACTGCGAGAAGGCAAGGAGGACGACAGCTGTATGGAGGCAGAAAGTCACGTTGGATAGAGGAGATTGTGTCAGACTCTTACCTGCAGAGCTACAGATCTTTCTCCATTCTGAAACCAAACACAGAAACACAACAGTCAGATTTCAGACATAATGACAGGAAAGAAAATCTTTAAGCAACAGTGATATACTCGGGAATAAAATCTTACCAAGTTCCGCAGAAAGGGATTCTACAAAAAAAAAAAAAAAAAAGAATTGAATAAAAGTTAGAGCTCCTATTATGTAAAATATCCATCCCTTTACTGAGCAGAAACCACATCATCTCTAGACTCATGGTGTAGGATTAGAACTTGGTGATTCACTCTCTGAACTTTAAGGCAGGGAAGGGCTGGATTTAAGCACAGGAAGCACTGACGTACCTAGGGTGCCAAACTCTGAAGTCGCCCAAAAACTGGGAGTCCTTCCTACTGTTCTCTCTGATTTCTTTGGGGGGGAAAAAGCCCTCATCCCCTGCCTATCCGCACCATCATCTTAAATCCAGCTCTGAGACAGGGATGAGGTTTTCATTCATTTTATTATTTTACATCTAAAGAACTTTGGTCACTATTCTGCAAGATTCAAAAGGTGTGGAAAGAATCGAACCCAGGAATACATCTCCAGGGGCTTCAGTCTCCCCTGAGCCAGGAGCACCACGTCTCTTAGATCCTGGGACTTAATTCCCAATGTTTGATTCTTTGAGGAGCTCAGGATTTCTGATAAAGGCTGTAAGATCTACTTGTCTTACTTCTTGGACATGTTAGGACCAGTATTCAAAGATATCCAGTTATCTAAGTTATCCGGATATTAGAAGGCATATTCAGCCGCACGGCTATGCTGCTGAATACAATCGTATAAGTTCTAGTTATCCAGAAAAGTTGGATAAGCTTAATTGGATAAAGCTGAATATAGGCACTTACCTGGTTAAGATATCTGGATAAGTAGTGCCTTTCCAGTTATCTACTTAGCTGGATAAATGACTTATCCAGTTAAGTGGCAGCTGCTGAACATAGCTGAATATTCAGCATCCATCATATAGCTGGATAAGTCCTACTTATCGGGCTAAGTAGCATTTCAATATTTGTTCTGTCCACTTTAGCACATTTGGTTTGTTTACTAAAAAATGGCTTAGTGATTTTTTTTTTTTTTTATTCTGCTAGTTTTGAAAAATGCGCTTGGCCAGAAAGAAAAAGTCCCGATCACGTTCACCAAAGGCTACCCGAAAGAGTCCAAAAGTCTGAAATAGACAATTTGGGGGGGCCTAGGAAGCTGTAGTAAATCTGGATGCGTACCATTGGTAAACCTTGAATTCAAACTTGTATTTACTGTAATATGTACTAAAGACAAACTCTGCAAATTAGGATTGTATTTATCCTTACCATGTTACTACCATGTTATCCTTACCATGTTACTAGGTGCCAGGTTTGTGGTAATTCTTGCTGTCATTACAGAAATGGGAAAATTGTCAAATGTTCCCTCCCCACCCTCCACTAATCAGCCCAGAGCCTCAGGCCTGTGGTACTGGGGGTGGAAAATACGCTTCAAACTTGCTCAATGCATTATGGAAGGAAGAGGAAGCAATCACTACACTAGTCCTCCACCCTGACATTAGAATTGTAGAAGCAGTACCCCGCAGAGGAGGAGAGGCCCTAAAATTCACCTTCTCCACTCTTGTTATATTTTCTAAAGCAATAACTTGGAAGGAGTCTCTCATGCCAGCTACTGCAGCTTTGGTGCAGAGGGGGCTGATTGCTAAAAAGCTCATATTCCTCATTTGCAAGGATATACAGGCATGACAACATTTATTGTGGCTGAATTTACATTTTGCGCCTAATGCAGCTTCCAACATAGTCTCCCTGAGAGTACAACAGCAGAGCAAGACCTTTTGGCCCAGCTACCCTTCCTGCTGCAGAACAGCATTGCTCTCTCTCAAACTCTACGCATCCTCCTATCCAATACCACTTATTTGACAGGGAGGCTGGTCCATATATCCCCCACTCTTTATTTGATGGAATATTTCCTCCTGGTACCTTTCAGACTGCCCCCTTGGAGCACCATTTTGTGACTTCTTTTCCATTGATAAAGTCCTCTTATGCATAAGGAGATATCTGAATGTCTCTAACATTTTTCCTCCCTCCCTTCCCCTCCAGGTTACACATGCTGAGCTCCTTAAATCTCTTTTCAAATGGCTTTTGGTGCAGGATTTGCAAGATGTTAGCAGCCCTTCTCTGGACAGTCTCCATTCTCTCTATGGCCTCTCAGTGCTACGGCCTCTAACCAATGACCTGTAGAGAGGCTCTGATCACTTCAAAACTTTTTACAGGCAATCTTTCTCCCTATATTACTCCTTATCTCTTCTCTGTCTGAAGTGCCCAGCCTGCCACTGTTCTCTGTATCATCTGCAAAGATAAATCTTTCATACTGACCCTTCTGCAATATCACTTATGAGAATACGGAGCAGGGTCACATCCAGTAAGTCAAAGAGTGAGATCTCTAATAACCTTTTTGCATAGATTATTTTGTCCTTTCTTGTTTTCTCACTGTGCTTGAACAATTTAATGGTCCAAAGTACAAGAAGAGACAGATAATGGACAGGCCTGATGCCCCCCCCCCTCCCCCAATGTGAAAAGAACAGGTCTGTGCTGCCTGCAAACGCTTTAATTGGACCAACAAAATAATTACCCAACAATACCGCAATACTGGAGGTCCTGAGACCACACCAGGGCACTCCATATGCAACAGGGAGAGAGACATTTGTAAGAGCATTAGAAAATATGTGGGCAAGGCTTAGGAACTAGAATTGTTTCATCTACAGTAAATTATAAAATTACTCACCAATATCTGCAGAAAGCTTTGCTGCAAGAAAACAAAACAATGTGGAATCAGTGCCTGCAAATAAAGTCTTTGATAGTCAGCTTTATTTACCAGTTGGGTTTGCCTTGTAGTCAGATTGAGGGCCAATATCAAAGCTGTCAAACACTGCACTCCCTCCTGCGGAACAATTCATGTGCTTTCAGCCGCAGTAAAAGGTGGCATTCCCAGGTACTTGTTTTGGTCAGGGGATGGAAAAGTGCGCACACAGAAGCCAATGAAGTTGGCACAGGAAAGGCCCAACACCACGAGATGTTTTTCTCAGTTAGCGAGAAATCATCACTCAATTTTTTAGCAGAGACTTCGACACCTCTCCGAGGTAAGGCATAGAATCAGAAGAAAATTGCACATTTATGCAATATTCCTGGCAACACTGGACAGCTACGAAATCGCTACTGATTTGATTTGCAGGATTTCTCAGATCATTAGTGATTTTGCATGCATTTTACAAGGGGAAAGGGGGTTCGCAAACGAAAAAAACAGCACATGCAAGATCACCAAACAGCAAACACCAGAAAGTGCATTATTTAGTGCTTTTTGGGGGGAGGCAGAGGTACGCCATCCCATTCGCACAACAGGACATTGGCCTCATAACTCTAAAGGTGCCCTTTTCAAAAACATTTCTACCCGCTCAAAAAAAAAAAGCAGCTGCAAATGCAGATGGTGCAGCAGATTGCAACATTTACTTACCTTAGTCTATGTGCCTATTTGTAAACCGTTGTGATGGTATATAACTTAGCGACGGTATAGAAAAGTTTTTAAATAAATAAATAAAATAAATAGTGCATACGTCTGGGCTGAAACTTGGTGCAGAGTCCATGGGGATGAATCACCTTTTGACTTTGTTCAAACGTCGACAGAATTCACCGTGCAACTGTGTTGATCTTTTCATTGGCTCTGATTATCCTCCTTTCTTGATTTATTCCTTCTGTACTTTGAGGGGGAGAAGCTACCTGCATTTGCTGGAAAGCACCTGGGTACTTTTAAACCCCAGAGAGACTTTGCGCCAGTTTCGACAGGGAATGCCTGCTTGTGCTTTCTCTTTTGAAAGTTACCTGAGGGGACAAGAAGCACTCACGGGTTCTTGTCTCTGCAAGAACCTTTTGCCCCCAAATCTAAGATGGCACACAGTTTTTTGAAAATACTAAAGTCCACTTCCTGATGCAATCCCCGCCCCTAGGACCTCCTCCATATAAAAGTACGTGAGAATTGAATAACTGCATGTTTGTTTATTTATTTTTATTTATTTCTTAATTTTCTATACTGATGTTGATATATACCTTCAAACTGGTTTACAATATTTCTTTAAAATAAAATGATACATAAAATACAATTTTTCATACTAAAACAGAATACAATAAAGTTTAAACCAATCATAAAAAACCCCTTCTATCATATAAATTCTCAAAATAAAATAAAATTACATAACAAATAAAATACTCAAATGTAAAAGCAAAAGTCCTTAACCTAAAATAATAAAAATAACGTAACAAATTATTAGCTGGCTTCTACTTGGAATGCTTGTACATACAATCAAGTTTTCAGTGCTTTCTTAAACTCTTTCAAATCACTCTGTAGCCTTAGTTCAGTAGGTAATGAATTCCATAATCCTGGACCAGCTAATGAAACAGCCCTTTTCCTGACAGAAGAAAGTCTGGCAGTGGTGACAGAAGGAATTGTAAGAAATCCCTTACCAGCTGAATGCAGATTTCGCTGCGGGGTATGAATGCGTATGACTGCATTCATCCAGTCTACTTGCTCTGCATAGATTGCTTTATGTATTAAGCATAAAATCTTAAATTTAATTCTGAATTCGACTGGCAGCCAATGTAGTGCAGCAAGGACAGGGGTAATATGATCTCTTTTATTTGTACCAGAAATGAGTCTGGCAGTGGAATTCCCTCCCCCTCTACCCTCCCTGCCATCCTTACCATAAATTATCCTCATCAACAAGCCATTTATGTACATATGTTATATACTATAGTCTAATGTTCCAGGTATTCCTGTTAGTTCTGTTATAACTTGTTATATTTATTACCATGTTATAATGTAAAATACTCTTATATCCATTTATTACCATGTTATAATGTAAAATAGGGCTGTTACCACCCTATTCCTTTAGTTATCTGGAAACCGATGTGATATCTCGATCGAATGTCGGTATATAAAATAAATAAATAAATAAATAAATAAATAAATAAATTCTGCAAAACTTGCAATGGTCTAATTGATGAATTTGGGAGGCCAAGCAGTAAAGAATTGCAGGAATTGCAGTAATCTATGTTGGTGAATATCAGCGCTTGGAGAACAGTTCTAAATTCATTCTGGTTCAGCAAAGGTTTTAAGCGCCTAAGAATTAATAATTTGTGATAGCCTTCCTGTATCTTTGTTGAAATGTGTTTTTTTAAAGTAAATTCAGGATCATGCCACACGCCTAGATCTCTAATTTTGTTCCCTAAAGAAATAGACACATTTTCCATGTTAAAAACTTTGGTTTGGTCAGATGCCATGATTTTACATTCTAACAACATGATTTCTGTTTTTTCTCAGTTAAAGCTCAATTTCATTTGCTTTAATAACTGTCTAATAATATTTAGGTACATATTAGCGATTTTAAAAGTTTTTTCAATGGAGTCATTTACTGGTATCACGATCTGGATATTGTCTGCATAGATATAATAATTAAGCTGCAGACCCAACAATAATTGACACAGCGGCAACAAGTACACATTGAATAAAGTAGCCGATAGGGCAGAGCCCTGAGGTACTCCTGTTTCAAGTGGGTAAGTTTCCGAGTATGAATTGTTGATGAAAACCTGATATGAACTGTTAGTTAAATATGAGGAGAACCATTCCAATGTTTTGTTTTTAATCCCAATTTCCAACAATCTATTTAGTAAGATGTTATGATTCACTGTATCATATGCTGCTGATAAATCCAAAAGAATTAATACGTAGCGTTGTCCTTGATCAAAACCTTTTAGTATTGTGTCCGATAAAGCTAAAAGACGGGTTTTGGTACTAAATTTTTTCCGGAAACCAAACTGGGTAGGGTATAAAATGTCATTTGTTTCTATATAATCATTGAATTGTTTTAGAACCACTTTTTCTATTACTTTAGCTATAAATGAGAGATTAGAAATTGGTAAGTAATTGTTTAGAATCTCTGGATCTAGATAGTCCTTTTTTAAAATAGGTTTTATAATAGCCTGTTTAAGTTGGTCTGGTAAAATACCTTCAAGCAAGGATTTATTAATTATATCTGCTATATATGGAGCTATTAATGCAGATATTTGTTTCAAAATCATGATAGGGATTGAATCATTGGGATGATTGGCAGGGTTTCATTTATTGATAATTGTTTCAATTTCAAGAGAGGAAACTTCCTCGAAATAAGTCCAGATTATATCTTTTGGTATTAATTTAATTTCTTGCATGGGAGTATTATCCAGATCCAACTTAATTTTGTCTATTTTACTTTTTAAAAAAGTTGCCAGTTGTTGGCTAAGCTCTTTATTATTTGAATTAAGTGCAGCTAGAGGATCATTAGTTAATTGTTTAACAATTTGAAAGAGTATTCTAGGGCTATTGGCATAGCTAATGATTTTCTTACTATAGTAATCCTTTTTTGTGCGCTTTTTCCTGCACATGGGGCGATTTTCAGAAACCAACCTGCACTTCACCCCTACCCCCCCCCCCCCCCCCCCCCGCCCTATTGGCAACCTGGCAAAGTCAGCAAATTCCCGATACTCTCATTGCTGTGTATATCTGGAAGAGCTGAACCATTCCCCTGCAGAGTAGGGGGAGGAGAGAACAATGCCCTGACCCACTTTATCTTAGCAAAATAATTCAAAAGCATCTCCAAACCTAAATTAAATGAAAGTGATGAAGCGTCTGACAAAGTGGACTCTGTCCTAGTAAGCTCATGCCTCAGTAAATTGGTTAATCTATAAGCTGTCTTGTGTCATTTTTCCAGGCTTCAGCTAAAGCTCTTTCTTGGCTCTCACAGCTGTCAGTCTCTGCAGGGACCCTTCCCATCCAGCTGCTCCAGCTGTTCCCCTCCTGTGAGTCTCCCACAGCATTGCCTTGGCTCAGTGGCTATTTTACCTCTCTCTTTGCTTTCCTTCCTCAACTGGTAAACAACCAGAGCAACCAGCAAACCACAGGAGGTTAGCACAGACAGCAGAAGGATGGAGAGTGAGACCACCCAACGGGAGACCCGGTGGAAGAACGCATCTGCAAATGAAATAAAACAGTGAATTATCAGAGGCCATCACAAGTGATATTGGAGCATTTTTTTTTTTAATTTTTAATTTTGCAAATTTCAAATTTGATACATTCAAATTCTGAGAAAAACAATTCAGGAGTGAAAATAATCTTTTTCATATATTGTCCAAGACAATATATTCTAATCATAACAATGTCACACAACATATATTCTTTTAACTCCCTGTTACCAAACAAATAGGGGGAGTACCATATTTAAGCAAGTACACACAAAAAAAAGAAAAAATTCTAAATTTAAACAAAGAGAGACTGCAGAGTATCTACTTTCTTCCTGCAACTATTAAGAAAATGCTGTTTCAGACTCTGCCTCCTGGTTCCTATGATTCTCAAGATATTTCGCTAACTGTTCAGGTTCATAATATATAAATTTAACACCATCAATTTTCATTACTCACTTACAAGGGAACCTGATATTCACTTGAATCCCAAGCATTCTTGCCTGGTTTGCCAGTGTTAAAAATTTCTTACGTCTTATCTGCGTCTCCTGAGAGACGTCAGGGTAAACCCACAATTTTTGACCCAAGTGTTGCGGTCCGCTCCGCGACCCTCGCGTCCCGGCCCTTACCTCAAGGTTCCAGCTGGGCCACTCGATGCCTGAACCAGCTCCGTGAGCATCTCCGCGGGGGAGACGCCATTACCCTGGGCTCCTTAGGTGCGCGCGCGCTGTCACGGCGCTGATATAGCCCGATTCCCGCCAGAGCGCGCTCCACCCTCGCACCTGATGTCAGACGCCCAGTCCTACTTAAACTCCCCGTGGACCCCAATACGACGCCTTGCAACCGGGTCCCTTGCGGTGCCCAGTTGCCCTGAGCCCCAGTGTGTGACTCCCTCGCACACCGTTCCTGCCTACCTGCCTGCTTGGTCTACTAGGTGACTTGCTCGCACTTCTAACCTCTTAGTTCTTGCCTGCTTCAGCACCTGTCCAGGTTCCTGCCTGGTCCCGCTCTGCCTGCCTTCAGCTTGCTACAGTTCCTGCCTGGTTCCATGCTGCCTGACTTCGGCCCGCCGCAGTTCCTGCCAGGCCGCCTTCATCCGCTTCAACTCCAACCTACTCAGGATCCGGACCAGAGATCACCTAAGTCCCAGCGGCCAGGTTCCTACGGGCTCCTCCCAGGGGGACACCGGCTTCCAGGGTGAACCTCCTGAGTCCCAAGCGGCTGGACTCCCAAGGGCTCCTCCCGGGGGAGTACCAGCTTCCAGGTGAAGCCTACTGTCTACATCAGCCTGGCCTGCCTACCAGCCTGCTGCCCCAAGACCATAGTCCAACTATCCCAGGTCTCCCGCAGGCCGGCCTAAGGGTCCACTGTCTAACTAGTCCCCAACACCAAGTATAACAAAGATCTTTTACTTAGAAATAATTTTAATACATTATCTCTGTCCTCTGAATACTTAAATTTTACAAATAAGGTTCCACGCATTTCAACTTGAGAGCTGTAAGAGGTTTTGATTAAATCCGTAACATTCAATGATATTCCCTCTGTTGGTATATTTTCTTGAAGGTGATCTTCTTTTTTTCTCATTAAGAAATAAGCCTTGAGAATCACCGGTGTTTTATCAGCTGGCATTAACAGTATGTCTTGGAAATAGTTCTTCAGCTGCTCTTTAGGGGAAATCATTTTGCATTTAGGAAAATTTATTATCCTTAAGTTATTACATCTTATAGAATTTTCTATGCTTTCCACTTTCTTTTCAAGCAGATTTTCTCCTTTAATTATAGAAAGTTGTACCATCTTTATCTGGCTTATTTCTTCTTCCACCTTTATCAAGTTAACAGAATGCTGATTTATTTCTGCGGTTAAATTGTGGAACGATGTTTGCAGATCCTTTATATTTGATGATAAATTTAGCAGGGCATTTTGCATTGTCATTATAGCCTGCCATATCAGTTCCATCGTCACAACTTTGGGTTTCTCAACCGGCAAAAAAGGTGTTAAATTTATAGCTTGAGACAAAGAAATACCTTGAGTCTCTTGGTTCCTTGGAAGCTGAGCTATCTTCACGACTGTTCCAGCTTCCTTTTCGCTGGATTCAGCTCGTATCAAGCCGCCATTTCCCTCCACTTGTGGGGAAGAGATTAAAAATCCTCCCGTTCTCTCTAGTGACGCCGTTCCTCCAGCTTCTCCCTCCCCGATTGGACTCACTTCTAAGGACGCCATCCGTCCTCGTCTAGAGCCTGGGTCCGCAACGTTGTCAGCATCTCCCGGTGGAGTAGGGGTAGTTGGGGCCCCGGGACAGTGTGACGTCTCCCTGGGGCAGGGGCACTTGCTCTCCGCCTTGCTGCCCAGCGGGATTCTCCGGGGCTCTTGCCTCTGGCAAAGGTTGAAAGCCCGTCAGCGTCGTTTGAATAAGCGCGGGTCTTGAGGGGGTCGGGGCACCCTCTCTCACCCGGCCTTTGCACTTCGTATGTGGCATCACTCGGGGGCCTCAACAAGAAAAAATGCCATAAAGAAAACGAACGCTTTCAGGAGCTCACACACCCACGTCTCTCTCAGGCGCCATCTTGGCCACTCCCCGACCGTCTGGAGCATTTTTAATATGAGAAGCCTAAAGGATTTCCATAGCAGGTTGTTGGATTCAGGGAAAAGAAGGCTGGATAGGGATGGAGAGGAGAGGCGAGGGGGCACAAGCAGTCTTAGAAACTGAAAGACATCAAGCTGCCTAGCAGAGACCAGACACATATTTTGAAGTTCAACAAGATCCGAATCCCAGAGGATGCAATGAGTGGAGAAGTCAATGTGGGTGTTTTTATCACAGAGGATCAATTCCAGTCCTTGAAGGCTACAAACAGATCTAACTTTTCAAAATATCCACAATGAATGTTCGTGAGATGCATTTCCCACGTAGCAGACTCAGGTAGGAAGGCAGCAAATGGCACAGATTCATTCAATCGGGTTTCCTTGTTAAAGCAATTTATAACAACTTTTTGGAGGTGAGAGGAGGGATTTTTATTCCACCTTTCCAAGAAAGGCTCAAAGTGGCTTCCAGGGTTTTTTGAATTCAGGTGCAGTAATTTTCTGCCCCAAAGAGCTTACAGTATAAGTGGGTACCTCAGGCAATGGGACAAAATGACTTGCACAAGGTTACAAGAAGCATCTCTGGAGGAAGTGGGATTCGGAACCTGCTTTCCCTGCTTCTCAACCTATTGCTCTAACCACTTTGAAAAAGACGCAGTCCCATGAGGGACCACTGTGTCAGACTCTGGACACACAAACACAGATTGAATCTTTATTTAAACAATTTTGGAAACCACCAGAGGTGGCAGTAGTGAGTAGTAGATGTTGAGCCCGGCTGGGCGAATATCCCACAGGATGCTGGAACAGCAGATCCTCTGCTGGCTGTGCTGTAGTGGAAAGTAGAGATGTGAATCGGAACCAGAATCAGTTCGGTTCCGGTTCCGATTCAAATCGTGCATTTTTTTTCGTCCGGCTCGATCGTTTTTTTTTTATCGGCTGCACCCGATCCGATAAACAAAAAACCCACCTGACCATTTAAAGCCGCTCCCTTAGCCTCCACCACCCTCCCAACCCCCCCCCAAAAAACATTTTAAAATTACCTGGTGGTCCAGCGGGGGTCCCGGGAGCGTTCTCTTGCGCTCGGGCTGTCGGCCGATAAACAAAAAACCCACCCCGACCGTTTAAAACCGCTCCCTTAGCATCCACCACCCTCCTGACCTCCCCCCCCCCAAAAAAACGTTTTAAAATTACCTGGTGGTCCAGTCAGCCCGGGGAGTGATCTCCCACTCTCGGGCCGTCGACTGCCACTAATAAAAATGGCGCCGATGGCCCTTTGCCCTTACCATGTGACAGGGTAACCGTGCCATTGGCTGGCCCCTGTCACATGGTAGGAGCACTGGACGGCCCGCGCCATTTTTAAAGATGGTAGTTGTACTCACAGATGGATACTGTTAGTGAGGTCTTCCAAGTAGAAAGGATTGTAGATGCAGGCAGCGTCTCAGGGAACATGGGCCCTCGAGGAGCGAGTACCGGTTTCCTGATAGCACCTGAAAGAAGAAGAAGAGGCCCCCGAGGAGCGGGTACCCCGTTAGGAGTAAGTGTTCCAGATAACGCTGGAGTGGCAGAGTAGCTTCAGTACGGAGAGTGAATCCCTTCCGTAAATATTCCGGTAAGGAGTCCGAATCGAATTGAATCATATCGAGTCCATTGCTAACTCAATTAGCTAGCAAAAGAGAAAGGCTTAAATATCCGGGCAGCGTGATGTCATCTCAGTGGGATGCCCCTGAGGTTCGTGCCAATAAGGAAATAAAGATGAGGGCGGCGTGTGCGCACGTGCCCTATGGTACCTTGGAGGAGCAAGGTGGGAAACAGCACCAAAGCCGGTCCGGGGACGCCGGAGAGGTCGGCAGACAGACGCCACGGCAGCCAGTAGTCCGAGGTGCGTGGGATGAGCCGCAAGAAGAGTAAGGTAGGCGGGGCAAAGCCGTCGTAGACCGACGGTCGCAACAGTACCCCCCTTCAAAGGGCGGACACCAGGTCTTGGTTTCCGAGGATGCATCTGGTGAAACTGATGAAGCATCTCTTTATCAAGGATATTAGCCATCTTCTCCCAAGAATTTTCTTCGGGGCTGTAACCTTCCCAAGATAGAAGGTATTCCCAAGTCTTGCCACGTTTTCTCACATCTAGAATGGCATTGACCTTGTATTCTAGGTCTTCTTCTGCATTGATAGAAGATGGTTCAGGAGACTTGGATGAGAACTCACTGAGAATGAGTGGTTTCAAAAGTGAAACGTGGAATGCGTTGTGGATTTTCAATCCAGGCGGTAGCATCAGACTGTACGTAATGTTACCAAGAGGTCGGAGAATTGGAAATAGTCCAACGTAGCGAGGAGCAAATCGAGTTGAGGGTAACTTAGTCTCAGATGCTTAGTTGATAGCTAGACTTTGTCACCAGGTTGAAACACAGGGGGCCAGATTTTCAAAGGGGTACACACGTAAATTACGGGCGTACCCTCTGAAAACCTGGCCCAAACACCCCCTGCGCGCGCCGAGCCTATGTTGCATAGGCTTCTGGCGTGCGCAAAGCCCCGGGATGCGCTTAAGTCCCGGGCCTTTCCTGGGGGGGGGTTTCGGGGGGTATGTTGCGATCCGTGCATCATTGGGGGGCGTGTCAAGGGGGCATGACACATTCAGCGCGTCATCCGGGGCGGTGCCGTGGGCGTGGTTTCGGCCCGGGGGCATTCCGGGGGCATGGCCGCGGCCTCTGGACCAGCCCCCGGACCGGAATATGGAGCGCGGCAGCCGGCCCAGCGCACGCAAAGTTACGCCTGCTTCGAGCAGGCGTAACTTTCGTGATAGAGGTGGGAGGGGTTTAGATAGGGCCGGGGGGGTGGGTTAGGTAGGGGAAGGGAGAGGAAGGTGGGGGGAGGGAACGGAGGCAGGCTGCGCGGCTTGGCGCGCGCAGGCTGCCGATTTTGGGCAGCCTTGCGCGCACCAACCCTGGATTTTAATGGATACGTGCGGCTACGCGCGTATCTATTGAAATCCCGCGTACTCTTGTTCGCGCCTGGTGTGCGAACAAAAGTATGCGTGTGCGCAGATTTATAAAATCTGCCCCAGGAGCTTTAGAATGGTAAGCGTCGTAGGACTTCTTAGCTTGATCACCCGCTTTAATTAGCATTTCTTTAGTCTGAGTCCATAGTTGATGGATATCATCAGCAGTGGATTGAGCTGCTAGGGACGACACTGAGAGCTTCAGTGGAAGTGGCGGTGGATGCTGTTACCTCTAGCAAAGGTTGAAAGCCCGACAGCGTCGTTTGAATAAGCGCAGGTCTTGAGGGGGTCGGGGCACTCTCTCTCACCCGGCCTTTGCACTTCATATGTGGCATCACTCAGAGGCCTCAACAAGAAAAATTACCATAAAGAAAACGAACGCTTTCAGGAGCTCACACACCCACGTCTCTCTCAGTCGCCATCTTGGCCACTCCCCGACCATCTGGAGCATTTTTAATATGAGAAGCCTAAAGGATTTCCATAGCAGGTTGTTGGATTCAGGGAAAAGAAGGCTGGATAGGGATGGAGAGGAGAGGCGAAGGGGCACAAGCAGTCTTAGAAACTGAAAGACATCAAGCTGCTTAGCAGAGACCACACACATATTTTGAAGTTCAACAAGATCCGAATCCCAGAGGATGCAATGAGTGGAGAAGTCAATGTGGGTGTTTTTATCACAGAGGATCAATTCCAGTCCTTGAAGGCTACAAACAGATCTAACTTTTCAAAATATCCACAATGAATGATCGTGAGATGCATTTCCCACGTAGCAGACTCAGGTAGGAAGGCAGCAAATGGCACAGATTCATTCAATCGGGTTTCCTTGTTAAAGCAATTTATAACAACTTTTTGGAGGTGAGGGGAGGGATTTTTATTCCACCTTTCCAAGAAAGGCTCAAAGTGGCTTCCAGCGGTTTTTTGAATTCAGGTGCAGTAATTTCCTGCCCCAAAGAGCTTCCAGTATAAGTGGGTACCTCAGGCAATGGGACAAAATGACTTGCACAAGGTTACAAGAAGCATCTCTGGAGGAAGTGGGATTCGGATCCTGGTTTCCCTGCTTCTCAACCTATTGCTCTAACCACTTTGAAAAAGACGCAGTACCGTGAGGGACCACGGTGTCAGACTCTGGACACACAAACACAGATTGAATCTTTATTTAAACAATTTTGGAAACCACCAGAGGTGGCAGTAGTGAGTAGTAGATGTTGAGCCCGGCTGGGCGAGTATCCCACAGGACGCTGGAACAGCGGATCCTCTGCTTGGCTGTGCTGTAGTGGAAAGAGACTGAGAGTTAAGAGTATACAGTGAGAAACATACAGAGTCACAGGTAGAATAGGAGAAGCTCTGAGAAAGGGAGAGCAGGCCCTTGAGGAGTGAGTACCTGATCCCTTAGAGCAGTGAGACTCAGTGGTATTGTACTCACACAGCGGTTCCACTTGACGAGAGGTCTGGCACTGGAACAGAGGGCAGGCCCTCGAGGAGCGAGTACCTGGTTCCAGGGAAGCAGTACTGTGGAATAGATGGTATCTGTACTCACTGATGGAAACTGTTGGTGAAGTCTTCCAAGTAGAAAGGGTTGTAGATGCAGGCAGTGACTCAGGGAACATGGGCCCTCGAGGAGCGAGTACCGGTTTCCTGATAACACCTGAAAGAAGCAGAAGAGGCCCCCGAGGTGCGGGTACCCCGTTAGCAGTGAGTTCCAGATAACGCTGGAGTGGCAGAGTAGCTACAGTACGGAGAGCGAATCCCATCCGTAAACATTCCGGTAAGGAGTCCGAATTGAATCAAATCCTATCAAGTCCATTGCTAACTCGATTAGCTAGCAAAAGAGGAAGGCTTAAATATCCGAGCAGCGTGACATCATCTCAGGGGGACGCCCCTGAGGTTCGCGCCAATAAGGAAATAAAGATGAGGGTGGCGTGCGCACGTGCCCTATGGTACCTTGGAGGAGCAAGGTGGGAAGCAGCACCAAAGCCGGTCCGGGGACGCCGGAGAGGTCGGCAGACAGATGCTGCGGCAGCCATTAGTCCGAGGTGAGCAAGAGGAGTAAGAAGGTAGGGTGAAGCCGTCGTAGACCGACGGTCACAACAATAGGGTTACATTTCTAGAATTTGGGCACCTCAATTTTGGGAGCCTATTTTTTGCAGCATGCATACAGCTGGACGCACACTCTTCTTAGATGCCTGTTAAAGCATACTGACAGACTGATGCCGCCTATAGCGAAGAAACCTAAGTGCTTTACCCTTTGTGCTGCTTGTTATTTGGGCATCTCAGCCTGGCATTTCCTCTAGCTTGTGTCAGCTCGGCTTGGAAGCTCAGGGCCAATTGCCTTTGTCTGATTTTACTAAACCCGGTTCTTCCCAGCCTGATGCGGGCCTGAGTAAAGAGCTGCCAGAAGGGTCGCCTGAGTTTGGAGCTCCCCTAACAGGTGCCTTTTGGTTTTGGCATGGATCCCTCCGCCTTTTCTTGGGTAGAATTTTTTCAAGGACTGCAGTCTTTTCTTCAGGGGCAGTCCTCAGCCCTGGCCAATCTTAACAGATCAGGATCTCGGGCGGTGAAATCCCGCATGCCTGGTGCTGCGGGTAAGCATCGGAGTATGCCTAGATCAGCTGCTGGTCTTCCCAAGAGGGATGCAGATGGTACTGATGATGAAGCTGATCCTTACTCCCTGAAGGATGGGGAAATTCCTCCAGGCTTGGAGCCATATAGAAATATTTATTTATTTATTTTATTTATTTATTTAAGGTTTTTATATACCGGCATTCATGATACAATCACATCATGCTGGTTTACAGTTAAACAGGGGTGCATAATAAACTTCAGACTAGAACTATAGTGCGGAAGAAAGCAGTTACAAATAACAAGGATGATTGAAGTAGGAGAAGAGGGAAATAAAAGGAAAGGTTATCAACAGCTAAAAATATTTACAAAGAGCTGACATTGAGCTGGCTGTGTTATAAATGTTGATGTTGTGAGACATAAGTTGGAGTCCGGGAATGCTTGTTTAAACAGCCAAGTCTTAAGTCTTTTCCTGAAGGTTGGGAGGCAGGGCTCATGTCTGAGATTGGGGGGATGGAGTTCCATAAAGGGGGACCGGCTGTAGAGAGGGTCCTATCTCTTAAGGTAATATGTCTAGTGGCTTTGGTAGGAGGTACCTGGAGTGATCCTCTGTATGCGTCTCTGGTAGGTCTTAAGGAGTTGTGTAAGTGGAGAGGTATTTGCAGGTGAATTGTAGCGTGTTGATGGATGATTTTGTATATAAAGGAAATGGACTTGTAGATGATTCTGAAGTGAATTGGCAGCCAATGTAGGTTTTTTAGGATTGGAGAGATGTGGTCTCTTCTCCTGGTGTTTGTCAGTATTCGTGCTGCCGCATTTTGTACCATCTGAAGTGGTTTGGTATAGGAGGAAGGGAGACCCAGTAAGATAGAATTACAATAATCTATCTTTGAGAAAATAATTGCTTGTAGGATCGTTCTGAAATCTTGAGAGTGGAAGAGAGGTCTTATCCTTTTCAGCACTTGGAGTTTGTGGAAACAGTCTTTGTAGTTCTGTTAATAGAAGCTTTCAAGTTCATCCGATTGTCAATTATCACTCCTAGGTCTCTCACTTGAGTGGTTGGTGGGTTGCCTGGATGAGTAGAGGTGATGTTACTGTTCTCTGGAGAGATGAGCAGGAATTTGGTCTTGGTGAAATTTAATACTAGGTTTAGGCTGGTGAGGAGGCGTTTGATTTCTTGGTGGCAGTTTTCCCAATGATCTAGTGCTTTCGAGTAGGTGTCTTTAATGGGGATCAAGATCTGAATATCATCTGCGTACAGAAAATGTTTTAGATTGAGGTTGGTGAGGAGCTGGCATAGTGGTAAAAGATAGATGTTAAAGAGCGTAGGAGACATGGCCCGTGCCATTTTTAAAGATGGCACCGGCCATCCATTACTCCTACCATGTGACAGGGCCTGGCCAATGGCACAGATACCCTGTCACATGGTAAGGGCAAAGGGCCATCGGTGCCATTTTGATTAGTGGCAGCCGACGGCCCGAGAGCGGGAGATGGCTCCCGGGACCCCCACTGGACCACCAGGTACTTGTAAAAAGTTTTGGGGGGTTCAGGAGGGTGGGGGAAGCTAAGGGAACAGTTTTAAAGGGTCGGGTGGGTTTTTTGTTTATCGGCTCGGGCGCAGCCGATAAACAAAACCGCGATTGGGCTGCACAAAAAAAGATTAACGATGTGAATCGGAACCGGAATCAGAACCAATTCCGGTTCCGATTCACATCTCTAATACCTTTTCCAGGTATTATCGCCTGGATGACCAGGCTCAGGAGGACACAACCTTTGCGCAAGTGGTGTTGATTGGACTGTGGGAAGCCTCCCACCTTATTCGGGAGTAGCTTTTGGTACATCCCACTTGTTCTGGATCCACCTGTCTGAACGCTAAGAAAGTAGAAATTACTACTTACCTAAAAAATTTCCTTTTCTTTAGTACAGACAAGTGGATCCACCTTCCCGCCATTAGCTGCCAGCGGGTTGCACTATTGTCCTCCTGAGTGGCTGCATATTTCCAAGGGTTAGTGGTAAGTGTTACTCCAATCGCTAGACTGGTGTTAATACATTCTTTGCCTGAGCTCAGTGTTTCCTTGTTGGCTGAGTGCTGGAATGGTTATCTGTTAATAATCAAGTTTTGTTAGTCTGTCTGCAGTTGGCTTTTGCAGAGAATACTGGTGGGCTGATGTCACTGCAGGGGTATATATACCGTGACGTCAGTTTTGTTCAGTCTCCATCTGCTGGTAGAGGTGCAAAACCCACTTGTTCTGGCTCTATCTGTCTGTACTAAAGAAAAGGAAATTATCAGGTAAGTAGTAATTTCTCCTTTGGTTTCCTTATCAATGCACATCCTAATAAGAAAGTGCATTTCCTATTGCTCAGTCCCAGAACTAAGAGGTGGAAGACACCCGGGAATTGGTGATGAATCTGTCCCGCAGAAGCTCGTCCAGACATGTTTTTATAACTCAGCTTTACTACGTGATCACATTCTCCAGTAACAGATTCCACTGCAGAATTGTTTATTCACTGGGGAAAAAAACCCAACTCTTAAATTAGTTTTAAATCTGCTCCTAGTTAGTTTCGTAGAGTGTCCCCCAGATCTTAGCTCTATCTGAGAGAATAAACAACCCATCTCCTATTTTCTTGTTCATCTTGTGAATTTTGAGCGAGATGGGCAGTAATTAATATTATCTGCCCCATTGCATA
Source organism: Rhinatrema bivittatum (assembly GCF_901001135.1). Taxonomy (NCBI): domain Eukaryota; kingdom Metazoa; phylum Chordata; class Amphibia; order Gymnophiona; family Rhinatrematidae; genus Rhinatrema; species Rhinatrema bivittatum. The sequence goes on along the minus strand of NC_042616.1, from coordinate 407,396,720 downwards.
AACAATCTAGTGAATCAGTCCCTCCCATGCTTTGTGAGACAACAGAAACTTATCTTTTTAAATCATTCAGGATTCACTTTCATCAGGGCCCTTAGCACTTTTCTCAACTTTTTTTTTTAGCTAAAGCTCTCATCCTGCCTTATGGGACAAGAGTTCCTGCTGCAATAACTGAAAGAGCTGCAGAGCCAGCCCCAGGGCCTTAGTGAGGAAAGAACAAGGCTTCAATACCTGAAAATGGAATAAAGCAGAGGAAATGAAACTCAGACATCTTCATCTGGGAGGTGAGGGAAGATGTTAACAGCCTTTGTTGGAGCAGATTCTAGGAGGCCCTGCTGCTGTTTAATGATATAAAATAAGTCCCAGTTACCTTCACACTTTCTATTACAGAGGCTGCTCCCTGTGATCGTCACTAACCTGAGATAGAAATGGATGATTCTCGCTCTTGGTCCAGGACGGTGTTTCTCATGCAACAGGAAACCTTCCTGTACTGATTTGTTCTCATAAGCAGGGAAGTTCTGATGTTGAACAGACCATTTTGCTGATTTGTTTCTGTTTCGGATAACGATGTCAGATTCTGTCCATCTTCTCGCCTCCAGTTCACATCTGGCTCTGGATACCATCCTGTAGACTCGCACACAACCCTGATTCCTCTGTCCTGATGGTCATTCACAGAGATGGATAGAGCACTGCCCACACCTGACGGAAAATAAAGCAACTCTGTCAGAACATTAGAGAGAGTTTTCATTCTTACACTGACAAGATGATCGGCTTTTACTCCCTTATTAAACATGAGGCTGATTTTGCATGGATAAGTTGGGCTCGTGTGCGTCAAGTGGATTTTAAAAGCTGCCCGGATACACGCATACTGGCCGCAGCACGCACATCTCAAAATTCTCCTTAAAGAGGCGGGGCCATGACC